>NW_024040817.1:8313860-8621869 GCF_014851395.1 Micropterus salmoides
TAATATTTTATCAGCTTGAGGTTTAACTGATTCATGCTCATTACATGATAACGCTACACTGACGTGATACATTGGCCTGCCGCTTATCGATAACTACTTGTGTCTCTTTCACCAGACGCTCAGCAAAGTCAGCACAGCTAAATTAACTAGATGATGACGATACAGATAGTGAGCTAGACTGAATATTATATGAGATTGTTGCCAGACTTTATAAAAGTTAGACCGCAGTAAGTAGCATTACTGTAGTGAGTAGGTGTAAGGTCTTCCACTGTGTTATTGTCCGTCTGTTATAGTGCCGTTATATTGCATTATTGTATATTGCAGCGACTGAGACGGTGGAGAAGCTGTGTACCTGAGTATCGATAAAACGGCAAGAAATGTGAATTGAATGTTATAAAGCAAATAGCGCTAGATCCATGCTAACGTTAGCTGGCTGCCCCTGCCTTGCATCAAGGCTAGCATAGCTACACTAGGGTGACCAGACGTCCCCGTTTTCCAGAAATGTCCTCGTTTTTAACTGTGTGTTAATCATACACTGTATAAGGTGTTAACAGACCTGTAATTTAGATTTTACGTAGCCAGAAATACCGGACAGCAGAGAAAAGAGGCGTCGTGCCGAAAAGTGATCGTCCGCTGAAAACTGAACAGCGTGCAGTATGTTAAAGCTGTATCGTCCAGTCTCTTTAAAACTACAGCTGCTTTTATCTGGATCAAACAGACATAACATGCAAATAAACATCACTTTATGTCCGTGGTAATAGCAAAGGTTTGTCCTTGTGATACTTAATTGTGTTTTCTAATGGAATAATCACAATTGCAGCCAAATAAGTGTTTGCAGTTTATAGCGTATTATCTAACTTCTAATGGAATATCTACATTATTTAACTTGCTGTGTAGGCGACCAACCAAGCCAGTCTTTTTACCTGTTGAAATGCCTTTAAATGTCCAATACAACCCATGAAATGCAGTATTCTACCTGCCAGAAAGTGATTGCAGCCTCTACTTATTGACTGAATGCCTCAAAATGGCTTAATTTAATTCATAAGAGTTATATTTGACAGATTATAAAACTGAAATTGCCCCTTTTTATTTCAAATATAATAATATTATATTTTTTAATGTACTGACCACCAAACGAAAACTTTTATTCCAGAAATGTGGTCACCTTAAGCTACACATCTGCTTTGTACCATTACATCATTTATTGCTGGCTGAAATCAACACTTGGACATAATACTGGTGTTACACAGGATAGTAATATGGATCACGTTATCAGGTGAAATACTGTGGAAACTACAGTATGTTCCTCCGGAACTTCTCTGCGTTAGCCGTGATTCAAGCCTTTCCGATGTTGACTGTGTTTTCACCCAATGTCGATTAGATTCTCGCTTGACCTGACAGGCTTCAGCACATGAAACTTTGTTGTTTTTTATCCGTTATAAGTGGAGATTGTGTTGTGTAAGGAGCTGCTCGTTTTTTTGTGTTTCTTCATCTTGCTAGCTGCGGTGGTGTTGCTGTGTGTACGGTACAAAATCTATGGGCGAGAGGCTCCAGAGCATGCATGCAGTCACAGAAATGGATTTCTCGAAAAATCTGATGTTTTTATGTGAGGTTACAACCCCTTCTTACATAGGCAATAAAAAAGTGATTAATATCCTTAAAGAAACAACATATAGCTCCTTTAAGTAAAAGTATTTACTTTGTATAGTTCCTTTAAAGGAGGCAAAACTGGACTAAACCACCTAACTGTATACAGTTGTCAGTTTTGAATACAGGACTATAACTTGTAATGGAGTTTTTTTACATTGTTATTATTATTGCATTACATTACATTTATTCATTTAGCTGACGCTCTTCTCCAAAGTGACTTACAATTGCTATATGTCAGAGGTCGCACGCCTCTGGAGCAGCTAGGGGTTAAGTGTCTTGCTCAGGGACACAGTGGGGGATTGAACCTCTCTCACACCAAAGGCATGTGTCTTACCCATTGCGCCATCACCATCCCCCTAAGTACTTCACTGTTAGGTAAACAAATGTAGCACAGTCTAAGTGTAGGCTCCTGTTTTCATGAATGAGACTATGTCGCCCCCTGGTGGTGTAAACTGCATGATGTGTATTTGAAGTGATGCACAAGATACATTGTCTGTTTCCAGTTTAAAAAGTAAAATGTATCAATAATTACTTATATTTTTGTCCTGACTTGATGTTTTTCTAAATAGATAAATATTTCTCTTTACTCTCCAGACCCTCCCTCAGTGTCTCTCCTCCAGAAGACTCCCTCCTCTCCAGTCAGCTGCCACGCTACAGGTTTCTACTTTGACAGAGCCATGATGTTCTGGAGGAAAGATGGAGAGGAGCTTCATGAGGAAGTGGACCTCGGAGAGATCCTCCCCAACAACGATGGATCCTTCCAGATGGGTGTTGACCTGAATCTTTCATCAGTCACACCTGAAGACTGGAGGAGGTACGACTGTGTGTTTCATCTCTCTGGCATGGAGGACGACATCGTCACCAAACTGGACAAAGCGAAGATCAGGACCAACTGGGGCAAAAAGGAGATTCGACTTGACAAAAGTGAGAAACACACATTCAATTTAGTTTTTGTTACGCTGGTAAGTGAAATATCAATACCTCTGATTTTAAAAAGTAATTTACATAAAAACATGATTTCATTGTATCAACTTTGCTAAACTGAAGTTTGTTGTAAATACTGTGTATTTATGCACACAAATAGCTGCTGTCATAAAGATTATACTGTATTTACTACCCTTCAGAAAACCAATATCTGGCCTTCTTCATCTGGAAATGTTGTAATCATGTTTTGTTTGTTTGTTTTTTATTGTTTTTTGCTTAGCAACAAAGCCCATCACCATCCTGATTACTGCTGTAGTGGTTGTTCTTGCTATCGTCTTCATCGCTGTTATTGGTTTTATTGTTTACAAAAAGAGGAAAGGTGAGAGACTCAAAGGAGCTGAGTTGATGCTCATATGCTCTTGGTTGCTTCTTCAGATGTTGGTGCACTGTTAAATGTTGCTTCAGTTTGCAGAGTACAATATAAATCTTCAGTAGCAAGGACCAGACATACGTTAAAATGATTGATTGATGAACAAAACAGAAAGATGTACATGGCTTGCTTGTTGCAGCTGAATAGACATATTCAAAAGTGTTGTGGGGAAGCTACAATATCAAAATAAATAAATCTCATCAACACTATGGAGAGGAAGAAGCAGATGAGAAGAAAAGGGGAGGGAGAGGTGCAGATTGTGAACGTAAATAAGAGGTGATGGGTTAGGTATTTATGGAAATGT
Organism: Micropterus salmoides; assembly: GCF_014851395.1. Lineage (NCBI taxonomy): Eukaryota > Metazoa > Chordata > Actinopteri > Centrarchiformes > Centrarchidae > Micropterus > Micropterus salmoides. The sequence goes on from NW_024040817.1 coordinate 8,317,169, forward strand.
CTGGAGTGATGTGAGTGATGTGTGGTCCTGCTCCTGAAACTCTGCTAAGTATCTCCACTACAGAATAATCAACATAATATCTAAAAAGAAAAGTAAAGGGACTGTGAAGATTCTCAGTCATCCACGTCATAGTTATACAAGGTGGGTTAAAATCAGGGGAACTGGACTTGGTAGAAGACACTCATGGTCCTTGATTTTAATCCACCTTGGATAAAATGAATTTATTTTATCAATTTATATGAGAGAGAATGAGATTCAACACGGAAAATATGACAAAAGAAGAAAAGGGCATTGTGACAAGTGAGCTTATTTGTCTTTTCTTCTTATTTCAGCCAATCGCCCTCCACCTCGTAAGTAACATCTTTATTTTCAGTTTTCAGTGTGAGCTGAGGTAGTTCAGTGCAGGAAAAGAGGACTAACAGTGTGTTTCTGACCTTACAGCTTCTGTCAACATCTCTGAGCTCTCTGAGAGACTGAAGCCAGAAACCTGATTGACAAACACACCTCCCTGCACACAGTGACGTCATGTTGACAACAAAACAGTAAATGCTGTGACTGTGTTGTATTCACACCTCCAGTTAAACAAGCTGCCTCATGTAGCAAATGAAGCTTCTGAGATTGTTTTGCCAATAACTGCAAAGCTTATGTGTCACATTACAACTGTAAATAGATTTTTTTCTACAAGCAACAATACTTTTTGTACAATGAGGTTATAAAGAGAAAAGAAACATGGACTTTTTTGCACTGCTATTTCATTCCTTTTAATAAAAGGTCTGTCTCTTTATGTCAAGTCTTTTTTCTTTGTTTCTTTCTTTCTTTAGCCTATACAGGTATTAAGGTCTCATTTACAGAGGTGCCCTGTATTACGAGTGCAAAAAAAAAAAAAATAGGCCTACACTTGAAAGTAGATGATAATTTAAAGAGAATACTAATGAAATGAAGTTCTTGAAATATTCTGGCCATGATATAGGTCATTGACAGTGGCCTGTCCAACAAAAAATTATTCCCATCTTAAAATGAAGAAATTTAAAACATCAATCACTGATCAAAATGTTCAGAGAATTACACAGAAACAATGGAAGACCAGAAGTAGGAATACAGGAAGACATCGTTAATTTCCTTTATTGATCTGTCTGATAAATGGAATGAAAGTGCTAAACATCTGTCTGTACGAGTGTTATTTTAAGAATCCTAAAGAAAATGAATTGTAATGACTAACAGTTAGCGTGTGGTCAAATATCGACAATGAGCTTTAAAATCAGATGAACCAGTGACCCAAGTTTGTCATGTACTATAAACATTTGTACAAACTAGATGACACAGTAAGCCAGGAGCGTTCAGGGTCCCTGGAGTTCTTCAGCTGCTAATTTTTCCCAGTTGGTAATCCAATAGAAGTTATGCAACAACTAGGTTCAGTTATTTCTTGGATAAATTCAAAGTCCCTCTATGTTTTAAAACAAACAAAGGTAATAAATCCGATTTTTATTTACCAGTTGTGCTGGTCACTTCTGCAAGTGCATCAAAAATTGCAGGTGTGGCTTTTTAAAATTAATTTATGCCTTTTATTAGATAGCACCACTTCAGAGTCGACACAAAATGAGGGGGTGAGTGTCGTGGAAATTATATTCCTGGTGAGGGTTTGAGCAAAGAATTGAGTTACAACCAACCGTTGTCTTTGAAAAATGTATTTAACAAAACAGAATAAACAGAGAAGTACAAAAACACATGTACAGCTGGTCCAGAGACCTGCTGCCTAGGGCAGCTTCTGGGGGTCTGGCCGATCAAAGGGATGCATCATCATTTACACAGTCTAGGTTTCTATGTTTTGGGGAACAGAGATCGTCTCTCAGCCTTGAATGAAGATTCCAGGAGAGGAGACGAAAAACGAGGGGGAAAACACCAAAACAATCTCACAGCTCTGACCTAAACCCTAGTAGATGTGGACGGACTAACATAAGGAGTATAGGAGAGGAAAGGTTAAGGGTAAAAAACCCAATACATATATCTATAAGCCATAACGAGAATAGAAATAATAATAATATTTAAAGATTATACATAAAAGATTAATGTAAGAAGACACAATTTTCTACCATAACAGTGAGAGATGCAACAAAGGTCACCTGCTGGATTTCAACCAGTTACGGAGCAGCATTATCTCCATCTTAAACCCTAAAACACACTACACTATAGAGTGGCTGTATTTTGTTTGTCTTTCCCCACTCCACCTCCACACCCCAATAAATTTCATTCAGTCTCTGATTTTAATAGTTTTAGTAAAAGTCTAAGAAGCCTGGTTGTTATTATTAAATCTGTAATAGCTCTTCTTCTTTTGTCCCACTAATGTGCCGATCACAAAGTTTAACTGCGTTTGAAGCTTCTGATGTTATCATTCACATTGTTTTTATTTGACACAAGCTTCGACAGTTTTCTTTTGAAACAGGTTTCTCGAGTCAAAGCAGAAACACTCCCACCTCCCTGCAAGAGGAAACAGAAGAATAAACAGCAGAAGCAGCTCAGTCCTGTACCAAAAGAAAATGAAAAAGTTATTTTTGTTGCTTGTTTTCTGTCACATTTCATCATCAGGTAAGATGACATTTTAATTTTACTTTAAGTTCTTTGCATTGTGCTCCTGTGTGGCTCCAAGACACAAATTAATTTAGTTCACTTTTACCACAACTTGATAAGAATACAGTATAAGTTTTACTGAATCATATGAATACATCATATTCACTGATTGTATACCTTGTTTGTCCTGCAGTCAAACACACCCTGAAGTTTTTCTGGACTGCATCTTCTGGAGTCCCAAACTTTCCACAATTTATGGGTGTTGTTATGGTTGATGACATTCTGGCAGGTTACTGCGACAGCAACAAAAATATTCAACCAAAACAGGACTGGGTGAAAAAGATTTTAGAAAAGGATCCTCAAGAATTGGAGTTGTACACTGGAGAGTGTTTTGAGATTCAGCCAAACTCCCTCAAAGCCAAAATTGACATTTTGAAGCAGTCCTTCAACCGAATTGGAGGTAAAGTATGAACATGAAAAAAGTATGTTTCTGCATCTTGTGCACATTGGAGGATTATTCTCTTGTGTGGAGTCAGTAGGCCTAAACAATAAAAAAAATCTAATTGCAATCATTTTGACTGATATTGCAGTTGCAGATTTGCAAAACTATGCAATGATCATTTTTACATATTTATTCTTATTTTCACTGAAAAACATGTTTAAATGTTTATGAAGTGATGCAAGGATCTGTTCCAAACAACGATGTTTACTTAAGTCTGTAAAATATGATGTGTAGGCCAGGACATTTCTGCAGCATGATAATATTTAATTTAAAGTGGTATTCTGACACACATACAGCCTTTAACAAATATTGGCCCTCGTGCCATTTGAAAATGCAGTAGACCATTTTGAGTTTTTGATAAGATTACGATTAATTGTTCATCCCTAGCGGCCAGCATTAGTTTTAAAGTAAAGTGACCCTCTGCATGGCCCCAAGATAATATTAAGGATGCTGCCATTACACGGATGATATCAGTTTTGAGTTAACCTCCAATCTGGCAAAACTGTTTTCTTGTTTACAACCTGAATGATCGTTCCATCAGACCCATTTACGTGCCATATTTTGAGATCTCACCTTGGTGGGTACAGTGTTATTATAACCAAAAGAACCAACATCCAGAAACAAAAAATGAAAACCCAAGTTGTAGCATGTTTTTCCTCTTCATGTCAGTTGGTATTGTGCTTCAGTGGAGCATATTCCCAAACGTACTACAATTCCAATCAGATTAGAACAAACTAGATGAACACAGTAAGCCTGGAGCGTTCAGAGTCCCTGGAGTTCTGCCGATTTTGTAATCCAAATGACATGCAATATCTGCGATTCAGTGAATTTCTGTAGAGCTGCCAATCATGCTGGTGTGGCTTTTTTCTGAAGGGGGGTGAGGGTTCAGTGTGAATTTAGTTTGGCTATTGTGCAAAGAATATGACTAAAGAAATATGGGAAACAAGTGGATGCAGGTTCCACGGTGATTACTAGTTGCCAGTGAGTTGACTCGTGCTCCTTCAGGTTGGGCTTGTGGCTGCTGGGAACTCTGGCTCTGTGTTCTGAGTTGGTTGTCCTCTCTCAGTTACTGGTGGCATATCCAATTAATTTGACTAGCCTCCAAACTTTGTTGTCGTTGGAAGTAGTGGGAGTTAAATCAAACCGAGATTAGGTTTTAAAAGGAACTTGTTTGTTGTTTCTCAATCAAAGATACGTAAATCAAACAACCTAATAACTTTAAACAAAACAAAACAGATAAATTCACAGAAGGTTTGAGAGACCTCATGATTATAATTCACGGTGCTGAGATGAGTCAAATAGATTGGGGGAAATTTTCATCCCAGTTTAAGCTCGAAAATAAAATAAAATTTAAAGTCACAGAGTTTCTCCGGGCAGGCTCTTGAAGGCAGGGCTCTGGAAGTAGAGGGAGCAAGCAAAAATAAATAAAATGCCATAAACAGTTATACATTTCTTAATTCTTAATTTCTAAGCATTAGACAAAAAGGAAAACTATTGTAGTTGTAATTGTTTTTAACAATTGGATCTGTTACTTGTAAACAACACAATTTATAGTAATAAAATAAAGATTGTAAATAAATATAATAAATATAGTAAATAATAAAACACAGACAGTTATAGATTCATAAGCAAGGAGGGAAGTTAAGAGTACTTCAAATTAACTTTAGCCTATGATTCTTTAGCTTCCAACATAGCTTCTAAATATGAAAAACAGGGTAAATAAACTACTCAAAACTACCTAACTTTACAAAGATTATTTAACTAAAACGAAGTACACAAGACAGGTTTATAGTGAGGGGGATATTCTTTGTTCATACAATGAATTTGATGTTGAGTCCTTTTCTCCAGCCAGGCGATTTAGATGCCTGTTGATCTTCTTATTGTTATAGAATACCCTTAGGGGGCTTAATTGAGGTAAAAGGGGAAGGTAAGACAGGACTAGCTTGGAGTCATTAACTGACCCTACAAGTTTTAACTGACTTTCCAGTTATTTCTCACATTTAACTGTCCCTGTTAGGGAAGCTACTTCACTAATGATGCAACTTATCACAAAACACACGGTTCAGATGGATCCATAGTTTTGTTAGGGTTAAATTAATTTGAAAATGCGCTACTTTGGCTCTGATCCAGCTGCCTCTTTCTGTCGATAAATCACCATGCTGGAGTCTAATTGGTTACAAGTCGCAAAAATCAACAGTGACGAGACATTTGCTCTGGTGAGCAACGGAGCTGCGTGTCGAAGGGAAGGCAGCCTACTGAAGCTGCAATAAACTTCACAAAATGATGATCTGCTTCTATAATGACAAGCAGCCCAGTGTCCCTGTTACATCTTTGAACATGCCCAAACAGAGCTACTGGGTTTCACTTAACGACACTCTTGAAAGTGACGGCTTTTGATATTAGATATAAGTCTAATTTCTGGACATGTCAGAGAACACAGATGTTGGAGAGATTCTGAATGTGCAGAAGTTTTGAACATGAGCAGAAAACCTGCTGAAACACAGCAGGTTTTTGTATTAAAGTCCAGGAAGGAAGAATGAATCATGCCTGCATGTGTGCTGACTCAGCAGGGATTTTATTAAATTATAAAAGTTGATCTACAGGAGAAATATAGGCTATTTAAAAGCAATAGATTGTCTGAAAGCCTTACTGCATTATATTCTATTAATTTTTTAGATTTTGAATTGTCACCTGCTGCCGGAAGTTTGTGTTTCCCTTTACATAAATGAAGAATTTTCCACCATAAATTGAGTCAGAAAAGGCAGAAATGTTCACCAGAATGCAAGAAATGAAGTCTTCAATGCTTACAATTTTCTGGGGAAGGACCCCCACACCCTCCTCTTCATATAAGTCACCTCCACTATTGAAACTAAACCAATGCTGTTGTATTTCAAGAAATCTACCACATAATGCAAGAAAACAGTCTCTGGGTTGACAGTTTATGGAGGGACGCATGTAGGTTTGGTCTCCCAATTTAGGCTATAATGTTGGAATTGACAAGTATGCTGATCACACTTCACAATTCATTATTGACTATGATTACGGCTTTTCATCTATACATGCTAAAATTGTGAGTTTGGCTGCTGAACCTTTAAAACAATTCTTGAGGATAGGGGAGCGATGACCCCAACCCCTGAGGTGGACTTTTTAGGGTTGGGCATAGTGGGGGTGCCAATTTAATATCGCGCCTCAGGCTCCAATTATAACTATACTATATGTTTGACTTCACTGCACAGCGCTGACTTAACGTGATGCATGGTAGACTTAAAATAAGGCATGCTGGTTAGAAATTGTGTCCGACTTTGGCCCGGCGCTGCAAAACATCACCATGTCACATGACATTAAAACCTTGCGGGAGCAGGGCGGTTTTTGCTGTTTTAGTCTGGACAGGAGGTGCAAACGTAGCAAAAGGTCTCCGTTTTAAAACGAAAACGCAGTAGTGTGGATGGGGCCTGGATCTCCTCGGCTGGTCTCAATAAACCATGCTATGTTAAGTTGTCATCAGTCTCCGAAACTTCTTCATACCTGAACCTGGCTCACAGTAATTCTTCAACACATTAATTCTACACCAAGGTGTGAAGAGTAACAGGAAAGCCTCATTCTCTGATCTGTGCCTATGTATGTATGTGGAGATCCAGCTTAGAGGCCTTAGTTTATGGCCTCTGTCCACCTAGAGGTCCTGACATCCTACTTCAGGGAGAGTTTACATATCTGGACATGGTTAATTAAGTGGACCTGCCCAGTAAGGGGTAGAACGATTGATTTTTGCCTCAAAATGCAAATGCAAAATCCATGGACGATCCTAGTATTTTGTCACTCTATGCATGCTACACACCTCCGTAAAGCTAGGAGGCTCAGCTAGAAGCTCAAACCAACCATTTTTATCCATAACAAACACACATCAACCACCAAGCATCTAAATGAACTTATATCACAACATGTAATCACTATACATGGCTACAGTTATTGCCATCCAGATATCTCTCATCGCATCCTTCAGAGCAGTCCGACCTCTGTTCTGTTTTCAACTGTGAAGGCCTGTAAAACATGGGAGTCCTTTTGGTCACAGAATGTTGATTAATATTCACTGTTTTCATCAATATTTCAATGTTTTGTAAGTTTTATGTTATTTGGAACATGGTTGTATGGACAGAAATAGTGTTGTGAAGAAAACTTCCAATAAAAGTGAACATATAAACAGTAAACATGGCCAAAACATGGACATTTGCCTGGTATATATTAGAAGAATTGTGTAATTCTTTCTTTTCATCAAATGTACAGTTAAGGTTGTATTCCAGGTGTATTAGAACATATTCAATTGCACTATAATGAGTCGGATGATGGTTGCTATTAAAATATAGATTTAATACCGGGCAGAGATGAAAATATCATATTTAGCTTTATTGCTAAATTATCTATCTAACTAAATGATCTCCATTTACTCTTTAATAGAAAAGTAAATAGATTCAGTTGAATCATATTCCTTAGCTTCTGACCTTTCAAAGGGGACCAGAATCATGCATCTAGGCCTAATGGTTGAAGAGTTGTTACTGATGCATTTTGAGCATGTTATTTTAGGCATTTTTCCTGGTAAGAGGTGTCTTTGTTTCAGAGGTTAAATTGTCATTTTTACAGTCAGGTATCTTAACTCCAAAGGAGATGGTGGTTTGTCTGGTTGATAACTTCACAACCAGCACTCAAAGTGGAAACAAAGTTTTTGATGTGGTAGGCCTCATTTAAACCACCTCCTCTTTTGGGGTGTTTGGAGCCTGGAACCAGACCATCTGCTCGACGGCTGATAACTCAACCCCTCTTCTTATTGAGAAACAAAAGAGAGATGGCTTCTGTCCTTTGTATGTGAGAAAGGCTAACTCTTTGGGTCAGCCAGGTTTGTAATAAAAGAGGGCTGACCTCCTCTTGATTATGAAATAATGTGTCCACTGGTTGTTCACTACACTGATGTGCACAGAATTCAGGATAAAAAAAACCCCGACATGCTTTATACTCTAGTTTTTAAACTGTTGAATATATTTTTGGTCCTATCACTCATACTCAAGAAAAAGTACACTGATTATCTGCTCTTGAATTATGAGATAGCAGCACTTGCACACGCAATGCACAGTATTTTTAAGATCTTTCCACTGGAGATATTATCTGTACATCATTGTTAATTGCAGTCTCTTTTTCTGTTTCTTTCTCTCTCTCTGTCTCTCAGGTGTCCACATTTTACAGAGGATTAGTGGCTGTGAATGGGACGATGAGACTGGAGAAGTTAATGGTTTTAATCGTTATGGTTATGATGGAGAAGACTTCATATTATTTGACCTGAAGACAGAAACATGGATCGCTCTGAAACCACAGGCTGGTCCCTTTAAACTGAAATGGGATGCTGAGGAATCTAGAATAACATTCAACAAGCAGTTCCTCACTCAGATTTGTCCTGGGTGGCTGAAGAAGTATGTGGCCTATGGGAGGAGCTCTCTGCTGAGAACAGGTAGAATCACATGACCAGACGTAGTTTCATGGACTCAACTGGCATGAACTGACATTGTATCGCTCCAATCAGTCTGACATAACATTTCTTTGGTTTCAGTAAGATTTGATTACATTTTTTGGTGCTCTGAAATTACTTTCCATTGACACTGAAACTGTGATTGCCAGTGCAGGTAGTCTAAGTTAAGTAAGTTTACAGAGTTTCAAAATGAAATTAGAGAAAGATTAGTAGATTTTTTTTCACTGAACATTGACACTGTGATTGACTGCTTTGCTGTGAACCATAAAAAGTGTCAGATCTTTTCTCTCTGAATGTGGTGGGTTTCTTAAGTCGTGTTGTTACCTTCTCTGTCTATATGCAGACATTGTGGTGATTGTGTAGGAAAAAGTAGTTGTAATGCAACACTGTCATATGTTCTTACAGCTCCCTCCATTTTCTCTCTCTCTCTCTCTCCAGACCCTCCCTCAGTGTCTCTCCTCCAGAAGACTCCCTCCTCTCCAGTCAGCTGCCACGCTACAGGTTTCTACCCTGACAGAGCCACGATGTTCTGGAGGAAAGATGGAGAGGAGCTTCATGAGGACGTGGACCTCGGAGAGATCCTCCCCAACAACGATGGATCCTTCCAGATGAGTGTTGACCTGAATCTTTCATCAGTCACACCTGAAGACTGGAGGAGGTACGACTGTGTGTTTCATCTCTCTGGTGTGAAGAACGACATCATCACCACACTTGACAAAGCAAAGATCAGAACCAACTGGGGCAAAGGTGAAAAAAACATTTATTTTATTTTTTATTTTTTGCTGAATTGTTCCGTTGAATTGGTCAGATCATGTGACTCTGAAAGCGTAATCAAAACATTTTTTATTACAAATTTTCCAATTATACCACAGAAAGTTTAAACATATCTTAAAGGGGCATCTCAGGAACTTAGTACTGCACTTTTATAAAACTGGCTGACTTGTGAGAGACATTGCAGCAAAGGTGATTAGAGTTATTCTGACATTAGTCTTGAAAATCATCCAAAACACTGTATCCTACATTTACCATAATACACATCAATATTTTTACCTTTTATTAGACCATCCTTGCCAAATAAATGCTCACTTCTTTCAAACTCTACTCCCGAATTTGTAACACGGCCTGTCTGCTAAAAAGTTGTAATCTCCAAGCCCATCCCTGATAATATCCGGAGGGTGAGTTCTTTCAGACTCAGACTTCAGAATAATTCTCTCTGTGATGAAAAAGCTGTACTTGAAAGGCAAAGTTGGAGAAGTGCCAAATTAAATGCAGTGTTTCTACACAACAACAGGTTTCTTTAATGCTGACAGTTCCTTTAGTTAGTTACGTTGTCTGAAACTTTATTGTCCAATATAAAGAAAATTGTCTTTGGCTTTACCACACGGCATCAAAAACAATAGAGGACAATGACTGGCTCCAACAACAGGAACACAACATTATTTAAAACACACAAATACAGTGAAAAATAAAGGTATAAATATAATGGTAAATGAGCTAGATTTTTGTGAAATTCAAAGTTGGGGCATTCAGCATCCTAGTTGAGTTTGGAAAGAATCATTTGCTGCACATTTATTTGGTGGCTTTACCTTGTCTACAGCGCCCTGAGTCCAGATGGTGGGAAGGATCCATTCAAATCTAGAAAGCTTTACTCTTTATATTTCATTCATATTTCCCACTTAGTTTCAGCTGAGGCTTTAGTATAATTGTACTATATTTACAATTATTTCCACTTGCAAATTTATTCTTAACATTCAGATATCCACAACAAACTAATTACCAAAGTTTCTTATACAGTATTTTCAGAGATGTTTACTAACATTATAACCATTAAACTTTCAAAGTATTCCTCCATGACTTTCTTAAAAATGTAGTCAGTTGTGTGAAGTTAGGGTAGCTGTCAATCACAGTTCCAAGATAGTTAAAAAGCAACCGTGATCCAGTGATTGTCAAAGGCTGCAGTTTTTAAGGAGTGTGCCATTTCAGCAGGCCTACTGTATATATTTCTGTACACACACAAATAGTTATACAATACAATAGATCATGTTGTACCACCTGTGTGTGAGATGAACAGATGGGTGAATGTACTTTCTTCATCTTTACATGTTGTGATCACATTTTGTTTGTTTTTTTATTGTTTTTGTGCTGAGCAGATGAGTCCAGAACCCCAATTATTGCTGTAGTGGTTGTTCTTGCTGTCGGCCTCATTGCTGTTATTGGATTTACTGTTTACAAAATGAAAAAAGGTGAGTTGATCCTCTTATCCAGACTGTGATAAATTTTAAATTTTAAAACATAATAAATGTAATAACACAACATCATTTTTTATCAATTTTATTTATATGAGAGAGAATGAGACTGATGATCTGCCATTTTAAACTGCAAGTGAAATTATTTGTCTTTTCTTCTTATTTCAGCCAATCGCCCTCAACCTCGTAAGTAACATCTTTATTTTCAGTTTTCAGTGTGAGCTGAGGTAGTTCAGTGCAGGAAAACAGGACTAACAGTGTGTTTCTGACCTTACAGCTCCTGTCAACAGCTCTGAGCTCTCTGAGAGACTGAAGCCAGAAACATGATTGACAAACACCCCACCCAGCACACAGTGATGTCATGTTGACAACAAAACAGTAACAGTAAATGCTGGGACTGTGCTAAGTATTCACACCTCCAGTCAGGGTCTGAAATTAGCACCCACCAAATGTGGGTAAATTCCTGACAGCGGCGGGTCAAGTCATCGGGCCATCCGCCACTTTGGCGAACAGGGAAAATGCACATGTTGTAGTGTATTGTGGCGTTTGGTGCACACTCCTGTGTGACACAACACACACACCCCCACCAGTCAGCTCAGGGAGTGTCTCTCTGGCAGTGTTTCAGACCAAACTCACCAGAAAAGAGGCACAGTCCATCCTGCGTGACAGCCAGTGACTGAAGGTAACTCTGGTGCGGTCTTCTTCTTCTTTTGTTTTTATGGCAGGTTGCAACCATGCAACCATAAGGTGCATACTACCAGCTAATTTACCTGCATGAATTATCGTTAAGTGAGACTACTTTACTTTATCATAATTATTTTTAAAAACAACAACCTATTAGCCTATATAACCCTTTATCCTTCAGGTATTCCACAACAGCTTTCTGTGTCTCTGGTGCTGTCGGAGAATAAGTTTGTCTATTAGACGCAAGAGGAATCACTTGGTTTTTCAGAGGCCCACTTTTGTATTGAAACTGAGTATTTTTTGTAGCAGGTTTTTGTTGAGATCTTGTGGAGACTTGAACTGTGATAAACATTGTGTATCTTGTTGTCTGTTGGTTCACTGTGAAAGATAAGGTAAGGTGGGGTTGATTCTCATGTGCTGAAAGACATAGGTCCTTTTTACATGTAGCATTTTTGTGCAAATATACCTAAATGAGCTGAATGTTATTCCTTCATTTAGCACATAAATTTCAGTGAGAAAAGTGAATTTCAGACCCTGCCTACAGTTAAACAAGCTTCCGTAAGTTAAAAGTAAAAGAAACCTTCTGAGATTGTTTTGCCATTCACTGTGAAACATCTGTGAAACATCTGTGTCACATTACAGCTGTAAAGAAAATCTCTACACATCGATGGCTTTCTATACAAGCAACAATACTTAGCTTTACATACATAGATACAAAGCTTTATATGAAGATAAGTGAGGTTATGAAGAGAAGAAACAGGCTAAATAAGACATGAACTGTCTTTTTTCAATTTCTTCTTTATTTGCACTGTTGTTTAATTTCTATTACGGTTTATTTTTCAATAAAAGGGCTTTATGTAAAGTCATACAAGTTCACCATCTGTGTCTGTAGCTACAATGACATGATTATTGCACTTTTATTCAGAGACTAAATGAATGTGGCTCCAAACTATAATGGGAGGACAAAATCAGCTGTGCAGATTTATAACATACTGCTGGCATAATACACAAGGATGGAGATAATCCCTAAAAGTATTAATGTTAACATTAATAACCATGTTATTTTCAACATTAATAAATACTGGCATTAATGTTGTGTCAAGACATTGTTCACCTGACCTGTCAGATTTATTTATTTTTTCAAATGGCAGTACTTTGTTAGTTAGCTATAAGTAGTAAAGGGGGGGGGGGGGGGGGGGGTTGAAAGAATTAGTTATAATGATTAATTCACAACTACTCTTGCTGTACATAAGACTTAATTGTTTACATTTTAATATTTTTTACGTATTGAATTTTGCATTTATTTTGTGTCTAAAGCCTATTACTAAAGCCTATTGGTATTTTTTTATATTTATATTAGTATTTCAAATGTAAATGTATATATTTATATGTCTTTTTGACCACTCAAAGCGCTTTTACACTACATCTGCATTCACCATTCACTCACATTCTTTCACTGACCCTAAGTGCTCAAACAGAAACTACCATTCATACACAGCCAGGGGCAATTCAGGGTTCAGTATCTTGCCTAAGGACACTTCCTCATGCAGCCCTCATTATAATGGTGTTATTATAATGTTTTCTTTGAGTGATATGAAATTCTGGCTGTTCTGTGTATAAGTCAGGTCTAATAAAATAAGAGTCATGGGGCCTTGGATCATAAAGAGACTTCCTGTATCAGAGCTTCGTTTTCCTCTTCACAACCAAAACAGTAGCTCAAAGGACCAATATGTGTTGAGATACACAAACATTAAAACATACCAGCTTAAAGCAATTCATATTTAATTATCTTAGTTGAAATCTGGATGGGTGGAAATATTGTGGCACCATCTATAGCCACAAAGCTGCTGTTCAAACATGGCTTTATTTACCATTTATTTATTCGTTCTTTATTCAAAATTATCATAAACAGATTGATTTGAGATATTTGGGGAGGGTATGGCATTTATTTCTCTAAGCAAGGTCCAAAGAAAATATTAGTAATGCTGAATGGTTGTGTTTTCTATAAAATTGACCAGTTGACTCATAACTAGTGAAAAGCAGAAGTCTGATAAAAAACAAGCAGTGGACCAAACCACTTTGAGGCATATGAGAGGGGAGGACATTAACTTTCAAAACTTAAAGATCCATGACGAGAGGGTTTAACAGACCTTTTGTTTAGACCTACCAAATACACTGATTAGATGCGGTCGGACAGCAGAGGTTATATTAAAATTTTAGGATCAAAATGGTTGAGAGGGACTATTCAGTAGTCGCTGGACATCCCTACTAAAGTTCCTATTAAAAGATCCACCTTTGAGTGGAACAGGTTTTTCCACAGACTGCTTAGCATTTATTAAAAGCATTCACCCTGACTTCTGTCAGAGAAGACCTACTGATAGAAATGTTTCACAGCTTATTAAGATCGGGGAGGGGTAGATGTTCAGTTTTGTTGGGTGCCGGCACATGAGGGAGTAAATGAAATGAAGACAAACTAGCAAGAGAGGCATTACAAACGGAAATAACAGTTCAAATACCACTGGCAAAAGGAGAAGGAAAAGCAGTCATTAAGAAAAAAGGTTTTGAAATATGGCAGAAATGGTGAGAGGAAGACAGGAAAGGAAGGAGTTACTATAAAATACAAAAGTCTGTCAGTAATAAAAATTATAGGGAAAGGATCAGGATATTATAATGACAAGACTGAGAGTAGATCACACAGGACTGAATGACACCTTGTTTTTATTGGGGAACAGGAATAGTGAAAAGTGTGAAAAGTTAAAGAAAATGTTGAACATGTCATTTTGCACTGCATATTATTTGAGTTGGAAAGACAGATATTTCAAGATAGGGTTCAGGAGGCAAGGCGGGAATCTGATGGGAACAGGAGAAGAAAAGGGGAGAAGAATCACCAGGAAGGCATTATTTAAATTTCTTTAAGACACAGGGTTGGTGAGAAGAATATGAGAACACCTTATTGGGGTTTGTAGAAGAGTGATATGATGTTACAGACTCCAGTGCAGTAGGTGGTGGTATGCAATCTGCCATTAACTAAGAAGAAGAAGAAGGAACAGGTTTTTCAAGTCCCAACAAAAAAAATCACTGACATAAACAGACATCAGAAGCTAGACAAAACAGCGGAACCAGATCGGAACCCACACCTCTTTATCAAAACAAGATGAAAAAGTTATTTTGCTTGGTTCTCTTCTGTCAAGTCTCATTAGCAGGTAAGATCAAATTTTAATCTTACTTTAAGTTCTTTCCATCAGGGACGCACTGATTTAATTTCATCTTTACCTGAGAACAGGTATGATCACATTATCTGATGTAGTTTCATGGACTCAACTGGCATCAACTGCTATTGTATTATGTATCACTCCAATCAGTATGGAATAACCTGTTTTTGGTGACCGTAAGATTTGATTCAGCCCTAATCAATCAGAAGAGACTGACATTCAATGAAAGATTGTTGTTTTTCACTGAACATTGACATTGTGATTGACTACTTCTCTTTTAACCATACAAAGTGTCAGATCCTTTCTTTCTGACTGTAGTGAGTTTTTCTCAACTTGTTAAAAAAATTGCCTAACCTTAATAAACCTTGTTCATCTTCCAGTGAAACACTCCATGAAGTTTTTCTTCACTGCGTCTTCTGGAGTCCCAAACTTCCCAGAGTTTTTGGCTGCGGTGAAGGTTGATGGCATTTTGGTGGGTTACTGCGACAGCAACAAAAAGATGGAGACAAAACAGCACTGGGTGAAAAACATATTACAAAAAGATCCTCAGCAGAAGAAGTGGTACACTGAAGAGTGTTTTAGAAATCAGCCGAACTTCTTCAAAACCAAGATTCATAATTTGAAGCAGTGCTTTAACCAAAGTGGAGGTAGGTTACATTAGCCTATATTATAACACTGCCTAACTGCTCTGCATCTTTAAATGTAAATTAAAGTGACCCTACAGTATCTAAAGATTACAGTCAGGCCCGTGGAGAACTGCATTGTCCTGGCGGGGAAGCACGTACAGCCAGTATATTATTAACCGAATGGAGAAAGTGATGGAAAAAGTTAGCAGAGGAAAAGATTTGCAGGAATATGTCAGTCTGAAAGTAGAAGTACGGTTAGGGTTACAATGCATCAGGTAGTAATGCTTCAGCTTCTAAAGACAGAGAAAAGTCTGTTGTTTCCCCAATTGCTTGAAAAGTGAAGGCGGTTAGTGCTAGCAAACACCTTCCCTCCTCTTCCGACTCTGGTCTGGGAGCTGAGCAGGAAAGCTAACAGTATGTGTTTTGGCTGCTATGCAACTTAACATTAGCCAAAAGGAAGTCACTAGTAGCTGCATGTCATTAATGCCTTAAGTGTTAGAAGAATCAGGTACAAACTTAGACTAAGCTGGTACACAACTCTGAGCTGTACACATACTGTCCATCCTGATAGTTAGTTTGTATTTAAGTTTTCTGGTTGGTAGGAAAAGAAAGGATGGTGGTGACCATGGAGGAGATGAGGTTAGCAAAGCAAGTTAGGGATGCAAACTAGTCCTTTCAAACTCATGAGATCACTGAGTTTCCTAAGAAAATAAGGTCATTGTGAGCATCTCTTAAAAATATAGTCTTCAGAGAGGCTCAACTCGGAGTCTAGAACGGTATCAAGGTAGTTAAAGTTCCCCACAGTTTCACACGGGGACTGTTTCTGTCTCACAGTGACATGAGCACAGGCTGTGATTATTAAGAATTTCCATTCATTTGGCACAATGTGTCTACGAGGGGCTAAACAAATCTTCCAGTTTTTAAGAAGCTTTTAGATCATCTGGGCCGGTGGTCTTTGTTCGGTTCAGTTTAAGAAGACTTAAGACTAAGAAAACATCAACGGCATTGATAACTATTGATGTCTCTACAGGGAGATCTTTGTATGTGTACCATCCATAGTGTCAAATCTACATTAAACATTGCTCACATTAACAAAGGTTTGACTATCACTCTTTTGCTGTATCTGCTTCTTCTAGAGTTTAGTCCCACTCACGTCTGTCTTATATTAACAGTTAAGAATTTGCCCTCTATTTTATTTTGGAAAAAAATGTTGTTTTGATACCCAGGACTTATTATTATTAATATTATTTGGGACATTTTTCACAGATTTAGTTTCAGATAGTCTGGACTGCAGAATTGGAATAAAATGTCGCAGTTAGTCTCCTAAAGCAGACCACACTTGTGCTTGGTGACAGGTTTCACAGTCTTCACCACAGCCTTGTATTTGGGCAAAAGAGGAATTAATTTGTTGCCAGATTTCCCGAGGTCTGCATACTTATTTATAATTATTTCCCTATAGAATGGGAATATCCCCTGCATGATTTAGACGAGTAGAGCAGTCAGGCATCCCCAGGAGTTATTACAACCTGAACAATCAGACCAATGATCTCCTCACTTCCTTTTGAGAGTACAGTGTTTTCATTATTAATTGAATAAATGAGTCTCCTATATAAAACCCATGTTGCACAGTAATAAAGCATGGATCAGTCATCTTAATTCAGGACTAACTTTTAAACTGTGAAATATAAATTGGGTTTCAAATAAAAGTGTACTGATTATCTGCTCTTGAATCATTAGCACACCGCAAGACTGAATAGCAGGGCATCACACATGCACAATAATATTAAGATCATCTTTCCCCTGGACATATTATCTATGCATCATTATTAATTGCAGTTTCTGTCTCTCTTTGTCTCTTTCTCAGGTGTCCACATTTTACAGAGGATGAGCGGCTGTGAGTGGGACGACGAGACTGGAGAGGTTAATGGTTCTATGCACTATGGTTATGATGGACAAGACTTCATGTCATTGGACCTGAAGACATTGACATGGATTGCTCTAAAACCACAGGCTGTCACTACCAAGCTGATGTGGGATGCTGAGAAAGCTGAAATAAAACACTATGAGAATTACCTCATTCAGATTTGTCCAGAGTGGCTGAAGAAGTATGTGGACTATGGGAGGAAGTCTCTACTGAGAACAGGTAGAATCACATGACCTCATGGACTAAACAGCCATGAACTGCTATTGTATTATCACTTCAATCAGTCTGGAATTACCTGTTTTTGGTGACAATATAATTTGATTCAGCCCTAACCGATCAGAAGAGACTGACATTCAGTGTTTCAAAATGAAAGATTGTTGTTGTTTCTCTGAACATTGATACTGTGATTGACTACTTTGATTTTAACCATACAAAGTGTCAGATCCTTTCTCTCTGACTGTAGTGAGTTTCTTTAGTGTTGATATTGTTCCCTTTTATGTCTATATACAGACACTGTGGTGGTTGTGTAGCAAAAATGGCTGGTGTTTTAGCTCCCTCCATTGTCTCTCTCTCTCTCTCTCTCTCTCTCTCCAGACCTTCCCTCAGTGTCTCTCCTCCAGAAGACTCCCTCCTCTCCAGTCAGCTGCCACGCTACAGGTTTCTACCCTGACAGAGCCACGATGTTCTGGAGGAAAGATGGAGAGGAGCTTCATGAGGACGTGGACCTCGGAGAGATCCTCCCCAACAACGATGGATCCTTCCAGATGAGTGTTGACCTGAATCTTTCATCAGTCACACCTGAAGACTGGAGGAGGTACGACTGTGTGTTTCATCTCTCTGGTGTGAAGGACGACATCATCACCAAACTGGACAAAGCAAAGATCAGAACCAACTGGGGCAAAACTCTGTTTAGTAATGACAAAGGTTAGAAACACACATTTATTTTAATTTTTTAAATTTTGCTTTTATTTGCTGTTCCAAATCGTGAAAGACTAAGATGAGTATTAAACTAATTTACAACTGATTTAGCTTCGTCTGCCAGGATCGCTGGTCAGATCACGTGACCCTGACAGCGTATACCACAGAAAGTTAAAACATATCTTAAAGGGGCATTTCACTAGCAAGGACCACAATCAACAGGTATGATTAAATGATTTATTGATAAACGAACAGAAGATGTATGAAGCTTGCAGTAGCTGAAAGCGTTGTGGGGAAGCTACGATAAGGAAATCCGCCGTAGCACCCGGGCACGACGAACCCCCTATAAACCTATGGAGAGGAAGGAGATCCGGAGGCAGGACAGAGAAAGGGGTGGGAGGGAGGGATGCAGGATACGAGGGCGAAGGGGAGGACTTAGGACGTGTGGGTATTTATGGAAATGTTGGCGATGACGTGCTTGATGTGTGGTCCCGCTCCTGAAACTCTGCTAATTAGCACCACTTCATGTATTGCATGTTCATTATTGTATTGACCACCTGCATGTGTGATGAACATCTTCACATGTTTTGTTTTTTATTGTTTTTTGCTGAGCAGATAAGTCCAGTAGGATCACCTTCCTGATCACTGCTGCAGTGTTTGTTCTTGCTGTCTTCCTCATTGCTGTTATTGGATTTATTGTTTACAAAAAGAAGAGAGGTGAGAGACCTAAAGGAGCTCAGTTGATGCTCTTATCCAGACTGCAAAACTGAAGCAACATTTAATTGTGCACCAACATCTGAAGAAACCAACAATGTGAGACAGAGTAGCCTTTAAACTTACAGTATAATATAATATATAATATACACATAAGATAGAGAGATCTAAAAAGAAAAAGAAATGGAATTTATGTATCACTTTAATTCACCTGTGACAAAATGAGAATCAAGTTAAACTGTGACAAGTGAAATTATTTGTCTTTTCTTCTTATTTCAGCAAATCGCCCTCCAACTCGTAAGTAGAATCTTGTTTTTATTCAATTGTCTCTGATGTGACATGAACTCTGTAAATTAAAAAGGTTTTCAGTGTGAGCTGAGGTAGTTCAGTGCAGGAAAAGAGGACTAACTGTGTTTCTGACCTTACAGCTCCTGTCGACAGCTCTGAGCTCTCTGAGAGACTGAATCCAGAAACAAGATTGACAAACACACCACCCTGCACCATAGACAGTATTAAAGCGCTGCACACGTGACAAAACAGTAAATACTGCACTGTGTTAAGTATTCACACCTCTAGTCAGAGTCTGAAATTAGCACCGACCAAATGCAGGTAAATTGTTGGCATTGGCGTGTGAAATTGTCTGGCCATAAGCCACGTTGGCAAACAGACAAAATGCACTGCAGAAAAACACAAGTAGTAGCTGCATATGGCGCTTGTAGAAGCAGCAGCCGGTGGCTCCTTCAAGCTTCACTACATTTTTGTTTTAATCTGTTTTTACCAGCTTTATTGCCAAAATATGCGTTACCTCTTGCAAAAATACAGTCATTGGAAGATGAAAACGGGGTTTTTGGATTAAAGCGCAGCAGACCACGATCCACCCGGCCCAAACAACCGGACCAGGCGGGAACAGCGGGTGCGGTGATTGCTCAGAGGAGAAAGGGAGCCAGGAGAGGAGCCATGCTGGCCCAACTCGGATTCAATTCTGCTCCTAAAGAGCCGGTCGGGACAAAATGGGACTCATATTGACCAGACAGTTGACCAAAAAACTGTCCAGCTTCAGGAGAATGATTTAGGTAACTTGAACTTATTGCTACTGTGTGCCGGCGGCCAGCACAGTGCGTAAATAATAACACTTTAATATTAGGGAAACCAAACATAAAGGGCGGAATTGCGTTTCTCCATGAGAAATAGTCTTTTGAACAGGCTATTTAAACTTAAATTTTTGTATTAATATTGCAGACATCTGGGGCAAGTAGTGGACTGCTGAGTGTGAGTGAGAGAGGGAAATGTTGAATTACCTAATAAGCAATTTCTCTCTGACTCTCTCTCTCACTATTTCTTTATCACCGCCCGTAAAATGCGATCGCATTTTCAAGGCATTGTATCAGATCACATTTTAATACCAAGTGTAGCCTAAATGGGGCGTGAGACCCCCACGAAGCTAACCCTGTTTGTCGCAGAGGGATATGGATCTGTGCAAAGGAATTCAACGTTATACCCGTTGTATACTCTCATTATATCACTAATATGAACCATCAAATTGCTTGATTTGAGCTACCTGTTTCATAAATATAGGTTATGTATATATGTATATAAATAACTGTTTATATGTTGCCATATTTTAATGTAGGCCTACACTTAATTATATGTGTGTGTAGCATGAATGAACTACAAAAGTATTCGATGCAAGAGGTGGTTTTATTTTCGTAATCCAACTTTTGTTGAAACTGGGTATTTTTGTGTTTGCTTGCTGAGATCCAGAGGATGTTTTTGATTAAATATGGACTCTGTGGAGATTTGAACTGAGATAAGGACTCATTCATTGGTGCTTGAACTGTGGGTTTTGGAGTGCACTATGGTGTAATGTTTTTGTGTAACAGCGAATTACAACATAATTTACATAAAATTATGCCTAAACGAGAGCTGCTTATTGTTTAATCACTGTTATCACAGAGACTAAATGAATGTGGCTTCAAACTGTGAAACTCAAATCATCCCTAAAAGAACAACTTGAATTAATTGTATAAGTTGTCGTTTCAAGACACCAAATATTGTTCTTTAAAATGCGGCTTACTTTGTTACTTGAGCCATCAGTAGTATAAGAAAAAAGAGTTTGTTTTAATGGTTAATTAATTCTTGCTGTAGGCCTACCTATCCAGTTACAAATGAGTAAAGTTAAATGTGTCTTACAATATAGAGGAATTACAGCATCACATTGTATTATCCCATTGAAATGAAACATGTTGACTGTGGCTGTGTGGAAATGTCTCCAACACACCATGCAACATCATCTGATGATCATCTGGTTGATTATTGGGAAGAGCTTATTTGAAATGTATGAACCTACAACATCATTTCATCTAATTCATAGCTCGAAGCTACTGTTCAACATTTGGTGCCTTAAATAACCTTTTATTTAACAGCTCTGTATTCAAAATTAGAGCGGCTGTATTTTGTTTGTCATAAGTAGATTGTTTTGAGATATTAGGGGAGCGTATTGAAGAATGTCTAAAGTAAATCTTAGTAATGCTGGATGGTCTTGGTTTTTCTTAATTGAAATACATTCAAAAGTCCCGTGACGTGGCATTTTTCATTTGACACTCCGATCATTGAATCACCCGCCCATCTCCAGTCAGAAACATCCCACCTACTTCCTTGAGGAAATAGCATTGGATGGAAAACAAAAACAGATGAAGCAGCTCGGTCCTTTACCCACACGTCTTTATCAAAACAAGATGAAAAAGTTGTTTTTGTTGCTTCTCTTCTGTCACATTTCATCAGCAGGTAAGATCACACTAAATACACAATATTTAAAGCCTAATGAGTGTGATAGTGACAGTAAAACACTCCCTGGTGTATTTCGTAACTTCATCTCCTGGAGTCCCAGACTTCCCAGAGTTCATGGGAGCTACAGTCGTTGATGGAATTCTGGCAGGTTACTGCGACATCATGAAAGTTGAACCTAAACAGGACTGGGTTAAAAACCTTTTAGAGACTAATCCTGAGCATAGGGTGTATTACAAAGAACAGTGTGTTGAGATTCAGACTAACTACTTAAAAGCCACGATTTCTAAATGGAAGCAGCACTTCAACCAAAGTGGAGGTAAAGTATGTTATATTTCCAATATTTCTAAATCGGGAGGAAGGGGTCGGGGCTGAGGGGTTAGGGGTGGTGAGCTCTCTTCTGCTCAAAGTCTGATGTCAGCAACTAAAAATAACGTTAAGTTTGTCCAAGTCGTGCAAGACTTTTTGAGTAAAATACAATACGTTTGATAACCGCCGACGGGCATGCGGTCACTGAGTGGCAGAAAGACGAGCAGCAGTGTTGGCTTGAATCAGCTAAAACACAAACAGCACATCTTAAATGGTAAAAGAGCTGGATCACTGGTTCTTTGGTAAACAGTAAGGATCACTGTCGAGACCGACTGCCTTTAATTTGAGCAAATAATCAACTTGTTTAACTCCCAGTTTGCTAAACGCAACCATGGTAACAGATGTTTTGCCACTCAGTCCAGCGTGTTCCCGGAAGGGGAAGTGACATCAATGCATACCCTCTAGAAAACATGAACGTGCGTATATATGCGCGTTCACGAAATTAAACTTGCGCATTCCTGCAGCGACCTCTGTGAGGATCAGCAGACAATGTATGGGCGTAATTGCACTCCTCATTTTATAATAATACAAAGATGATTTAGTCTCTGTAGTCACTCTGCAGGCAGCCTCAGACAGTAAGCTACACCACCTGTAGGCAGAGATGTACAACCAACATCAGATACAAGCAGCTCAGACCTGATTGGCTCCCTGTAATAACAGACTTCATGATTTTTCTTACCCTGAGGAGAAGTCTAGGAGAGCTTTCCTTTCAGGTTTATTACAGAGACATACTGTTTTAAATGAGGGAAGATTGTAGAGAGCACTGCACTGTCAGGTGTGTGCAGCAATGGCAAATTCTTTACATGGCTCAAGTCAGGTAGCAGGGCCCCATGGTAGAACTTTTCGTAGGGCCCAGAGAGGTCAGTACCGGCTGTGTCTGGGTGGAAACAGTAGTGAGAGTTGTGGTGAAAAGCTGTGAGCAATTTTTATAAATCGAGAGAAATCAGGAGAATTGTGACCCTGTGAGAAAACCGGTAAAGGGCTATGCAAATTGGGAGTCTCCTGAGGGTTGGAAAATATGTCTGCAAGGTATGTAGAGGGTCTGACTGTTTATATACGAGTTTGATGTGAGTATAATGCAAGAAGACATACCCATGGTATACTGCCATTGATAGTCACCCTTCAAAATCAAACTGAGTTTCTGTTTCTGTCTCTTAGGTGTCCATGTTTTACAGAGGATGGGTGGCTGTGAGTGGAATGATGAAACTGGAGAGGTTAATGGCTTTAATCAATATGGTTTTGATGGAGAAGACTTCATCTCATTCGACCTGGAGACAATGACGTGGACCGCTCTGAAACCACAGGCTGTCACCATCAAAGAGAGATGGGATGCTGACAAAGCCAGAGCACAGATCAATAAGAATTTCCTCACTCAGATTTACTTTGAGTGGCTGAAGTTGTATTTGGCCTATGGCAAGAGCTCTCTGCAGAGAACAGGTACAATCACACAACCTGATGTAGAATAATAGAAACAACAACCATCTTTATAAAGCTTGCTCAAACTGAACTGCCGTTACATTATCACTCTTTTGGCAGTTTTCTGTAATGATAAGATTTGATTTAGCGCTGTTTACATTTTTCACATGAGTATTGAGTTTAGCATTCACACGTACAGAATATAGACAGACTGCTGTTGGGATTTGTATGATTTGCATCAAATCTTTTTTGGAGCATTATTAGTCATGCTAGTAGCTAGCAGAACTGAAATATCTGAACAACTAATGGATGGATTGCCATGAATTTGGTATACACCTTCATGTTCTCCAGATAATGAATTGTAAAAATACCTTTCATCTGGTCAAATTTTGTGTTTATCCAAAAATTATGACCAATGTTACGGCCACATCAAAAGTCAGACTTAGTTGTGACCGTCAACACATCAAAGGACACCAGACAGGAGGATTTCTTTATATGCAAATTCATTTATTCACAGAGTAAATTACTTAAGACTTAATCAAACTATGGAAGGCTGGAGGTATAATAACTAAAATGGGACCTACTGACAAAGGGGCGTAGGACCCAGTACCCCCCCCAAACTATCAAAAGAAAGTGTCTGACCTAACAAAATAACAAAACCCTGAAAACTGAACTACTAAGCCTCCATCCTCAAAATAAATCAGAGAACAAAAGAAAACAGAAAAAAACACACTGGTCACAGGGCTGCTTCTGTCTCAATGAGAAATAAAAATATAAAAGGAAGACTCCTTCTTTTCCTCCAGTCTTCCTTAAGTAAAGGGGCACATTAGTCTTGTGTGTGTGTATTTTTACACCTTCTCTAGTTGATTGATCTCTCTTAAAGGCTGCCCAGTTACATTCATCTACCACTGCTACTGAGATGATCCAGTATTTACAACCACTGTATTTAAAACTAGCTCACATGTCCTTAATTGGTTCTTTCTTTCCCCCTTTCTCTTCTTTTCTCTATTGAATTTCTCAATTGTTACCTTGTTTTACTTTCCTGTTCACCCTTTCTCATCTTTCTCTCCATTGTCTCTATCCCGGCCCCTCTCTCTCTCTCTCTCTCTCTCTCTCTCTCTCTCTCTCTCTCTACCCTGACAGAGCCACGATGTTCTGGAGGAAAGATGGAGAGAAGCTTCATGAGGACGTGGACCCCGGAGAGATCCTCCCCAACAACGATGGATCCTTCCAGATGAGTGTTGACCTGAATCTTTCATCAGTCACACCTGAAGACTGGAGGAGGTACGACTGTGTGTTTCATCTCTCTGGTGTGAAGGACGACATCGTCACCAAACTGGACAAAGATCAGAACCAACTGGAGTAAGAATGAGATTAGAGGGTTCTGGTGTTTTAACTTTGGATTGGATCTGTTAATTAATTTTGATTCAGCGTTTGTCTCTCCAATCTAACACATTAAGGGTTTTAATCTATTTTCACAGACACACCTTTAGGATAACAGACAAAATCATTGATTATACTGTATTATCTCAACTCCAAGTCAGTCTTAGCTCACAGCAACAACATTTATGAATAAATAATTGGATGGATGGATGTAATTCTGTTCTAACCTGCTGTATTTATACCAGTCTTCTTGTTGTTTTCTTCAACAGAGAAGCCCCGTGACAAGACCGGTCCCATTGTCGCTGCAGTGGTTGTTCCTGCTCCTGTCCTCATTGCTGCATCTGGATTCATCGTTTACAAAAAGAAGAAAGGTGAGAGAGAAAAATGGAAGATTTTCTCCTTTTTTGATTTTTGTCAGTACTTTGATTTTACTATTTGAGTGATGCGTTTATCCACTAATATTTAAACAAGCATCGACTGGAAGAGGGGATCATAGTTCATATTCTGGCATTTACAACTTGAACTAAAAATTATTTTGTCTTTTGTTTTGATTTCAGCCAAATGCCTACCACTACTTCTGATATGATCCAGTATTTAAACTCACTGTGTATAAAACTATAATGTTTTTTAACTAGTTCATATGTACTGAATCGCTAACTGTACTCTATTTCTTATCATGATTTCTCCCTATTGAATTTCTTCACATCTTTGACCTTGTTTTCTTTTCCTTTCCTGTTCCCCCTGTCTCATCTTTCTCTACCCCGCCCCTCTCTCGCTCACCAGCTGGAACTGAAATGACTTGCCAAATGTGCTCCATCTTGTAAGTAAAACTTGTATTCTGTTTCATCTTGACACATTTTAAGCTGAAGATCAATGGTTTCACATTATTATGCAGTTTTTCAACACTTTTTTACTGTTAACAACAGTGCAGGATGAGTGGACTCACCCAGTTTGTTAGAGCTTACAGCTCCTGACTACGGCCTTGAACGCTCTGAGGAACTGAATCCAGAGGTTATATACATCTAAAGAACTTCTATAAAAACCAGACCAGGCGTCTAATCGAGACTTGCGTTTATTTGTCAGAATGTGTTCCCACACCAGGCCAGTAAAGGGGACATACGCTATTAGTTTAAGTTTTATGGTAGATATGATTATTAACACTATGTGCTTGATGTGTAAATGTTAAATGTATTTGTTTTCTTTCACATTTGTTTTGTTTGATTTTGACAGATTTCTTTACAATGCTTTATCTTATTTTATTGTTTATTTATGAAATAATGTGTTTCCTATCCATGTTTCTAAGCATGTTTAATGTTTTTGTAACAGTAGCAGAGAATGAGGAACCAAGTGCAGCAACATAGAGGAGATGAGGCAGATTCTCTTCAAAGTCTATACTTAGGTTAGTTTCAGGTTCAAAATCTTAATTAGGGGTTGTACCAGAACAGGTTTACATGGTTTAATTTTCAAAAAACACCGTCTTTTTCTCATACTGCACATTGCTACAGCTCTTCTTTTCACCCTGTGTGTTGTACGCCCTGCTCTTGAGCTACAGAGTGATGCATCTTACTTGTACAACTAACACGTACATGGGAGGGATATGGAGCAAGTAGCCACTAAATTGTCCTCAGCCATGGACAAAATAAGTAATTGGCTTAAATCTTCTTGCTTAACACTAAGTACTGAAAGAACTGTTGGAATGTATTTCGTTAAGTCCAATAAAGTTAAAGACATGCCTAACATTTACTTTAATGGACAAAAAATTACATCGATAAAAGGGATAAAATATCTAGGTGTCCATTTAGACCAATGTTTTAAAAAACAAAATAATGACCAACAATGGAATCAACTCCCTGACAGTCTAAAGTTGTCTGTAGAAACTTAAAGAAATACATCATCGATAACCAGCTGTGTCAGCATCAGCACACTTAAAGTCTACAAATATAATATTGAAGTAATTGTTTGTGAATATGTTGTATATATTTTAGGCTGTGATGGTCTTTTGATTAGCTTTTTTATTTAAACATCTGATTGGTTTTAAATGATTATTGTTGGATTAATATTCTATGTATTTGCTAGTGCTATTGACAGTTATTTGTAATGTAATGTTTCAATATTGTTTGCACCTGCCCAGGGACTGCAGATGGAAATTAGCGTTTGCTAACTCTGGTACAAAACATATTTTTGTAAGATTAATGTATTTTGTACATTGTCCCTGACAAATAAATAAAAAAATAAAACAAACAAACAAAATCTTTGTTGGGAGTTGCACATGCGTAGTTCCCAGGTAATGACTAGTAGCCAATCAGAAGCAGAGAAGGGCGGGTCGTAAGAAACAAGGTAGTGTGATCCAACTCAAAGCCAAAGATGGTACGTAGCTTGTTGTCTGAGCGACGCCACACACAACTGCCTCTACGTAATGTTCAATGCGACACACACACCAGTTCTTAAAATACAGTCTACGGTTAAAATGTTTTACTCAGAATGTAAAGACAGATAAGCGGTATGAAAACCTTCCAGCTGTGTTTTCCTCTGCCGTTGTTGCTGCAGCGGTCTGTGTGATGGCGGGAGCAGAGGGCTCTGTGAGCGGGCGGCTGGCCGGCCTCACACGCTCCTCCCACGGGTCGGCACAGGCTTCCTCCGCAGCCACTTGCGGAGCTCCTCAACTCCGACAATATTCAAGCACATTTTTGTTGTACTGTAAAATATAAAACTTTCTGTTGCTGGCCTCTGTCTGGCGCAGCAATGATGATGCAGTGAATAGTGACGATTCTCTCTGACCAGTCAGCAGTCTGTCGTGTTTTCACGTTACATTTTAGTATCACTCAGCTCGCTTGGAACCTCGACGGAGGTGATACGAAAAAAAAGTACAGGTACAGGTGCAACATTTCTACAATGGAAAACCAAACAAAGGTGAGTTGAGCCAAAGGGCCTCCGCTCAGACTAGCTTGGTTTGAGGGCGTGCCTGACCCCCGCTAGCCGCTTGGCAAGCTTTATGACGTGTTTTCATTGTGAGGTCACAAGTAAAGGAAGTGAAGGGCTGGACTACAAACGAGCTGTTTTCAAGCGGTTCAGAGCAGAGTTTTCTGTGGGAGATGGGAACTCCCTTTGGGCTGGACTTTGGGCTTTTTTACTTTGCAAACCTGTTACATGCAGAAAAAAGATATATAACTCAATAAAGGAGAGGGGGAAAGCCAATAAGCATAATACAACCTCTTTAAATAGAAGACAAAAATCCTGTGGCAGGAACACTGAAGCATAGCCATTAGAGGAGGGAAGGGTCAGAGATACTCCCACAGGCTGATGAACTGATTGAACAGGGCTGATTGCAGAGCCACAAAGGCCCAGCTCACATCCAGGATG
This sequence comes from Micropterus salmoides, assembly GCF_014851395.1. Classification (NCBI taxonomy): domain Eukaryota; kingdom Metazoa; phylum Chordata; class Actinopteri; order Centrarchiformes; family Centrarchidae; genus Micropterus; species Micropterus salmoides. The sequence goes on from NW_024040817.1 coordinate 8,345,384, forward strand.
GCAGGTAGGGACCTCTGGTGGATCAGGAAGATAGCACAGCAGTTAGTACCAGCAAACATGGGAAAACAATCTACCAGTGTGACAGTTTTATAATATTTTATTGTTTAAAAATACCTGCAAACTGATTAGTGTTCATAATCACCTCCTGTGATAGATTATTGAAATGTTTTATTCTTTGGTAAAACAGGACAAGCTGATTTATGAAAAGTTCATCATATCGCAGGGGTTGCTAACTAGTGTCCAATGGTAAGTGATGGCGGTTGGACTACTGAGCGGGCCATGGCACTGACACGAAGTTGCTTATCAAGTCAGTAGGGACAGCCACAGTAGTTTAGCCTGAGCAGATACGACGTAGACATAAGGCCGGGTCATACCAGAGTGTCTGCTCTTTGCTTGGATGAGTGAAGGCAACTTAAAATTACATTAGGTCACGGCTTAGTGATAGGTCAAAACATAATTTAACATGAAATTTAACATTTCATAGTAAGGTTCACAATTTACCGTGTATTGATGAACATAAATGAATGTCAAAATGAAATGTCTATGAAGATTCTCAGTCTGACTGACCGTAACCTATTGGCCTCAGGTGAAGATACCAACGATGGTCATTCAGTTTTGGCCACAGGTAGTCTTAACGATTGTAACAACTGTCGTCATAGCAACCAGGAACACTAACGAACCAGCGGTATCAATGACCCGGGCCAACGACCCCACTGAGGTTTAATAGCTGAGTTTCCCTGCCAGTCAGTCAGAACTGAAGAAGTCCTTTGGATGAGGGACGAAACGTCTTCCAGTATCTTCAACCAAGTCCAGTTGCCCTTGATTTTAACCTTCGTTGGTCAAAATGAAATGTATTGCTCTTTTGGTGCTGATGTTTCACTTTTCAGTAAAGATAAAAATACACAAATGAATGTGTTGCTTCAGGGACTGCATGTCTTGACTGTGTGCATGGCATTATGAAATCTGAAGACTACTTAAAAATTCTGGGGGCAACGGCGAGCATAACATACAACATACAGTTTATGGGGCTCAGGAGACTGCACGTCCACTAATCACAGATGGTCGGTGATTTTATCCTCAGCTCTATCCAGTCTGTGAATTAATGCACACTACATGTCAACAGCCATGCACACATTCATGGCAGATGCTGTCTCGTTTATCCAGTGTAATAGTACAATTCAGCACTGGTTTGGAGTGATTTGGACAATATTGATAATGATTGCATTTTTTCCCATGAAAATGTTAATATAAAATAAACAGTACTCAGAGAATATGATGAGGTTTACTTGTGCAGTGTAGTAATCCAATTGGACATGTTTGGACACGTGGGTCACATGAAAAGGAAGCTATTGAAAAACAATGCTAATTTTTCCAGTAGAAAAGTAATTTACAGACGGTCGCTAAGAAAACCCACTTCTCACACTGGAGCGTCACTTTTAAGCATGTAGGTGGAGGACCTTATATACAGTCTATGTGTGGGACACAGGGCCTGTCTCATTTCCCAAATTTCCACCTCCTCGACTCCTCGGGGCGCGTGTTTGTCCCTCCTCCCGATATGCGAGCACTAGGAGTCGAGGAGGCAGAAATTCGGGATATGAGAAAGGCCCACAGAAAAGTCTGAGTAATGAGGTAGTTAGTTGACAGTGATCCAGAAGATCAATTTTCACCCAGAAGACCAGTGTTCGTTTCCGGTGTCAAAAATGTATATTTTATGTTACAGAAGTTGCGAAAATTAGCCAAGCTTCATCACTTACATAAGTTAAGTGATGAAGCATAAGTAATGGTCATTTTAACCCAAACAGTGATCCTTTCCTAAACCTAATCAAGTAGCCTAGTTTTGGTGCCTAAACTTAACTAAATAGCGACGTTTCAGATTGTTAAAAGTAGGCGACTTTTATTTTGAAAGTGTAACTGGACAATGCAAATTTATTGTTGCTAACTTGACCGCGCAGCCCTAAATGTTCAAAAACGACGCCAAAGGCGTTGGTATTGATCAAACGTCCAAAGCGGCGAGATAAAGACTTTGTTCAGAGCAGGAGCTCTCGGAGCTCAGCTGATCCGACCTTACACTACCCAAACTGGTGAAACTGAGTAAGAAGACGCTACTGGATCCTGAGTGAATGTCCGTCAAATATCCGACTTAAAACTGACTGGTTAAACCAGGGTGGTCGAAAATGTAACGTTACCTGAAAAACAACGCAGTCCACAGACCGAGATGAGCAGTCAGCGAGCATTTCAGTCTTATAGCCACGAATCTTTATCAAAATACGATGGACATGATGTTTTTGTTGCTTCTCTTCTGTCACGTTTCATCAGCGGGTAAGATCAGATTTTAAATCTTTACTTTTGCTCTTTGGACACACTTGATAAGCCTGATGTGACTTAACCTAATAATACTGAATACACATTTTTGTAAACTGAATGTTTAACCTTGTTTGTCCTACAGTGAAACACTCCCTGAAGTATTTCGCAGCTGTATCTTCTGGAGTCTCAGACTTCCCAGAGTTCATGGGAACTGCTGTGTTTGATGGTATTCTGGTGGCTTACTGCGACAGCAACACCAGGAAAGTAGAAACAAAACAGGACTGGGTGGAAAAAATTTTAGAAAACGACACTCAGCAGTTACAGTATTACAACCATGAGTGTTTTGAGTATCTGCCAAACGTCTTCAAAGACAGGATACATTTTTTTAAGCAGCACTTCAACCAAAGTGGAGGTAAAGTATTAATGTTTGTTGTTTTACGTTTTACTGTTAAAATGTTTTGCTTCTTTGTTTGTTGTTTGTCAAACGGATATATCTTCTATTATGGACATGTACACACGTGAAAACTTGGGATCATTACAGCCATCTGCAAGGTATTTAGAGATGGGACTGTTTCTGAGTCTGCAGGTGTCACACAGGTCTGACTTTCTGTATGTAATTTTGAGGTGCACAGAATTAAAGAAGACACCCACCTTGTATAGTCGCATAACAATAACTACAAATGTAACTTTTAAACAGTGGCATAAATTGATAGAAAGACAGTTGGAGATGTCGTCTGTGCATCCTCATAATCAAATTCTCAGTTTCTGTCTCTGTCTCAGGTGTCCATGTTTTATGTCCGCTATGTTCTGTTTGCCACCTTCAGTACCCCCAGCTTCATGGCTGTCTTCTGTTCCAGGAGTGGTTCACCATTTCCTATAATCACGATGAACTCTGCCTGATCAGTCCTGTCACCAATTTTGATTTGACACTTGAATGCCCCCTTAACTGGCAGTGACTGACTGGATGAGTATGGGTACAAATTTCTCTGTTCTTTTGGCACATATGAATAACACTATATCTTTTGTGCCTTCGGCCTGTCCCAACATTTTCTCCCATCACATTACTTGTAGCACCTGAATCTACTAACATTTTCAAGTCTACTCCCCCCACACAAAAGGTAAGTCTCTCTTCTTTTGCAATAAATGCAAACTCTTTTTGGTCTACTTCAACGCTGTTCACATTTTGTTTCTTTGGTCCTTTTGTGCGGCACATTTTTGAGAAGTGGTCTTTTCCATTACACTTGCGCCCTCTGCCTAAGACGTGCTGTGTCAGAAATCCTATAGGTGTATTTAGAGCTGGGACTGTAAGTGAGGCTGCAGGTGTCACATGGGTTTAACTCTGTGTATATCATTTTGAGGTGCACAGAATGTAAGAAGACATATCCACATTGTATAGTGCAATTGGCAGCCATCCATCATATTCACAGAGCAATAGCTACCAACTTTTAAAGAGTGACACAGACATTGATAGAAAGACAGATGGAGATGTTATCTGTGCATCATGTTAATCACAGTTTCTGTTTCTGTCTCTCTCAGGTGTCCATGTTTTACAGTGGATGAGTGGCTGTGAGTGGGATGAGGAGACAGGAGAGTTTAATGGTTTTAGTCAGTATGGTTATGATGGAGAGGACTTCATGGCATTTGACCTGAAGACATCGACATGGATCGCTTTGAAACCACAAGCTGTCACCATCAAAGAGAGATGGAATGCTGACAAACCTAGAGCAAAAAATAATGAGGTTTACCTCACTCAGCTTTGTCCTGAGTGGCTGAAGAAGTATTTGGACTATGGAAACAGCTCTCTGCAGAGAACAGGTAGAATCACATGACCTGATTTGGTTTCATGGACACAACAATATTCATTCCCTGCTCAGACTGACTTGCCGTTGTATTATCACTCTGATCAATCTGACACTACCTTATTTTGGTGGCAATAATCAATCAATCAACATTTATTTATATAGCACTTTACAGCAACCAATAGGTGTCCAAAGTGCTTTACATCAACCAAGAATAAACAACACAGCATTCAATAAAAGACAAGACAAAACACGTGAAGCATAGAAAACAGTAAGCCAGATAAGGTTGCCTAAAATCATCAGAAGAAGAGGGAGGTTGTTGGACCACTACTGCGTATTTAAAGCCATTCTAAATAAATAAGTTTTGATTTAAAATGAACAACATCCGTTATAGTGCGAATGTCAGGGGGGAGCTTGTTCCAGACTTTTGGGCCAGCAACAGCGAAGGCCTGATCTGTTTGTACCACTGTTTGTACCTGGACCTCGGGACTTCTAAAGTCCCTAGATCTGAAGACCGCAACAGGCGATTTTGCCCACCCAAATAAGATTTGATTTAGCCATAAATCAATTAGTAGAGGCTGACATTTTGGGTAAATTACTTTTTTCTCAAAGAAAGAGACTGTGAGAGTTAGTGCACAGTTAGTATAAGTAAGTTTTTCACTGAACAGTGAATTCAGTTAAAACATTGAAACTGATTGACTACTTTGTGTAACACTTTGTGAACCGTAAAAAAAACAGGCAGATCCTTCTTCTCTGACTGCAGTGAGTTTCTTTAGTGGTGGTGTCACTACCTTCTCTGTCTCTATACAATGTGGAAGTTGTGTAACAAATGCGTTGTTATGTAGTTCTGTCTTATGCTGTCGATCATGAGACGGCTGTACTGGCCTGTACATGAAGAGCATTTACCTGAAAGAAAATGGATCTGCTGTGTCTTGAGTTCACTTTAAGCTGAACCCTGGAGATTTTGATCACTATTGGTGCCAAAGAGTTTTTGTTTTTACATGCAGATGCATGTTTGTTTGGATCTTTTGGTAAGATTTGCATCATAGTCCATATTATTAGTCAACATTATTGTTGTAATGTTCACTTTTTCATTTATTTTGCTCAAACCTTCAGTTATTGATTCCCTATTTTATTTTTTAACATGCTTTTACTTTCTTTCCTTTCCTGTTCACCCTTTTTTCTCTCTCTCTCTCTCTCTCTCTCTCTCTCTCTCTCTCTCTCTCTCTCTCTCTCTCTCTCTCTCTCTCTCTCTCTCTCTCTCTCTCTCTCTCTCTCTCTCTCTCTCTCTCTCTCTCTCTCTCTCTCTCTCTCCCTCCAGACCTTCCCTCAGTGTCTCTCCTCCAGAAGACTCCCTCCTCTCCAGTCAGCTGCCACGCTACAGGTTTCTACCCTGACAGAGCCACGATGTTCTGGAGGAAAGATGGAGAGGAGTTTCATGAGGACGTGGACCTCGGAGAGATCCTCCCCAACCACGATGGATCCTTCCAGATGAGTGTTGAACTGAATCTTTCATCCGTCACACCTGAAGACTGGAGGAGGTACGACTGTGTGTTTCATCTCTCTGGTGTGAAGGACGACATCGTTACCAAACTGGACAAAGCAAAGATCAGAACCAACTGGGGCAAAACTCTGTTTAGTAATGACAATGGTGAGCAACACTAATTTATTTGTTTATTTGTTTTTGCTGAATGGTGTCATTTTTTCTAGTCAGTTTCACTTTTACCACCTGTTCCAAATAGTTAAAAAACCTAGAAAACAATTTTTTTTCCCCCCTTCAGGATTGCTGGTCAGATCATGTGACCCTACCAGCGTTATCAAATAATTTTTAATTACAAATGTTCCAATTGTGTAGTTATACCACAGAAAGTTTAATATCTTAAGCTGATGATACGCCGGGCAACTTTTTGATCAATGCTAGTGGGCAATGCAGCTGTCAATGGGCAACCAGGTGAGACACAGGGCAACTGATTAGGGCAACGGACAGTTGGCAACAACCAATCAGAGGCGCAAAACTATTGCCAGGGAGACGGACACTGCATATCTTGGCTTCAATATTTCTTTTACTTAAGTAAGTATCATGAAGATACTCTGGTTAATTTGCCATAGTTATTACATTCATGCATTCCATCTTTTTTATGTGTCAGCCTTAAAAATGCCAGAAGTCTATCGGGCTCTACAATAAATACCAATTTAGTCGCATATGACCCTAAAAATAGATACCTGCGAACCAGTTATATGATTTATGAACAGTGTGGGAGTAAAGATAACTAGCGTAATTCCCAGCCCCCCGCTATCCGTTCAAAACATAGTCAAACTTTGCAGCTCGTTATTGAAAACAAGAGGGATCGGTCTTTTCAAACATACATACGACAACTTATTGGCATAAAAAGATGTAAGTTGACGCTCCTCCTTTTCTTCACTTCATTGCTGCTGAAATGCCGCCATCTTGATTGATTTTTTTCCTGAAATCTCCAAGCCTGTCATGTGATCAGATGCTAGCATTCTGATTGAAGGATCTCAAAAATTGCCCAAGACGTTCTAAAGTATTCAGATAGAAATGTGTTGCCCATTCTCTGTGGGAAAGTGCCTGAGAAATATTGCTCGGCAACATTGCTCAAAAAGTTGCACCATGTGTGTCAAGTGTCTTTACAAGGACATTTCAGCAACGTAGAACTACACTTTCATAAAGCTGGCTGACTTGTGAGAGACACAGCAGCGAAGGTGATTAAAGATATCCTGACTTTAGTCTTGAAAATCAACACTGTTATTTCCCATAATACAATTCAATTATTTTACCTTTTACTAGTCTGTCGTCACCTAGTCAATGCTCACTTCTTTAAACTCCACTTACCAAGTTAATAACGTGGCCTCTCTGCTAAAAAGTTGTAATCTCCCCTGATAACATCATCAGGGTGATTTTTTTTTCAGAATAATTCTCTGAGTTTAATAAACTGCACTTGAGTTGTCAAGTCACTGCTCGTTAAGCAAGGCAATGTTGAGCCAAACGCAGGCAGTCCAGGATGATTCACTGATAAGGTAGCTTACAGGCAGGCAGGTAGGTACAGGTCCTTGTAACATAACAGAAAATAAATTTACAGCTCAAAGAAAACACTATCTGTGTCTTTCTTAACAATTTAGACAGCATTCTTTGTAAAGCTAAGGTGGTTTTTAATCACAGTTTCAAAATATTTAAAGCTACTGATGGTTTCTACAGTGATTGTCAAAGTTTTTTCAGGTGCCATTTAAATCCTGTATATTTCTGCACACACATCAAGCTACTGATACTAAACAATATATTTTTTTTGTATTCACCACCTGTATGTGTGATGAACATCTTCACATGTTGTGATCACATTATGTTTGCTCTCAGATGGGTCCAGCAACATCACCATACCGATTACTGCTGCAGTGGTTGTTCTCGCTGTCGTTCTCATCGCTGTTATTGGATTTACTGTTTACAAAAAGAAGAGAGGTGAGAGACCAAAGGAGCTGAGTTCATCTTCTTATTCAGACTGCAAAATTGAAGTAACGTTTAATAGTTAACAAACATCTGAGGCAACCAACAGTAAGACAGAGTAACCTATCATATAAACATACAGTATAATACACACAATATAAAGAGATCTAAAAAGAAAAGTAAAGGTCATTTATGTATCACTTTAATTCACATGAGACAAAATTATAATAAAATATATTCTGACATGTTAAACTGTGACAAGTAAAATATTTCTTTATTCTTATTTCAGCAAATTGACCTCCAACTCGTAAGTAGAATCTTGTTTTTATTCTGTTGGTGTGACATTCACTCTGTAGATTAAAAAGGGGCTTTCAGTGAGACCTGAGGTAGTTCAGTGCAGGAAAAGAGGACTAACAGTGTGTTTCTGACCTTACAGCTTCTGTCAACAGCTCTGAGCTCTCTGAGAGACTGAATGATTGAGAAACACACCACCCAGCACCATAGACTGTATTAAAGCCCTGCACGCAGTGACGTCATGTGAAAAGGCAAAACAGTAAATACTGCACTGTGTTAAATATTCACACCTCTAGTCAGAGTACTGACATTAGCACTAACCGAATGCAGGTAAATACTGTTAGCAGACAGAGAAAATGCACTACAGAAAGACACATGTAACACACACACCGAGCACTCAGCTCAGGGAATATCAGTGGTGGAGTTTCAAACCAAACTCACCAGTGGAAGAGGCCCAGTTCGTACTGATTAAGAGTCGGTGCGCTGTTTATCAACAGCACCAGCCAGTCAGTACAAAAGTTGGTAGTCCAACTTTGGTATTGACGCTGAGAATTATTTTTGTTTGCTTGCTGAGTTACAGAAGAGGAGGATTTTGTTGAGATATGGCATCTTGCGGAGATTTGAACTGAGAAAATGACTAATTCATTAGTGCTTGAACTGTGTGTTTTGTATTAAACACTGACTGTGTAATACACTGTGACGTAATGTTTTTGTGTAGCCTAAATATATTGAACACTGAAATACAACATAATTAACATTAAATGATACTTAAATGAACTGTTTGTTCTGCATTTAGAGCATGGTCTATATTTCAAAAAGTGGCAGATACAATCTCTGAATGGCAGAATAAAACTTGAATGTGAATTTCAGACCCCTGCCTCCAGTTAAACAAGCTTCCTTAAGATAAAAGCAAAGAAACATTCTGAGATTGTTTTGACATCCACCATAAAACATCTGTCACATTACAGATGTAAAGGAAATATCTACAAACAGATGGCTTACTGTGAGCAACGATACCTAGCTTTACATGTAGGCCTAGATACAAAACTTATATTTGGAAAAAGGCTGAATGGGGTGGGGATGGGGCAGTGGATAAGGCGCATGCCTTTGGCTTCAGAAAGTGGGGTTCAATTTCCTGCTAACACATCCACCAATGTGTCTCTGAGCAAGACACTTAAACCCTAGTTGCTCCAGAGGTGTGCGACCTCTGACATACATAGCAACTGTAAGTCACTTTGGATGAAAGCATCAGCTAAATGTGAATTTGACTAGAACTTTTTGAAAGCTTCATTTATTTGCTGCATTTATTGTCTGTCATTCCTTTTGTACTGATGTTCTTCTTTTTCAATAAAAAGGGTTTTATGTAAAGTCACACAAGTTCACCATCTGTGTCTCTAGTTTCATTGACATGAATATTGCACTTTTATTCACTATTATCACTCAGTCTAAATTAATTTGGCTCCACTGTGAAACTATAGAGGAAGGACAAAATAGGCTATATGATGTAGGCCTACTGTGAGACATGAAGGTGGAGGCAAACCCTAAAAGTATATCGTTAAAAGAAAGCACTAGTACTTTCTACTTTTATTAATGGTATAATTTAGTCTGTCAAGATTTATTAACATATAACATGACTTTGTTTCTTGAGCCATAAGTAGTAAAAGCAACATAGAGCTGAAAGAAGAGAGCAGTTTCACATCTCTCTCTCCTAAAGGAGCAATTTGGAACACAACACGTTCAGATTTAATACACATGGAGAACAGAGCTGAGCAGCAGTCTGCAGCAGTGAAGGTGGGGAACGCTCACGGGGACACGGCAGGGCTGCTCAGCGAGAGCAGGGTACTCACGCAGGGACAGGGACTTATATCTTTCCAAGGCACTCCCTTGTGTCCCCAGCAACACACCCGCTACGTTTGGAGTCAGTTGGTTAACAGTTTCTGACAAAATCGAAATAGGCTACAAACAGACAGACAAACACACACATTTTTTTTCTTTATTACAAAGATGAAATAGGAGATTCAGATTGTATTTGTGTGGGTGGTTCTGCAGAAATACGACATAAATAAATAATAAAGTTTAGGACATATACATCCCAGAATATTTCCTATTCTGTATCCTACAAGGGTTTCCTCAGGTTACAGTATTCTTAAGATAAAAACAGTAGGTTAATAACTTATAATCAAAGGTTTACACCTTTACAAATGCTACCATAATAAACAAACACCAATAATATTAAGAACACTAGTCGACAGTAAGATATGACCACTTGTAAAACCAGAGAAATAACATACACATCACCAGCTCTCCTGTTAAAATACAGACAGTACCACCTAGTGGTGAAACAAGGGGCATTAAATATCACGGCTACATAAAAGGCTATAAATAATGTTAATATACAATAAATAGTGACTCTAACAAACTGAGCTAACTAGCAAAGGTAAATACTTTCAAATTAGTAACATTTATCTCCAACAATATACAACATCTGAACATGAAATTAAATATCAGGACGGTATTACAAGGGAATTCCTTTACCACGGGTGCATGAAAGTGACAACTATTTAGCTACCAAATCATGAAACGTGAACACAAAAAGTGCACACTGGATTAATTGGGCTGCACTGTGTGTAGTGTGCCAGTCAGGTTTGCATGCACGTGTTTTTGGGAGACCATTTACAGTCAGAAGACCCACTGTAGGCCTACACTGCAGCGTTGATGTCGCTAAAGCTTATTATAGGACTGCTGCTTATTATTATTTTTATTTTTTACAATTGTAGAGGGATATTCACTGTTTCACCTTAGCCCGTTAGCCTACTTTAAATTCTTACATTATTATTTGGTATCAGGTGGAAATGTTCTTATACTTATGATCACGTCTCAAAATGATCATTTTTCTTATTTTCCTCTCTTCTGTCAAACAAGCATCAGTCACGTTTGACGCTTTGGGCATCATTAGTCACATGGTTTTCTTCATCTGAAACGACCTCTGACCTACCCGACTGTATGATATGGGCTCTGATAGCCTACAATATTTGGTTTGTCAAATCAGAAACACTCCCACCTTCCTCTGTGAGGAAAAATAGTTGAATCCTTGTTGAATTTGTTTGAGTCCTCAGAATTTTTACTTTGAGTTGATGGTTTTATACATCTATACAACAAACACAAGCCTCAATTCCTATTATGGAGAAACTAATAGAGAGACATCATGATGATAGAGCAGTGTACAGTATGTTGTTTGGAAGGGTAAAAGATATTTATTTACTGTGGGTAGAAGTGGACCAGATTGTGGCTTTCACAACTGTGAACACTAAAATGATTTCTCCTCCTCTTTGTTCAGCCAAATGCCCCCCATATGGTTAGTAGAAGTTGTTTTTATTCTGTTTTATCAGATGTGACATCCACTTGTTTGATGATGTGTTACTAGAAAATGAATGGCCATATAATAGATCAATTTCATCATCAGGGCATCAGTAAAAACGTATGAACAGTTGTTGCCAGTTGGTCTTAAGATAGAAACTCTGAGGTTTCCTCTGGATGTAGATGGGAGAAAAAAATCTATTTAAATTATATTGAAAGCTATAAAAAAATAATTTAAGAATTTAGTAGATATTTGTCTGTCAGAATTTACAGAAAATTTACACAGACTTTGGATTTGGTGGTGGATCATAGTAACTTTAATTACTCTGCTGCTGTTTAGTCTGATGCTCTTTTTGGTTGGATGCTGCAGGTTGCAAATGTCACATTCAAGTTGTTGAGCCAGTCTTATTGATACTGAATGATAAAACATCAGATGCTGTGCCAGTTGCAGAGGCTTTTCATACCAAACGTTTGTTAGATCTGCCCAAGACATTCTGAATGACCAGCCTCTGCAACAGGTTGTAGCATGTTTATTAAAGACAGTTCAGTGCAGGATACGTGGACTAACAGTGTGTTTTTACCTTACAGCTCCTGACAACAGTTCTGAGTTCACTGAGAAACTGAATCCAGAAAACTGATTTCCAAACACATTCTGCACGCAGTGATTGTTTTTTAAAACGAGCTGCGATACACGAAGATAATCGATACCTGAAATTATTAAAACAGAAAAAGTGCAATTATTTTAACTTTGCTAAAGTTGGTTTTCTGCAACACAGGTGAAGTAGCTTCATATTCATCCTGAAAACTCAAATCTTGAGTATTTCTCAATAACATTAAACAGTCATGGCAAAAAAAAAGCAACAACATCAAAAACATCTAATGATATTATTTATTAGGATTTTATGACTCAAGATTAATGAATGAAAATAAGGGTCATCAGGATTGTGAGTGTGCTTACATCAGATTTGATTGCCAACAACCAAACAACCCTACAACTTATCGGATTTGAATTCAAATGTTGCCAGTACCTTGAATAATACATCTAAACATTTTAAAGTCTGTTAACTGCAGTCTGCATAAGTTTCGTCTTTGTTAGCATTTTCCAGGTAAAAGTTCAACTGGTGTTTTAAAGAACTGTCCATATTGAATTATATATAATTTAAAAGCTTGTTTTCTAGTTAACATTGTTAGCTAGTTCATATATCAGATATCTACAAGAAATGTGTTCATGTGACAAACAGTTATATTAATGCTAAGTGTGTTTCTAATGCGTTAGCTAATCTTAAACAGCCGTTTTGTACGACAAGTTATTTTCCTCGCCCTTCAAGGCAGTTTGGTCATTTAAATTTTACACACTGTTTCTTAGATCTTATAGCAAGACATTTACAGAGTTTGTTTGTGTTATTTTATCTGTAAATGTGTGGTATAAAAGGGTTCGTAACACATATGACTGGTACATTTTGAATAAATCCATAAAAAAATATTTTAATAAACCCTTCCATAAATGTCTGGCCATTTGTGGATAAGACACATTGCTCTGGTTGGGGACAGCTGGGTTTGATCACCACTACATCATTCAGCAGTGTGTCCCTGAGCAAAACACTTAACCCCTATTTCCTCCAGAGGCGTGCAACCTCTGACATATATAGCAATTGTAAGTCGCTTTGGAAATGTGTCAGCTAAATGACTAATTGTTATTGTTGTTATATGTAGATCAGCGTGAGGAAATAACTCATTTGCATTTAAAATATTAAAAACATAAAAAAGTTGTAATTCCTTTCGGCTTGTAAAGTTTCATTGTGAATATGAGTATTTGACTATTCTGTCTCACTTAAATAATCAAAACTGTTTACCAGAAAGTACTGTGTCTATGAAGTCATTACTAAGCGACTAAATTAGTAAGGAAATATGTTTTGTTTGTTTGTTTGTTTGTTTTATGGCACTAATATTTAAGGGCTGGGGAAACATTTTATGTGGCAACATTTATACAGCAACTTTAATAAATCATCCCCAAAAAATATTCAACTGATTAAAAACTAAATTTGAAAAGACCAGTGTCATGGTTACTGAGTTCACAGATATAAAAATGTTTTGCGTAAATATTCTTTAAATTGTGGTAATTACTTTTCCTGAAAGCTCAACATTCAGCATGTAAGAATATGTAATTGACAGTCTAATGCATTTTAAAATCATTATTGTGAAATTATATCAATTATAACAAACAAAGAGAACAAGCAGTAAACAAGCCTTTTAAATAGCCAATACAACCAATAATAACTACATGTTATTGGTTGGGCTATTTAAAGGTATTTTAACAGGTTCGAAGGACTGACTGAGCTATAATCTGTCACATTTAATTCTCATGATGAAATCAAGTCAATTTAAGGCAAAAACAACTTTCAACTTACAAGGTAAGAGTTGCTAAAAATGTTGGTCATGGCTGACCGTGACAAACTGATGTTTCTTTGCCGTCCTTTATATAAGATGTTAATCCGAGGTCCTGACTCATTGTGGTCATTAAAGATGCCAGAGTTGGGGGTTCACTGGTGTCGTGGCTAAATTCCCAACCTGGCTTTCTCTATCTGGCCATCTAACTATCCCACACAGAAATTGGCTCTATGCTTCCCTCCCTCTCTGCCTCAGGCTAATGTGTGGTGAGCGTTCTGGCACAAAAGGGTTGCTCTCCATCACCCAGGGAGCTACACATTGGTGATGGTTGAGATCCCCCCCAACTTCATTTACATTTACTCATTTGATGCTTTTATCCAAAGTGATTTACATTTGAGGAAAAGTACATAAGCATCAACAAAGCATTAAAACAGCCCAAGATCTATAACTGACAATACATACTAGTAAGCGCAGCAATAAATACTAGTAAGAGCTCATAGCACATATCGCATCAATGGAGTAAATGCCTAGAGAAAGAAGTAAGAGTTAACAAAAAAGTGCTATCGATTCAAGAGAATTGTAAGAAGGATAGAAGAAAAACAGCACAGGAAGTGCATGTTAGAGGTCAGGGGTTAGAGAGACAGTGTTCTCGGAAGAGATGAGTTTTCAAGAGCTTCTTGAAGTTAGAGAGGGACGCCTCTGCTCTGATGGCGTGTGGTAGCTCCTTCCACCATCGTGGTGTCACAGAGCCAGGCGGCGTTTGCTGGAGGAGCGTAGTGGCCGAGAAGGAACTTAGGCTTGTATTATGGAGTTTAGGTAGCTGGGGGCAGACCCAGTACTCACTCTGTATGCAAGCATTTGTGACTTGAATCTGACTCAGGAGGCCACGGGGAGCCAGTGGAGGTCACTGAGTAATGGAGTGACTTGAGTCCTTTTGGGCTGATCAAAAACCAGTCGGGCTGCTGTGTTCTGAACCATTTGTAGGGGTTTCACCGCACAGGCTGGATGACCTATTAGGAAGGAATTGCAATAGTCTAGATGAGGGATAACCAGGGCCTGTACCACAAGCTGGGTGGTGTACTGAGTAAAGTAGGACCTGATTTTTTTTATGTTGTATAAAGCAAAGAGGCACGACCAAGAGACAGCAGCAATGTGGTCTGAAAAGGACAGCTGGTCATCAATCATGACACCCAAGTTCCTCACCACCCTGGTTGGAGTGATGGTTGAGGAGTCAGTTTGTAGTTTGATGGTCAGATTGCAGATTGCTTGTCTGGACTGACAAAAAGATCAGTCTTAGAGAGGTTTAGTTGAAGGTGTCAAGCCTTCACCCATGCTATATGTCTGAGAGACAGTCCGTGATCCACGCCGAGACGGTGGGATCGTCTGGTGGGAAGGATCATGGACTTAGTTCACTCTGAAGCGCTTTAAGTTTCTATGATAAAGCGCTATATACATGTAATGCATTATTATTATTATTATTATGAGTGTGCAAGTGATATATATGTTGATATATGTGATATTTTACTCGTTTACGGTCTACCAGTCTAGCTACATCATTTAGTAATCCTTAAAAGTCAGTAAAACCTGTAGGCTATATTACATTTTTCTGATTAACTTTCATGCAGATGAATTTCAGAGATTATTTACCATAACCAGCTACCTAATAACCCTGTTCACGCTGTGTTCACTGGGAGGCTGCTGAGCGAGGTTTTCATTGCCCGTTCGCCCGGCTACGGTTCCCAATCAGGCATCGCACCCCGTGTAACTTAAACACCTTTATAAGGGCCCATGTCCAACAAATCATGGACAACTGAGCTAATAACAGTAGCTAGTTAGCTTGTTAACTAACTTACAACAACAAGTAAAGCTATCTGTCCATCAGGAAACTCTTCGAATCACAGAGTTGAGGCAGAGCAGCCGGAGAGAAAACTAGAATATATTTTCTCCATATTTAAAGTAAATATTATAATTATATTATTATAATTTCTCCATCAAATATGATCCATCAAATCTGATCCAGTTTCACCAGAATCAGTGAAGAAAGTTGTGTTTTTGTACAGTAATCAGTGGGGCCCGGCAAACACTTCAACAGCTTCATATTGTTTTCATTGGATGCTAAATTAATACAAGTGCAGAATGAGTAATCAAAATTGTAAAATGGTTTTCCAAATGACAAACTTAAATATCATTAAGAATACCCACAAAACAATGTTTTTGTCATTGATGGGCGAGATACTGCCATAGTGGCTCATCATATAAAAACATTTAAATATGGATTTGGGGAATAGGAGATTTAGTTATTCTATGTTTCTCTAAAAATACACAGAGCAGAAATGCATCAATGATACTTCTCTTGTCTTCATTTGCCTCTTTGGCATTGAAGTAATCCAAAAGTAACTAAAAGTAATTTTGTGGTAGTTTTTTAATATAAAATGGACAAAGTACTCATCTAATACGAAGAGGCTTGTCTCACTTGTGCAGTGCAGTAATACAATTGGACATATGTTTGGAAACGTGGGTCACATGAAAAGGAAGCTATTGGGAAACAATGCTATTTTATTTTTCCAGTAAAAAAGTCAGTTATAGATGGTCCCTAAGCAAACCCACTTCTCGTACTGGAGCGTCACACAGGACACAGACAAGTCTATGTAAGGTAGTTAGTTAACAGTGATCCAGAAGATCAATTTTCACCCAGAAGACGAGTGTTCGTTTCCGGTGTCAAAAATGTATATTTTATGTTACAGAAGTCGCGAAAATTAGCCAAGCTTCATCACTTACATAAGTGAAGTGATGAAGCATAAGTAATGGTTATTTTAACCCAAACAGTGATCCTTTCCTAAACCTAATCAAGTAGCCTAGTTTTGGTGCCTAAACTTAACTAAATAGCGACGTTTCAGATTGTTAAAAGTAGGCGACTTTTATTTTGAAAGTGTAACTGGACAATGCAAATTTATTGTTGCTAACTTGACCGCGCAGCCCTAAATGTCCAAACCATAGACATATGTAGACATATTTATATGTATATAGACGTGGTCCAAACGACGCCAAAGGCGTTGGTGTTGATCAAACGTCCAAAGCGGCGAGATAAAGACTTTGTTCAGAGCAGGAGCTCTCGGAGCTCAGCTGATCCGACCTTACACTACCCAAACTGGTGAAACTGAGTAAGAAGACGCTACTGGATCCTGAGTGAATGTCCGTCAAATATCCGACTTAAAACTGACTGGTTAAACCAGGGTGGTCGAAAATGTAACGTTACCTGAAAAACAACGCAGTCCACAGACCGAGATGAGCAGTCAGTGAGCATTTCAGTCTTATAGCCACGAATCTTTATCAAAATACGATGGACATGATGTTTTTGTTGCTTCTCTTCTGTCACGTTTCATCAGCAGGTAAGATCAGATTTTAAATCTTTACTTTTGCTCTTTGGACACACTTGATAAGCCTGATGTGACTGAACCTAATAATACTGAATACACATTTTTGTAAACTGAATGTTTAACCTTGTTTGTCCTACAGTGAAACACTCCCTGAAGTATTTCGTAGCTGGATCTTCTGGAGTCTCAGACTTCCCAGAGTTCATGGGAGCTGCAGTGGTTGATGGTATTCTGCTGGGTTACTGCGACAGCAACACCAGGAAAGTAGAAACAAAACAGGACTGGGTGGAAAAACTTTTAGAAAACGACACTCAGCAGTTACAGTATTACAACCATGAGTGTTTTGAGTATCTGCCGAACGTCTTTAAAGACAGGATACATTTTTTTAAGCAGCACTTCAACCAAAGTGGAGGTAAAGTATTAATGTTTGTTATATTTTACATTTTACTGTTAAAATGTTTTGCTTCTTTGTTTGGTGTTTACAGATATAGCCTCTATTATAGACATGTACACGTATGTAAACGTTTTTAGAGCTGGGACTGTTTCTGAGTCTGCAGGTGTCACACAGGTCTGACTTTCTGTATATAATTTTGAGGTGCACAGAATTAAAGAAGACACCCACCTTGTATAGTCGCATAAAAATAACTGCTAATGTAACTTTTAAACAGTGGCATAAATTGATAGAAAGACAGATGGAGATGTCGTCTGTGCATCCTCATAATCAAATTCTCAGTTTCTGTCTCTCTCTCAGGTGTCCATGTTTTACAGAGGATGAACGGCTGTGAGTGGGATGAGGAGACAGGAGAGGTTAATGGTTTTAATCAGTATGGTTATGATGGAGAGGACTTGATGGCATTTGACCCGAAGACATCGACATGGATCACTTTGAAACCACAGGCTTTCACCATCAAAGAGAAATGGAATGCTGATGAACCTAGAGCAAAACACAATGAGATTTTCCTCACTCAGATTTGTCCTGAGTGGCTGAAGAAGTCTTTGGACTATGGAAACAGCTCTCTGCAGAGAACAGGTAGAATCACATGACCTGATGTAGACACAACAATGTTCAAAACTCTGCTCAGACTGACTTGCTGTTGTATTATCGCTCCAATCAATCTGACATAACCTTATTTTGGTGGCAATAAGATTTGATTTAGCCATAAATCAATCAGTAGAGGCTGACATTTTGGGTAAATTAGGATGGTGATGGGACAGAGGATAAGAATCAAGCCTTTGGTTTGAGAGACCTGAATTCAATTCCCCACTGTGACACAACCACCAATGTGTCCCTGAGCAAGACACTTAACCCCTAGTTGCTCTAGACGTGTGCGACCTTTGACATGTATAGCAATTGTAAATTGCTGTGGATAAATGTAAATAACTTTTTTATCAAAGCTGAGACTGTGAGTTAGTGCACTGTTAGTAGAAGTTAATTTTTTCAGATTAGATTTTTCTAAAATATTGAGTTCAATTAAAACATTGAAACTGATTGACTACTTTGCTGTGAACCATAAGAACAGGCAAATCCTTCTTCTCTGACTGCAGTGAGTTTCTTTAGTGTTGGTGTCACTACCTTCTCTGTCTCTATGTGGAAGCTGTGTAACAAAATGGGTTGTTATGTAGTTCTTATGCTGTTGATCATGAGACGGCTGTACTGGCCTGTACATGAAGAGCATTTACCTGAAAGAAAACAGCCTAATGGATCTGCTGTGTCTTGAGTTCACTTTAAGGTATCCTGGAGATTTTGACCTGTAGTGGTGCCATGGAGCTTTAGTTTTTACAAGCAGATCCCTGTTTGTTTGGATCTTGTTCACACACACAAGGACGCACATGCATGCGTGTATGAAGGACACGGACGTTAATCCTGAACAGTTGGCCGCATTAAATCAACTACAGAGGCAGTGAATAAAAGACTGTTTACAATGCATGATTTAAAACAAATTTAAATCAGGTTTGGAAATGTCCATAAGGAAGGAAATGTATTCAACACATTTGTTAGACCTCAATGACACACAATACATTTTGGTGAAAAAGACTGAATGCTAAAATAATTTTGGCTTTCAGAGGAAAAACCTTCTGGCATGATTTTCATCATAGTCCATATTATTAGTAACATTACAACAATAATGTTACTAATAATATGGACTTATTCATTTATTTTGCTTGAAAGAATTTTCACACCTTCAGTTATTGATTCCCTATTTTATTTTTTTAACATGCTTTTACTTTGTTTTCTTTCCTTTCCTGTTCACCCCTTTCTCTCTCTCTCTTTCTCTTTCTCTCTCTCTCTCCAGAGCTTCCCTCAGTGTCTCTCCTCCAGAAGACTCCCTCCTCTCCAGTCAGCTGCCACGCTACAGGTTTCTACCCTGACAGAGCCACGATGTTCTGGAGGAAAGATGGAGAGGAGCTTCATGAGGACGTGGACCACGGAGAGATCCTCCCCAACAACGATGGATCCTTCCAGACGAGTGTTGACCTGAATCTTTCATCAGTCACACCTGAAGACTGGAGGAGGTACGACTGTGTGTTTCATCTCTCTGGTGTGAAGGACGACATCGTCACCAAACTGGACAAAACAAAGATCAGAACCAACTGGGGCAAAGGTGAAAAATACACATTTATTTATTTTCAGTTATATTTTCACAGTCAGTTTAACTTTTACCATCTATTCTAAATGATTAAAGACTAAGATCAGTATTAAACTAATTAATCGTCCTCTACCAGGATCGCTAGTCAGATCATGTGACCCTGACAGTGATAAAAGCATTTTTAATTACAAATGTTATAATTAATATAATAATAATTAATTAATTATGTACTAATACTACAAAAGGTTTAAACATATCTTAAAGGGGAATTACACACATTTTCATGATGCCGATTGAGCAAATGTGATTGGAGATTTCACCTAAAACACTGTAACACTCTTATTTCACAGAATACAACTGAATATTTTTACCTTTTACCATCTGCAATGGAAATTTTCCTAAAGGGAGTCTTCTGAAGTAAAGAATTCAATCCAGACGTCTTTTAAGGGTTTTATTCTTTTCACAGGGTCAGACACACATACAGAGTGCAACCAGTCAGCAGAGTGTAAGACCAAGAGCCAGTGAAGAAACAGGTGACTTTATACTGTAAGGGTATTACGCAGCTGTCTTAGGGAGGAAGGGAGTAGGGACCACCTGCTCTGAGATGAAGGACAATCAGATAAGAAACTGTCTAATGAGCTACTTTCCCCCTGGGAACTTTCACCTAGCTGCAACATAATAAAGTTATCACAGCAATGCAGCATAAAAGGTAAAACAGTAAAATATAAAATTTCCATCACACATCCCTAGTAAATGCTTACTTACTTACTTGTTTGAGGTTCAACTAACCCATTCTCATTACATGATAACTTTACATTTACTGCATTTAGCCGTCGTGACATCGTCGTTAGCTCACCTGCTGCTTTTCAGTAACTAACATGACTATCTGTGTATTTTTACCATTGCATCCTTTCTTGCAGGCTAAGTCAACACTTTGACTTAATACACAGGTAAGTAATATGGGTCCCGTTAGTTGGTGAAGTAATGTGGAAAGCGATACAACTTTGCACCAGAGAACATGTTTCCCCAGCCTTTCTGATGTTTTCACCGACATCATCTATATCTCATTTGGTCTGTTTGGGCTTCATCACATAAACCTTTATTGTTGTTTTATATCCTTACGTGGAGTTTGTGTTGAAGTGTGTGTTGTGCTGGGAGCCGATTGTTTTATGGTGTTAGTGGACTGCATGTCGTAGCTGTGGTGTTGTCACTGTAGTCGGAGACAGGATCGCGAGCGCACACAGAGCTACATCCTGACCCGGTGTCCATTTATAGCAGATATGCAAGCAACAGAGAAAACAGGCATGTGCTTCATTTCTAAGTGAGGTTACAGCACGTTGACAAAAAGGAAGACAAAATTTGATCTATTAAAGGGGCTTTATGGAGTTTTCAGCAGCCACTAGCGCTGCGGTTCTAAGATTGTAACCTGCTTGAACTCATGAACTCAGCAGCTTGCAGGCTGTGGCTTTTCACTCAGACATGTTCTGGCTCTGTTACTTCAACGTTCCCGTCTCAGAGGCAGATCAACATCGGCTCCGTACCTTTCATACAGCGCAGCGAGCCGCATATCAGCACAATACTTGTCAAAGGTTACAGTTTTTCTGGTGTCCGAAGCTAGTGATGGGATACAAGAGATTATATTGTATTCACCACCTTTACGTGTGATGAACATCTTCACATGTTGTGATCACTTTATGTTTGTTTGTTTTTTGCTGAACAGTTGATTCCAGTAACATCACCATCCTGATGGTTGTTCTTGCTGTCGTCCTCATTGCTGTTATTGGATTTACTGTTTACAAAAAGAAGAAAGGTGAGAGACTCATGGGAGCTGAGTTTATGTTCTTATCCAGACTGCAAAGCTGAAGCAACATTAAATAGTAAACAAACATCTGAAGCAACCAACATTGTAAGACTAGTAGCCTATGAGATAAACTTACAGCATAATACGCATCTAAAACAAACAGGAAAGGGGATTTATATATCCATTTAATTTACATGAGAGAAAATGAGAATCAGGAAAATGAGAAGATGAGAAAAGATGTTCTACTATTTTCAACTGTGACAAGTGAAATGATTTGTCTTTCTGTTTTTATTTCAGCCAAACAACCTCAAACTCGTAAGTAGTATCTTGTTTTTATTCTGTTGTCTCTGATCTGACATGCACTGTAGATTGAAAAGGTGTTTCAGTGTGAGCTGAGGTAGTTCAGTGCAGGAAAAGAGGACTAACAGTGTGTTTCTGACCTCACAGCTCCTGTCAACAGCTCTGAGCTCTCTGAGAGACTGAATCCAGAAACAACACAATACCCTGCACCATAGACTGAATAAAAGCCGTGCGCAAAGTCCCGTCATGTGGTACGGAAACACTAACAAACAGTAAATGCTGTGACTTTGTTAACGCTGCTTTCTAAATTGCACGGAACACTGAATTTTCCTAATTTCTCATATTTAAATTTCCAAGTGACATATAATTATTTTAATGTACACTTGGACATGTCAGTATTGTTTTTATGCCGCGTTTGAGACCAGTTGGAACTGGGATATTTGCCAGTTGAAACTTCCGACTTCCCACCTCAAAACGTTCCAGGTGCATGGAGGTGCATGACTCCGAAAGTGAACGAGGTACAGATTTTTTCTCCGAGTTCACAAGTAGGAAACATCTAGTAGCGTTCCAGGATAGTTTTTCTAGTTGGAGGTCGAAAATTTCCCAGTTCCGAGTTGCCTGGAACGCAGCATAAGTCTCATTTCCGACTTCCGATCTCAAAGCGTTCCAGTTGCATGATGGTGCATCACAGTGAAAGTGCACAAAAAATAGGATGACGGTGACAAACTGATGTGTCTTTATCAAGTGTGCAAACAACTGAACCCTCAGTAGTGCACTTAGTGTTAATTAAAATGAGCCGTTATAATGAAAACAAGTGACCTAAATATATGTTACTCATTAACTGTGTAACCGAATAGCTTCACCAGTTAGTAATCCTCAAAAGTCAGTAAATGTTGTCGCCTATATTTACTAATGTTTTCATGGTTTTTTTTGTTATTTTTCTGACTAACTTTTCTGCAGAGGTAACAACTTTCAGATATTGTTAAGTGTAACCAGCTACCTACTAACATTGGCAAAATATATCTACAGGGAAAAAGACACATGTAGTAAAACATACACACATCCAGCACTCAGGGTCCCGAATTCGTGCTGAGTGACAGTGTGCAGCTTACCAACAGCACCGGCCAGACTACGGGAGGTCACTCTGGTGAGAACCACTAAGTTTGTACATTAAATCAAGAGATGTCATTTGGTTTCATTTTTGTAGGCCAACTTTTGTTTCAAGCTGAGGATTTTTTTTTGTGACTATATAATACACTGAACTATATATATATTTAACATTGAATTACAACATAGTTTACATTAAATGATGCCTAAATGAGCAATAATAACTGGCTTTACAGACATATAGATACAAAACTTTTATATGAAGAAAAAAAAACAGGCTATATAAGACACTAAGTCTTTTTTGAAAGTCTGATCTATTTTCACTGCCATGTCATTTCTTTTGTACTGATGTTTTGCTTTTCAATAAAAAGGGCTTTATTCAAAGTTACACAATTTCACCATTGGTGTCTGTAGTTTCATTGACATGGTTATTCAGTTTCATTGACATGGTTATTCACTTTTAATTCACTATTATCACACAGACTAAATGAATTTGGCTCCAAACTGTGAAACTATATAGAAAGCACAAAATCAGCAGTGCAGATATATGACATACTGCTGGTGTGATACATGAGGGTGAGAAGGCAATCCCTAAACGTATTGTAAGAGCCAATTTAAAAAAGTGCGTCAATTACTGTGGCAGCATTTCAAACGTCCAATCCAAAACTTCCAGCAAAAGCTCTGGTTGGAAAAGTACTGTCTCAAACATCAGTAAATCTGCAAGGCTTCAAGCAGACGCAGAAAAAGCTGCACTCTTAGCACGTGCAGCTGCACTTCAAGAAAAACATACTTTGGAGGAGCAAGCGGAGCAACTAAGAAGGAAAAAAGAACAACTTGAAATTGAAAATGAAATAGCAGCATCTTCAGCAAAACTAGCAGTGTTGAACATCTCATGTCACAGCGGTACACATTCGGATGGAATGGATTCCTATAATAAAAGAGGAACAACACTGAATCCTCATCTGAACAATACAACCAGGGTTTTACATGAACTTTTTTTTCCAGAGTTACTAGCCACACAGCATTTTCACTAGCCCAATTTTTGTTTTTGGGAAATTACGTTTTATACGATTTAAAGTTGACAATGGTGTGCTAAAATGTAATAATATTATCATTAGCTCTGATAAGGTTGAGTGTAAAGCTCCTTTTTTGAAAACATGTAGTCTATTAAGATAAACACATAAAAGAGTAGCTTCTTATTATATACAATAAAAATGCTGCATGGGTGTAAAAGTTTAATTAAAAGATAAAAACTAAACTGAAAAAAGAAATTCACCAGAATTGCATCTGCCTTTCCTCAGAGCTCTGACTGGATTTATGTTTATCATCACGAAGCTGTGGTCACTCTGAGCAACTAGAGATACGAAACAAGTTTACAGGTCTTTTCTCCAGATTATTCCCATACAGACCATCTTCTGCTTTCCTTTTATTAAAACATAGTTCTATGTTTTAACAATCAACTCTGGAAATGTAGTTGTGACAGGACGATTTCTGCTAGTAGTAACACGACGTCCCTTAATCATGAATATATCTGTAATCTTACAGCATTTAAGGGCACTTTCCTCCTGCCTTTTCTGTATCTCAGCACTGCCTTTTCTCTTTCTCTCGTTCTGCTGTGCATTTCTTCTCCACACTGGTCGGCCACGCACACTTTATGCACCGACTGACCGCTGTGTTGATGTGTGTGTGATGACAGAGATCATAGCATCAGGTTAAAAGCAGACGGGAGGCTGACGGTCCACAGGTCTGAGGGGCTGTGGCTGCCCTGTGACAGATTCAACTTTTATATTCACTTTGATGTGACGGCCCCTCTGCAGGGTTCATACTGCTGTTGGTGTGCTTTCTGTCTCCAGGGCTGCAGACCTGATTGGCATGGGACACACCTGGGCCCAGTGTGCCCCATGTATATAAGCCAGAGCAGCAGTCAGTCTTGGTTTGGACATCCTTCATCTCACAGCTTCCGTTGTTTGTTTGGTTTCTTGTCTTTGTTTTTACAGCACAACATCCATGCAGCACATTTTCACTCATCCACTCCCTACACTACTGACTTTACAGATCCTTCCCACTCATTGGTTTCGCTTATTTTCTTATTAATAAATCACTTTGTTGTTTAGTTGTTGTAAAGATAAAAATACACAAAATGAATGTGTTGCTTCAGGGACTGCATGTCTTGACTGTGTGCATGGCATTATGAAATCTGAAGACTACTAAGAAAGTCTGGGGTGCAGTGTAGGGCCCAGTGTCAGAAAGCTGGGTCTCTGTCAGAGGTCATGGCTCTTACAGCAGGACAATGACCCAAAGCATACTTCAAGATGCACCCAAAATGGTTTAAGACAAAATCCTGGAGAGTTCTGAAGTGGCCAGCAATTAGTCCACATTATATATATCAGTGCTCTGCCTGTATTTAGTAAACAGTAATAGATTCTTGAATCTCACAAACAGCGAGGATCAGTCTCTCTTCCAATGATTTGTGCTGCACGTACAAAAAGGTCAAGACAATTTAACTTCTGCAATGACGAGAATAACATACAACATACAGTTTATGGGGCTCAGGAGACTGCACGTCCACTAATCACAGATGGTCGGTGATTTTATCCTCAGCTCTATCCAGTCTGTGACTTAATGCACACTACATGTCAACATTCATGCACACATTCATGGCAGATGCTGTCTCGTTTATCCAATGTAGTAGTACAATTCAGCACTGGTTTGGAGTCCCCGGTTGACGTGATTTGGACACTATTGAAAATGATTGCATTTTTCCCCTGAAAAAAGAATAGAAAAATAGTCAGTACTCATCAAATATGGAGAGGTTTGTCTCCCTTGTGAGTATGAGTGTGTCCCTGCTATGGCGACTTGTCCAAGGTGTACCCTGCCTTTTGCCCAATGTAAGCTGGGATAGGCTCCAGCCCCCCTCCTGTAGCAGGATAAGCGGTTGACGATGGATGTTTGGTTTGGACAAGTGGGTCACATGAAAAGGAAGCTATTGAAAAACAATGCAAATTTTTCCAGTAAAAATTTGAAGATGGTTATAGATCAAACCCACTTCTCGCACTGGAGCGTCCCTTTTAAACATGTATGTGTGGGACACAGGGCCTGTCTCATTTCCCAAATTTCCACCTCCTCGCGGCGCGTGTTACTCCCTCCCACCCCAGATGCGAGCGAGGAGTTGAGGAGGCAGAAATTTGGGATATGAGAAAGGCCCACAGAAAAGTCTGAATAATGAGGTAGTTCGTTAACAGTGATCCAGAATATCAACTTTCACCCAGAAGACCAGTGTTCGTTTCAGGTGTTAAACAAAAAGTCAACGATGACTGTGTCAGAAATCCCCACTCATCCACTCCCATACCCTCTATGTAGGGATTAGAGCACTTGATAGTGAGCTCAGTCTCATTATTAAAACACCACTTTTGGACACTACACCGATCTTATTTCGGCGCCGTTAATTATGTCATTGCCGTCGGATAATAAGTTTTTTCTATCAGCGCAATGCATGATGGTATGTAGGGCTTGGCTTGTGACCATCGGTTGTACATGTACACTACTTGTTGGCGCACATTTAAGTTGTTTTGCACGCGTGTTTCAGGCGTGCTGTTTCCTTTGGCTTAAAATAATAAAATAAAATAATAAACTTTCAAAAGTCTGAACTTAACGTCGGATATGCCAATCCATTTATTAACATAACAAAAAATAAAACATTTATTCAATAATAACTTAACTCAAGTCAGTCTCCATAATTACACGCCGTGCCTCACGGTCAAAAACCATGCACCTCGCAGTGCGCCACACCTGCACTAATTACCAAATGTCTTAAGTAGACTTGTGGCTGCACACAGCGCCAACCCATGGCTATACACAGAATGGCTCCAACACAACCGGCCCCTAATTGTTCATGGCAATACAAGACATAACAATTATAAACATATACACGTATGGAGACATAAATGCAACAAAAACATCTTACAATAAAAACAACAAACAAATAAACGAACAAATAAACCCCTATTTGGTGTGTTTGTTCACTTTTACATTGACTGTTCTACCAATAGGCCTAATTTTGTCACTGGTCTCTCAATTATGTTTGTTTTGGTTTTGATTTGCACAGATCTAACTATGCCCGATTTGTCCGGAAAAGATTTAATAATTCTTCCAATCATCCAAGAATTTCGTGGTGCAGTAGCATCCGCAACCAAAACGATATCTCCTACTGTAAGATTACGTTTTGTTTTGTTCCACTTTTGTCTCTCCTGTAGAGTAACGAGATACTCTTTTGTCCACCTTTTCCAGAATAAATCTGAAAGATACTGAGCCTGTTTCCATCTTCGTCTTACGTACTGGTCTCTTTGATCAAACAGGCCTGGAGGCAAAATTGGTTTCCTTTTCAAAGTAAGATGATTAGGTGTCAGGGGTTCTAAATCATTAGGATCCTCAGAAACTCTCGTAATTGGTCGGTCATTCAAGATTGCTTCGGCTTCGCATAAGACTGTGACTAAGGTTTCATCAGATAAAGTCTGTAGATGTAAAACAGATACCAAGACCTTTCTGACCAGTCTGATCATGCTTTCCCAAGCACCACCATGATGTGAAGCTGTAGGTGGGTTGAACGTCCATTTGATGTTGTCATGAATTAAAGCTTTCTCAATTGATTTGTTGTTTAACTCTGCAATTGCTCTTTTTAGCTCCTTCTCTGCTCCTGTGAAATTTGTGCCATTGTCTGAGCGAAAGTGTGCTACGGGTCCTCTTCGGCATATGAATCGACGAATAGCACTGATGCAAGAGTCCGTGTCTAATGAGTGCGCCACTTCTAAATGAACTGCCCTGCTGGCCATGCATGTAAAGATAACTCCATAACGTTTCTTTCCATTTTCCTTCTTAATCCAGTGAGGCGCTGTTGAGCAATACAACAATTGTTTGGCAGTGTCACTTTCTGAGCTTTGAATGGCAATTTTAAACTGTAATGTCCGTCTTTTAAGTTTACAGATTGGTCCATTATTTCAATGAATCTTGCCTCCTGTCTTGACATTTCTTCTCTGTTGTCGGCGATTTTTTCATTGAAGTCACTTTGGTACTGCTTCTCCAATAGCAGCTGAAGTGATTCCACAGATAATCGGTTAACAGCAACACTATGACCACCATTGTCATTCATGTCTTTGCAATCCTTTCCGAAGCCATTGACCACCCACCCCAATAGAGTTTTAACAGCAAAAGGACCCTCACCTTGACTATTCACAATTTCCCATGGTTCCAGCAACTTTGAAGCATTAGTCCCTATTAATAACTCCACATTAGCATCAATTTCAGGGATTTCAATGTGCTCAATGTAAGGCCACTGTGTAAGGTCCTCTTGTTTGATGATGTTTGCTGTATTCACTGGCCTCGATTTCTGTGTGTAAACATTTGGAAGACTGTAGTACCTTTTACCATTAAGGCTAGCTATTTCAAGTCCATTCACAATGTATGTTGACACTGATGTCTTTGGGCTCATCGTTAACAAACATATTTTTGACTTTGTCCCAGTGAGATTAAGCCTACGCATAAGAGCTTCAGAGCAGAATGTGGATGTTGAGCCATTGTCCAGAAAAGCATAGGTCTGAATCACCTTGTTGCCTTTTTGTGCTTTTACCTGAACTGGCAGGATGGAGAGCATTCCATTGCAACTGGCCCCGGTCTGGCTCCCAAATGTCTGAGCTGACACAAGCGTATGGTTTACAGCTGGTTTAGTTTCACTGGGGTTCATTGATTTGTCCAATTGTTTGACATGAATGTGTAAAGCTGTTGGATGGCTCTGTTTGCACTTTGCACAGATTTTGCGTTTATCACAATTTTTGCTCAAATGCCCAGTGTTGAGACAACCAAAGCACACTCCTTTTTCCTTTAAGAAGTTGATCTTTTCATGATGTTTGTTATTGGCAAATCGTTGACATTCATCCAGACTGTGATTTTGTAAACAGAATAAACAATTGATGCTGATGTTGCTGTCCCTATGCTTACCTTCCTGTGTGTCCTTGTGTTGTACTTTGCGAACAGCGTAGACGTTTGTAGCAAAGTTGTCTCGCTTCAACTTAGACTTTGCTGTATACTCATCCCTTTTAACATGTACTCTTTCAGTACTTTGAATATCACCAAAAATAGGATCAGACAAGATTTTGACTTGATATTCCACAAAGTGTACAACGTCATTAAAGTTTGGTCTGCGGTTGTGTCTCTCTTGAATATCACATGCAGAATTTCTAAATTTTTCCCTCAATTTAAAAGGAAGTTTCGAAACAACAATTTTGAGGTTAGCAGACATGTCCAATTCTCTCATATCCCTTAAATCTGACATTGCATTATTGCAGCCACGTAAAAATAATGCATAGTCCTGTAGTAATGAAACATTTTCAGCCTTCACCACAGGCCAGTTGAGAACCTTTTCCATATAAGCTGCTGTGATCTTGGTTTCATTACCAAAGTGTTCCTGTAGGAGGGCTTTAGCGGTTTCAAATCCTCTCTCCGCACTCATATGTAAACAGCTTTGTACAAGGTCGTGTGGGCGCCCTCTGGTGTACCTTTCCAAGAAATACATGCAATCTCCTTTAGATGCAGCTTTCTCTTCCACACAGTGCTTAAAAGCTTGCATGAACGTTTTGAACTTCAGTGGGTCACCCTCAAAAACAGGCATTTGTCTTGGTGGCAGTTGGCTTGCTCTGTGTTGTTGAATGAGCAGCTCGGATATTTCATTTTGCTTTTGCAGAATTTGTCGTGTAGAATTGTCATCAACTGCATGTATAACATTTTCAGCGGGTCTTGCAACTGCAACAGGTAAGCCTTTATTTTTCCTCAATCTTGTAGACTTCTCAAACCTTGCTTCAGGAATGTCAGGTATTTCTTTCGATCGTTGTTTCTCAAAATAAGATCCCATTTTATCCTGATCTGAAAATGCTTGCAGTACTGCCAACTCCGCATCCAAGGCTTCAATCTCAGCATCCATTTCCACTTGTTACATTCTTTTGCGTAATGACTCCACCTCCTTCTCCATTTCATGTTTCTTTTTTAGCGCTGCTGCGCGTGCCAGAAGTGCAGCTTTCTTGGCTTCTGCTTGTGCAACTTCAAATGCAACCTTGCTTGATCGACTTGATCTTTCACTGGTGCGGCTGTTAATGCATGATGATGTTCCAACATTTGATACACTGTCCGTTGGCTTTATTTCATCCTCAAGGTGAACCTCTTCTGCAGTACCATTATTTGTACTCTTAAAATGATTTTCCACACACTGGCAAAATCCATGCAGACTTAAAAGCTTTGCTTTGAACCAGGTCTCATGCTTCTCTTTTTCCTCTACGGGTAACAACTCAAGCAGATTATTATGTGCAACTTTTGCGTCATTAATCAAAGCTTGATATTTGCTGAAGCTGCCTTTTATTTCAGCTTCATAACCAGACTCACACATTAAACCTTGAACAGTTTTTTTTAGATTGGCGGCTTTACTTAATTTGGATTTTCTTAGTGTCTCCAAGTCATTTAGTTTAGAAAGCAATGCTTTTGCTGTAGGTTTTATAGATCTTTTTTTTAAAGAGGCTTCTTCTTTATCATTTTGAGAGTCAGCCGACACCACATGTGTTACCTCGATACCTTGATCATTTTCATCCATTTTACATCACTTTTAACCAAGAAAAAGCAGACAAGAAAAACATTTCATTTAAATATGAAAATGAGAAATCAGAAATAAAGTATAAACACTTTACTTTTCTTGTGTAAACCCCTCGACCCAAATGTCTTATTTCAAGTCCTCGTTTACTTTAACCAAATGTCAATATTTTGTGTTCTCCTTTTATTCTTGCTGTTTATACTTTAATAACTGCAGCTCTTAATGCATACATCTTTTTATGTGTGTGTGCTAACTGCCGTTACCTCCTTTGTCCGAGTATCTGCATCAAAGTGCCCCTTCTTCACTGTCCAATGTGAGGCCCGCTCCGCCCATGGGCCTACTGCATCTGATGCGCCAGCGTTTTCCATTCAGCCGATCACCGTGACAGTGCACGAACAGCATAAGGACCGTGTCGTTTCAACTTGATCAGTCTTTTGCTCATACAGAGTTGGTTTTTGACTAATTGTTGGCACACATTTAAGTTGTTTTGCACGCGTGTTTCAGGCGTGCTGTTTCCTTTGGCTTAAAATAATAAAATAAAATAAAATAATAAACTTTAAAAAGTCTGAACTTAACGTCGGATATGCCAATCCATTTATTAACATAACAAAAAATAAAACATTTATTCAATAATAACTTAACTCAAGTCAGTCTCCATAATTAGTCTGTCAGTAGACTTGTGGCTGCACACAGCGCCAACCCATGGCTATACACAGAATGGCTCCAACACTACTTTTCAAAATGCATTCTGGGATACATATAGTGAACTCTATAGGGTAAATTAATCATCACTATACATCCTGACAGCACGACCAAATGGCGAGCTCACTATAGGCTATAGTCCACTAAATATAGTGAGTAGTGGGTGATTTCGGACACAGCCAGTGTATCTTTTTATTACGACGCTGAAGTTAACTTCCGCTTCGGAAGTTAAGGGGAAAGTTAAGGGGAACTTAAGTGAAAGTTAACTTGCGTTGCTGAGCGACCGAATCTCCGTTTTTTGCGCCACTTACTGTTGTGAAAGCTGTTATGTATTTTAGGCAAAGCCTTAATGCTGTCTGAAACACTTATTTAGACATATTTTATTTGTGAAAATGAAAAAAGGGCAATTTCACTGCTTTTTCTCCACATGCAGACCACATTAGACCAGGTCCAGATCCAAAACCACTAGATCTCAAATCTGGACTAGATTGTCCCACAGAGGTTAAAGTTTCAATCAAACATAGTTTCAAAAATGTTTTGCGGCAATTAAACAAGTTACTGCTGTGTGTGCAAGTCAGTTCAAATTTCAGGATTACCAGTGGTATATACACGATTATAAATGTTGTGTAATTGCTTTCAAACAACTAGGCTAGAATATATTCCCTTTGTGTTTGGTCTGTTCAGGGAAGTGTCAACTATTTAAACTAAATTATGTTACAAATCCTGTCTTACAGTGAAATAGTCCATTGACCTCACAGAATCTTCTGGAGTCCCAAATATCCTACAGTTTGTCTGTTGAATTTCCAACTAAAAAATAAATTTACTTCAGTTAGGGAGGGATTTTTATTTGTCCATGTTGGTACCGTAAAATGTGCCACTGATAGAAGAACTCATTAGGAAGTAGAAGCCAAGACAACTAACTTAGCCTTAGTGAGGAATTACTTTGGTGAAAGGTCCAAGTTCATATATATTTGTTATGTAAAAGGTATATTTAGTATTTATAATAATAACAACATTATTATTATTATTATTATTATTATTATTACCACCATGGCATTTTGTTCATATATACTATCACTAAGAAAATCACAAAAAAACGCGTATGTATCTTTCAGGACCCTCTCTTGCCCAGTGTTAGTATGTGACAAGTTGGAGATCAAGAGCCACCTCCCAAGTGGGCTAATCGCCCTTATACTGTCCACACTGGGTGAAACCATGCGTGAAACTGAGTAAGAAGAAAACACTGGATCATGTTTCTGTCTGTCTAATATTCAACTTAAAACTAACTTCACCGCGTTTTAATACCAGGGCTGTCGAAACACTGTCGGGGGAAAAATAACGCAGTCCACTCAAATGAGCAGTCAGCACAGCTGAACCAGCTCAGTCTTATAGCAACGAATCTTTATCAAAAGAAGATGAAAAGGTTGTTTTTGTTGCTTCTCTTCTGTCACGTTTCACCAGCAGGTAAGATCACAGTCATGGACACGCTCGTAGTTCAGTTTCGCTTTTAGCTTGATGCCTGATGGTGTGATTTAACAGAATAATACTGAATACATCTTTTTGTAAACTGAATGTTTAACCTTGTTTGTCCTACAGTGAAACACTCCCTGAAGTATTTCGTAGCTGCATTTTCTGGAGTCTCAGACTTCCCAGAGTTCATGGGAGCTGCAGTGTTTGATGGTATTCTGCTGGCTTACTGCGACAGCAACACCAGGGACATAGAAGCAAAACAGGACTGGGTGAAAAACATTTTACAAAATGATCCTCAGCAGTTACTGTATTACACTCATGAGTGTTTTGAGTATCTGCCAAATGTCTTCAAACCGAGGATATTTTTTTTTAAGCAGCACTTCAACCAAAGTGGAGGTAAAGAATTTATGTTTGTTATATTTTACATTTTATTGTTAAAATGTTTTGCTTTTTGGTTTGATGTTTGTCAAACAGTTGTAGCATCTGTTGTGTAGGCTACCTAACTTAATACTGAATTAGCTGGTACACTCTGAATTTAATCACCACATGGAGCTTCTGCCTTTACTTGCTTTATTGTCTGAACACCCTTATTACAACAGCGTCTTCCGCTATCTCCCCGTTACTTCTTCTTTTTTTTTTACTAGACACATGACATCTCTAAACCACTACATGACATCCCTCCTTTTCTTGGAAATAAACGCTGTATTGTATCATACACAAGTGGTTATTAACTTTTTGTTTTCCTTTCTATAACACCGATTATCTTTGGCTTAACAACTGCCTTACCACTTGTCTCGACAACCGTATTGGAGATTCGACCACAACTTTATGTGGTGGTGCTTTGAATGGTGTGGTGAACTTGTCCACTTTGTCTTGCTGTATAAGTACAGTGTCTCCCACGTCCACCTTTGAGTACTGAGCTCCCCTGCGTTCATCAGCATATAATCTTGCTTTTCCTTCTGTGGAAAAGTCTGTCACGCACCTCCAGTGCCGTTGTGCTATGTCCACATATATCTGGCAACTTTCCCCTCAATTTTCGATTAAAGAACAGCTCAGCAGGGCTTTTACCTGTGGTGGCATGTTCGATGCCTCTGTACACAGTCACATACTTTCTTAGTTCACATTTCCAGTCCAGTCCTCCTGCTTGGGCGAACTTTATTCTTTTCATCAGCGATTGGCGCTTGAGTCCATTTCGGTGTCGTCTTCTTCGTCTCCATATGTTTGAGTCCATTATTTTCACAGTATTCTCTGAACAAGTCAGATCTGAACTGCGGTCCGTTGTCTGATTTGCAGGTGACTGGTAGTCCATGTCTGCTGAAGATTGACTCCAGACTGTCAATGACATTTTCTGTAGAACATCATACTCATAATAGCGACTGTAATAATCTACCACTACCAGTATGTAGTGATTGGTCGGCAGTGGTCCTAGCAAATCTATGGCGAGATCCTGCCAGGGACTATCAGGTAGTGGTGTGGTTCTCGGTGGTTCTGGTGAGTCAGATCTGGCTACAATTTGACAGCCATGACACGCCTTACAAAATTTCTCAGCTGCTTTATCCATGCCAGGCCACCAAACCTTGGTTCTGAGGTGTTGTTTGGTTCCCAGTATTCCTAAGTGTCCTTCATGAGTTAGTACAAGTGCTCGTGCTTGTAGATTTTGTGGCAGCACTATGCGATTTCCTCGGAGGACTATGTATCCCACTACACACAGTTAATTTGCTATTGGTGCGAATGATTTACAGTTCTCAAAGTGTCCATTTGTGACAGCCTTGCATACCTCCACCAGTATCAGGTCAGTAGCAGAGGCCTCCTCCACCTCTCGGGTAGTTAGTGCTTTGGGTGTAGCACTCATGGCTACAAGCCTCACATATTCTTCCGATTCATGTTTGTGTACCTCTTGTGTATTTACTAGCAGCCGTGACAGCGGGTCCGCTATGTTCTGTTTGCCACCTTCAGTACCCCCAGCTTCATGGCTGTCTTCTGTTCCAGGAGTGGTTCACCATTTCCTTTAATCACGATGAACTCTGCCTGATCAGTCCTGTCACCAATTTTGATTTGACACTTGAATGCCCCCTTAACAGGCAGTGACTGACTGGATGAGTATGGGTACAAATTTCTCTGTTCTTTTGGCACATATGAATAACACTATCTTTTGTGCCTTCAGCCTGTCCCAACATTTTCTCCCATCACATTACTTGTAGCACCTGAATCTACTAACATTTTCAAGTCTACTCCCCCCACACAAAAGGTAAGTCTCTCTTCTTTTGCAATAAATGCAAACTCTTTTTGGTTTACTTCAACGCTGTTCACATTTTGTTTCTTTGGTCCTTTTGTGCGGCACATTTTTGAGAAGTGGTCTTTTCCATTACACTTGCGCCGTCTGCCTAAGACGTGTAGAAAATTGTTGCACAGTCTCACCTTGTTTCTGACACAACTTGTGAAACGTCTGGTGGGCAAACGCAGTGTTGACTCTGGGAACGAAGTATGTGTTCAGTGCCCCCACTTCTCCAGTGTCCGGTCAAGTTGAAAATATATCCTGAACATCTGGTCCAGCAAGGTGCAAAAGTAGAGCTCGTCTCCTCTGTTTTGTGACATCTGCTGTATCATCACTTATAATCAGTCCTTTTCCATCTGCATATAACTCAAACGACGTCAGCCACCGCGCCCATCTTGGTCCGAGCGTAGCTGGGTCTGTGTAGCATGCAAACTTTTCCATGCTAACGTTAGCTAAAACTCACGTTCCTTTTGCTGAGTCTTTTTTTTCTTTTATCTTTCACCTAACTTAATACTGAATTAGCTGGTACATTCTCAATTCAATCACCACATGGAGCTTCTATCTTTACTTGCTTTATTGTCTGAACACCCGTTATTACAACAACGTCTTCCCGCTATCTCCCCCCGTTATTTCCTGCTTTTTTACTAGACTATTGTGAACATGTACTTGTGTTAACGTATAAACATTACAGCCAAATGCTATAGGCGTATTTAGAGCTGGGACTGTAAGTGAGGCTGCAGGTGTCACATGGGTTTAACTCTGTGTATATCATTTTGAGGTGCACAGAATGTAAGAAGACATATCCACATTGTATAGTGCAATTGGCAGCCATCCATCAATTCACAGAGCAATAGCTACCAACTTTTAAAGAGTGACATAGACATTGATAGAAAGACAGATGGAGATGTTATCTGTGCATCATGTTAATCACAGTCTCTGTTTCTGTCTCTGTCTCAGGTGTCCATGTTTTACAGTGGATGAGTGGCTGTGAGTGGGATGAGGAGACAGGGGAGGTTAATGGTTTTAGTCAGTATGGTTATGATGGAGAGGACTTCATGGCATTTGACCTGAAGACATCGACATGGATCACTTTGAAACCAAACGCTGTCACCATCAAAGAGAGATGGAATGCTGACAAACCTAGAGCAAAAAATAATGAGGTTTACCTCACTCAGATTTGTCCTGAGTGGCTGAAGAAGTATTTGGACTATGGAAACAGCTCTCTGCAGAGAACAGGTAGAATCACATGACCTGATTTGGTTTCATGGACACAACAATATTCATATCCCTGCTCAGACTGACTTGCCGTTGTATTATCACTCTGATCAATCTGACACTACCTTATTTTGGTGTCAATAATCAATCAATCAACATTTATTTATATAGCACTTTACAGCAACCAATAGGTGTCCAAAGTGCTTTACATCAACCAAGAATAAACAACACAGCATTCAATAAAAGACAAGACAAAACATGTGAAGCATAGAAAACAGTAAGCCAGATAAGGTTGCCTAAAATCATCAGAAGAAGAGGGAGGTTGTTGGACCACTACTGCGTATTTAAAGCCATTCTAAATAAATAAGTTTTGATTTAAAATGAACAACATCCGTTATAGTGCGAATGTCAGGGGGGAGCTTGTTCCAGACTTTTGGGCCAGCAACAGCGAAGGCCTGATCTGTTTGTACCACTGTTTGTACCTGGACCTCGGGACTTCTAAAGTCCCTAGATCTGAAGACCGCAACAGCCGATTTTCTCAAAGCTGAGACTGTGAGTGTTAGTGCACAGTTAGTATAAGTAAGTTTATACAGATTAAGTTTTTCACTGTTTCACTGAACAGTGAATTCAATTAAAACATTGAAACTGATTGACTACTTTGCTGTGAACCGTAAAAAAACAGGCAGATCCTTCTTCTCTGACTGCAGTGAGTTTCTTTAGTGGTGGTGTCGCTACCTTCTCTGTCTCTATACAATGTGGAAGTTGTATAACAAATGCGTTGTTATGTAGTTCTGTCTTATGCTGTTGATCATGAGACGGCTGTACTGGCCTGTACATGAAGAGCATTTACCTGAAAGAAAATGGATCTGCTGTGTCTTGAGTTCACTTTAAGGAACCCTGGAGATTTTGATCACTATTGGCGCCAAAGAGTTTTTGTTTTTACATGCAGATGCATGTTTGTCTGGATCTTTTGGTAAGATTTGCATCATAGTCCATATTATTAGTCAACATTATTGTTGTAATGTTCACTTTTTCATTTATTTTGCTCAAACCTTCAGTTATTGATTCCCTATTTTATTTTTTAACATGCTTTTACTTTCTTTCCTTTCCTGTTCACCCTTTCTTGTCTCTCTCTCTCTCTCTCTCTCTCTCTCTCTCTCTCTCCCCACCAGAGCTTCCCTCAGTGTCTCTCCTCCAGAAGACTCCCTCCTCTCCAGTCAGCTGCCACGCTACAGGTTTCTACCCTGACAGAGCCCTGATGTTCTGGAGGAAAGATGGAGAGGAGCTTCATGAGGACGTGGACCACGGAGAGATCCTCCCCAACAACGATGGATCCTTCCAGATGAGTGTTGACTTGAATCTTTCATCCGTCACACCTGAAGACTGGAGGAGGTACGACTGTGTGTTTCATCTCTCTGGTGTGAAGGACGACATCGTCACCAAACTGGACAAAGCAAAGATCAAAACCAACTGGGGCAAAACTCTGTTTAGTAATGACAATGGTGAGCAACACTAATTTATTTGTTTATTTATTTGTTTTTGCTGAATGGTCTCATTTTTTCTAGTCAGTTTCACTTTTACCACCTGTTAAAATAGTTAAAAAACCTAGAAAACAATTTTTTTTTTTCCCTTCAGGATTGCTGGTCAGATCATGTGACCCTACCAGCGTTATCAAATAATTTTTAATTACAAATGTTCCAATTATGTAGTTATACCACAGAAAGTTTAATATCTTAAGCTGATGATACGCCGGGCAACTTTTTGATCAACGCTAGTGGGCAATGCAGCTGTCAATGGGCAACCAGGTGAGACACAGGGCAACTGATTAGGGCAACGGACAGCTGGCAACAACCAATCAGAGGCGCAAAACTATTGCCAGGGAGACGGACACTGCATATCTTGGCTTCAATATTTCTTTTACTTAAGTATCATGAAGATATTCTGGTTAATTTGCCATAGTTATTACATTCATGCATTCCATCTTTTTTATGTGTCAGCCTTAAAAATGCTAGAAGTCTATTGGGCTCTACAATAAATACAAATTTAGTCGCATATGACCCTAAAAATAGATACCTGCGAACCGGTAAAATGATTTATGAACAGTGTGGGAGTAAAGATAACTAGCGTAATTCCCAGCCCCACCGCTATCCGTTCAAAACATAGTCAAACTTTGCAGCTCGTTATTGAAAACAAGAGGGATCGGTGTTTTCAAACATACATACGACAACTTATTGGCGTAAAAAGATGTAAGTTGACGCTCCTCCTTTTCTTCACTTCATTGCTGCTGAAATGCCGCCATCTTGATTGATTTTTTTCCTGAAATCTCCAAGTCTGTCACGTGATCAGATGCTAGCATTCTGATTGGAGGATCTCAAAAATTGCCCAAGACGTTCTAAAGTATTCAGATAGAAATGTGTTGCCCATTCTCTCTGGGAAAGTGCCTGAGAAATATTGCTCGGCAGCATTGCTCAAAAAGTTGCACCATGTGTGTCATCAGCTTTACAAGGACATTTCAGCAACGTAGAACTACACTTTCATAAAGCTGGCTGACTTGTGAGAGACACAGCAGCAAAAGTTTTATTTTACCTTTTACTAGTCTGTCGTCACCTAGTCAATGCTCACTTCTTTAAACTCCACTTACCAAGTTAATAACGTGGCCTCTATGCTAAAAAGTTGTAATCTCCCCTGATAACATCATCAGGGTGATTTCTTTCAGAATAATTCTCTCTGAGTTTAATAAACTGCACTTGAGTTGTCAAGTCACTGCTCGTTAATCAAGGCAATGTTGAGCCAAACGCAGGCAGTCCAGGATGATTCACTGATAAGGTAGCTTACAGGCAGGCAGGTAGGTACAGGTCCTTGTAACATAACAGAAAATAAATTTACAGCTCAAAGAAAACACTATCTGTGTCTTTCTTAACAATTTAGACAGCATTCTTTGTAAAGCTAAGGTGGTTTTTAATCACAGTTTCAAAATATTTAAAGCTACTGATGGTTTCTACAGTGATTGTCAAAGTTTTTTCAGGTGCCATTTAAATCCTGTATATTTCTGCACACACATCAAGCTACTGATACCAAACAATATATTTTTTTGTATTCACCACCTGTATGTGTGATGAACATCTTCACATGTTGTGATCACATTATGTTTGCTCTCAGATGGGTCCAGCAACATCACCATACCGATTACTGCTGCAGTGGTTGTTCTCACTGTCGTTCTCATCGCTGTTATTGGATTTACTGTTTACAAAAAGAAGAGAGGTGAGAGACTCAAAGGAGCTGAGTTCATGTTCTTATTCAGACTGCAAAATTTAAGCAACATTTAATAGTAAACAAACATCTGAAGCAACCAACAGTAAGACAGAGTAACCTATCATATAAACATACAGTATAATACACACAATATAAAGAGATCTAAAAAGAAAAGTAAAGGTCATTTATGTATCACTTTAATTCACATGAGACAAAATTATAATAAAATATATTCTGACATGTTAAACTGCGGCAAGTAAAATATTTCTTTATTCTTATTTCAGCAAATCGACCTCCAACTCGTAAGTAGAATCTTGTTTTTATTCTGTTGGTGTGACATTCACTCTGTAGATTAAAAAGGGCTTTCAGTGAGAGATAGTTCAGAGCAGGAAAAGAGGACTAACAGTGTGTTTCTGACCTTACAGCTTCTGTCAACAGCTCTGAGCTCTCTGAGAGACTGAATGATTGAGAAACACACCAACCAGCACCATAGACTGTATTAAAGCCCTGCACGCAGTGACGTCATGTGAAAAGGCAAAACAGTAAATACTGCACTGTGTTAAATATTCACACCTCTAGTCAGAGTACTGACATTAGCACTAACCGAATGCAGGTAAATACTGTTAGCAGACAGAGAAAATGCACTACAGAAAGACACATGTAACACACACACCGAGCACTCAGCTCAGGGAATATCAGTGGTGGAGTTTCAAACCAAACTCACCAGTGGAAGAGGCCCAGTTCGTACTGATTAAGAGTCGGTGCGCTGTTTATCAACAGCACCAGCCAGTCAGTACAAAAGTTGGTAGTCCAACTTTGGTATTGACGCTGAGAGTTATATTTGTTTGTTTGCTGAGTTACAGAAGAGGAGGATTTTGTTGAGATATGGCATCTTGCGGAGATTTGAACTGAGAAAATGACTAATTCATTAGTGCTTGAACTGTGTGTTTTGTATTAAACACTGACTGTGTAATACACTGTGACGTAATGTTTTTGTGTAGCCTAAATATATTGAACACTGAAATACAACATAATTAACATTAAATGATACTTAAATGAACTGTTTGTTCTGCATTTAGAGCAT
The DNA here is from genome assembly GCF_014851395.1 of Micropterus salmoides. Lineage (NCBI taxonomy): Eukaryota > Metazoa > Chordata > Actinopteri > Centrarchiformes > Centrarchidae > Micropterus > Micropterus salmoides. The sequence goes on from NW_024040817.1 coordinate 8,385,781, forward strand.
GGTCTATATTTCAAAAAGTGGCAGATACAATCTCTGAATGGCAGAATAAAACCTGAATGTGAATTTCAGACCCCTGCCTCCAGTTAAACAAGCTTCCTTAAGATAAAAGCAAAGAAACATTCTGAGATTGTTTTGACATCCACCATAAAACATCTGTCACATTACAGATGTAAAGGAAATATCTACAAACAGATGGCTTACTGTGAGCAACGATACCTAGCTTTACATGTAGGCCTAGATACAAAACTTATATTTGGAAAAAGGCTGAATGGGGTGGGGATGGGGCAGTGGATAAGGCGCATGCCTTTGGCTTGAGAAAGTGGGGTTCAATTTCCTGCTAACACATCCACCAATGTGTCTCTGAGCAAGACACTTAAACCCTAGTTGCTCCAGAGGTGTGCGACCTCTGACATACATAGCAACTGTAAGTCACTTTGGATGAAAGCATCAGCTAAATGTGAATATGACTAGAACTCTGTTTTTTGAAAGCTTGATTTATTTGCACTGCCTGTCAATCCTTTTGTACTGATGTTCTTCTTTTTCAATAAAAAGGGTTTTATGTAAAGTCACACAAGTTCACCATCTGTGTCTCTAGTTTCATTGACATGAATATTGCACTTTTATTCACTATTATCACTCAAAATAGGCTATATGATGTAGGCCTACTGTGAGACATGAAGGTGGAGGCAAACCCTAAAAGTATATCGTTAAAAGAAAGCACTAGTACTTTCTACTTTTGTTAATGGTATAATTTAGTCTGTCAAGATTTATTAACATATAACATGACTTTGTTTCTTGAGCCATAAGTAGTAAAAGCAACATAGAGCTGAAAGAAGAGAGCAGTTTTACATCTCTCTCTCCTAAAGGAGCAATTTGGAACACAACACGTTCAGATTTAATACACATGGAGAACAGAGCTGAGCAGCAGTCTGCAGCAGTGAAGGTGGGGAACGCTCACGGGGACACGGCAGGGCTGCTCAGCGAGAGCAGGGTACTCACGCAGGGACAGGGGCTTATATCTTTCCAAGGCACTCCCTTGTGTCCCCAGCAACACACCCGCTACGTTTGGAGTCAATTGGTTAACAGTTTCTGACAAAATCGAAATAGGCTACAAACAGACAAACACACAGATTTTTTCTTTATTACAGAGATTGAAATAGGAGATTCAGATTGTATTTGTGTGGGTGGTTCTGCAGAAATACAACATAAATAAATAATAAAGTTTAGGACATACATACATCCCAGAATATTTCCCATTCTGTATCCTACAAGGGTTTCCTCAGGTTACAGTATTCTTAAGATAAAAACAGTAGGTTAATAACTTATAATCAAAGGTTTACACCTTTACAAATGCTACCATAATAAAGAAACACCAATAATATTAAGAACACTAGTCGACAGTAAGATATGGCCACTTGTAAAACCAGAGAAATAACATACACATCACCAGCTCTCCTGTTAAAACACAGACAGTACCACCTAGTGGTGAAACAAGGGGCATTAAATATCACGGCTACATAAAAGTCTACCATCCAAATAATGTTAATATCCAATAAATAGTGAGTCTAACAAACTGAGCTAACTAGCAAAGGTAAATACTTTCAAACTAGTAACATTTATCTCCACACAGCCACATGGGTTGGCAAGCAGAAAAGCAAAAATACAAAATACAACATCTGAACATGAAATTAAATATCAGGACGGTATTACAAGGGCATTCCTTCACCACGGGTGCATGAAAGTGACAACTATTCAGCTACTTAAACATGAAACGTGAACACAGATAAGTGCACACTGGATTAATTGGGCTGCACTGTGTGTAGTGTGTCAGTCAGGTTTGCATGCACGTGTTTTTGGGAGACCATTTACAGTCAGAAGACCCACTGTAGGCCTACACTGCAGCGGTGATGTCGCTAAAGCTTATTATAGGACTGCTGCTTATTATTATTATCTTTTAAACAATTGGAGAGGGATATTCACTGTTTCACGTTAGCCCGTTACTTAAATTCTTACATTATTATTTGGTATCAGGTGGAAATGGTCTTATACTTTACGTCTCAAAATGATCATTTTTCTAAATAAGTAAAGTAAGTAAATCATCATATTTCTTATTTTCCTCTCTTCTGTCAAACAGAATGAAACTCTTTCTAAAGCATCAGTCACGTTTGACGCTTTGGGCATCATTAGTCACATGGTTTTCTTCATCTGAAATGACCTCTGACCTACCCGACTGTATGCTATGGGCTCTGATAGCCTACAATATTTGGTTTGTCAAATCAGAAACACTCCCACCTTCCTCTGTGAGGAAAAATAGTTGAATACAAGTCGAAAACAGCTGAATCAGCTGTTTACCCACACGTCTTTATCAAACAAGAAGAAAAAGTATTTTGTTACTTTTCTTTTGTCACGTTTCATCAGCAGGTAAGATCAAATTTTAATGATTTACTTCAAGAACATGGTATCAATATGTTCATAATCACATATTGATACCATGTTCTTTTGTTTGGTGAAACAGGACAGGGACATCATTTATGAAATGTTCCTCATACCACGGGGGGTGCTAATTAGTGTCTAATGGCAAGACTAGTTGAATCAGATAGGCAGTGGTGGTTCATTCCTATGAAGTTGCCTATTAAGCCAGTTGGAACCGCCTGAGAGATGAATATATGCTTGTTGCTTGCTAAAGTAAGCTTAAAATTACATAAGGTCAGGTTTAGAGAACAGTGTCGCCTATCAGAGGGCCAACTGCAGGACCTGCTGAAAGGTCAAAACAAAGATGGCTCACCCAACTTTAGGCACATTTTACTGTGTTTTGATGAACATAAATTAATGTCAAATTGAAATGTATTGTTTATTTGGTGATGGTGTTTCACTTTTCAATAAAGATAAAAAAGAAAAAAAAGAATTCATATACTCGTCTGTGACTATAGCTGCAGGAAAATGAATAGTACATGAGTGTTCAGAAGTCTCACAGAGGACGCTTCATCTCTGAGGAGCTCACAGGAAAAATTTAGAAGAGGAGGGAAACAAAAGATGAAGTTGAAAACTGAGCAACTAAGAGTTAAATACATGTTAACACATACCCTCTTCACAGCAGTTGTTTGGGGTAGAAATTATCACACATGAAATGAACTGGCAACATACAACAATAAAATTAATTACCTTTATCAAGAGATTACAAAAATAAAATATTAAATGTTAGCACTTTTACTATATAAAACTCTTCTACATAATTTACATAAACCCTTTCTGTGCGGTCCATGACAAAAACCCTTCTTTGTTCAGTAATAATGCAGATAAGATCAGTCAGAAAAGTGTCACTTTATTTAAAAACATTTCAAACAGTCTAACTTCAGTCGAAGTCAGATAATAACTTAACCCACTATCAAAACTTTCAACACAATCTCCACCTCTGATCTATGAGGCACAAGTAAAAGTAAACTAAAAATAAAAGCAGGTTAAACAGGTTTTAATTAAAGTTGAATAATAACTTCTTATTGGTCAAAGTTTCTATCCACCTATGTGAAGTTATTAAGTCGTGAACACGCCTCATTACATGTCAGTAAACCCGATTGACGCCGTCCTCTCAGGTCTCTGTACCGCCTGTGTGTTTGAGTCACAGCAGTGATGCAGAGTGCAGATTCATGGAAAAAACAAAGTTCAAACCCTCGTCTGTTAGGCAGAGCAAGAAACGAGTAAATGTCTTTTGCACTGATCAAGCTGGAGTTAAACAGCAGTTCCTTGCCCATACAGTCACGAGACGGAGGCTCCCCTTCTGCTGTGTATTTCAGCCTGGCCCAGTTCTGGGTAAAGCAGGAGCCAAAAGACACCATGTCCCCGGCTATTTGCACTTACTCCAGGCAGCAGTGGGATGTTTTGTTTTAACAAATTCCGTAAAAAGTTTGTTGTTTTTCGATTTGATCAGTTAGTGATCGACTTTCTTTGAATTTCTTTCTTTGCCTCTTCCGCTCATCTTGTGACTTTTTTTTTTTTTTTTTTTTTAACCTGTCCTGCCCAGCAGCCTGGTATAGAGTATAATGACCTGGATACCATATTGTGCCAGACAGATTTTACTTTAACAAGAGAGTATTAAAATACTCCTTTGTCTGTTTTATTATTTATTTAATTATGTATTGATTTGTCACCGGGCCGGACAGGGGGGCAGACACGGGGATGGGGGGGCACAAACAGACAGCACAGAGAAAGGACAACACCTGCAAGAGAAGGGGGAAAGGGGGATGGAGGGTGGGGACAACAGGGAAAAGCTGTGGGTAACACCAATTGCAGAAAGCAACGAAACCTGCAAGAGAACAGAGAGGGGGGCTTGGGGAGGAGAAAAACAACAACAAACAAACACAAACAAAAAAAACAATAAAAATAATAATAATAGTAAAAGACAACCAGCCGAACAGCAGCAATAAACAGCTGACATATTAATGACATATTAAGACAACTAAGAGAACAATGAAAACAAGAAACAGTCACACACTAAATACGCAACACAACACAGCCACGAGAGCTGGAATAATAATTAATTTAAATAAGTTACTGAAAGAAAAGCATCAGGAATAATTCTACCAGGGACAACCTAAGTTTGTTTGTGTCTGTATGTGTCTGTGTGCATGTGGGTGAATGTGTCTGTATGTGTGTGTGTGTACATGTGTGTGCGCATAAGCCTGTTAAAGAATGTAGTTGTTAGAGAGAGTGGGGCGCCACGACTGTAACAGGCAGGCAAGAACCCCAGTAGCCAATAGGGGTGGAAGAAAGAAAAAGAATAAATCAAATATCCAGCACCCCACCGCCGCTCATCTTGTGACTTTAACTGACTGCGTCGCATCCCTCGCAATGTGCTATGCTTAAATTTCTAAGCCCAGTGAACTCACCTCCAAAAGATGTCTCCACAGATGAAGGTAAGGGGGATCTGCTGTTTTTTTAGTGACTTCTTTCAACATATCTTATTGGATTATTAGTTATAAGACTGCCACGCATATTTTTCACATTGTGTTCCTAATTGCAGCCATATCCTATTTATACTATATTATATCCAGCTGTTTATTAGGATGGTAATGCTGTTTGCATTTAAATGTTAATTTTATGTGTATGCTGCCTAGGCACTTCATTGCACGTTATTATTAGGAATGTGTATTCCCTTTTTTATATAATTTTGTTTATAAATAAAAGTTTAAAGTTAAAAAGAGTTTGAACATTTAGAACAGGATGGTGGTGGGGGTTTGCATTTTAAATGTTATATAATCAATATAAAACATCAGAAAAGCAGATAATCGTTCCATCCAATCCATTTTTCTCTCACCTTTCATCTTTTTATAAGCATTGAATCCAGCAGCAGTGATGAAGTCATGTCACTGGGCTTCTCTGTTCAATAAAAAACAACAACAAAACTGTGAACTAAGGTTGACTAGGAGTTGAGTTAATACAATATAATCAAGGATTTGGTCAATTATTTTGAGGGAGATTTAAGAAAATCAAAAATGATCGGCTGATAATCTTGTTAGGCTGACATAATCTGATCAGGGATCCTGGAGCAATGTGTATTTTTTAAATTAAATTATTTACACAAAAAACTAAAGTACCCAACAAACCACAGACATGAAGTCCCATTCAGCACCTCCTAATCTCATTCTTACTCCAGTTGGTCCTGATCATTGCTTGGTCCACATTTGTTACGATGTCGTCCTTCACACCAGAGAGATGAAACACACAGTCGTACCTCCTCCAGTCTTCAGGTGTGACTGATGAAAGATTCAGGTCAACACTCATCTGGAAGGATCCATCGTTGTTGGGGAGGATCTCTCCGTGGTCCACGTCCTCATGAAGCTCCTCTCCATCTTTCCTCCAGAACATCGTGGCTCTGTCAGGGTAGAAACCTGTAGCGTGGCAGCTGACTGGAGAGGAGGGAGTCTTCTGGAGGAGAGACACTGAGGGAGGGTCTGGAGAGTAAAGAGAGAGGGAGACTGCATTACCTCTGCCAACTGCTGACCATGAGAATAGTATGATAAACACCTGGTCTGCGCAATATCTAAACATTTACAATTAAATAACATTACATACTAAAACACATTTCAGACAAGTATGTATTGAACAGGCATCCACAACCAAGTCAGCACCACTCCAACTCTACCATATTTGGCGCCTTCCCCCAGCAACCCCCTTTTTATAAGCTAATGGCACACTCCTGTACTGTTTCATCAGGTCTAGGTCTAAACAGAGGAGTGCAAGTACAACAGAGGAGACACGGGTGACGAAAAGGTGGTTTTCCTTGCTGATCACTATTAATAAATGTCACTAACAAAGCCAGAGAGAATAGGAAACTGGGGGGTTGAGACTCCCCCTGGGGCTCGTGATGATGAGCGGCTTGCTTAGCATCCCCCTGTGGTCTCTGTGGTAGAAAAAGAACAGTTACTTGGTGGAGTCATTAACTCTAGTATGAATGTGTTTGATGGTGGGAGGAACGTGAAAACATGCAAACTCCACACAGAAAGGCCTGGGTTCGAACCTGGGAGCTTCTTGGTGCACCACAGTGTTGATCTCTGGACCAACGTGCTGCACTTTGGGAGAAGCAGAGAAAGTGGTTAGACGAGTTTATATACGTATGTGCAGCTGATTGGATTAGAAAGGAATGGGTAGAGGAACTGAATGAGGCATTGTTGGTTGGATTAGTGAGAGAGAGAGGCATAGTCCTGTTCCTGGACTTTAGTAATATAACTTAATAAATGGTAATGTTTAGTGTAACTGGTGCTATGAAGGTTATTTAATTACACTTGACTCAGGCAAAGTCACTGATTTGGTATTTTGTCAAATCTTAGTGTTGATTTTGACACTGTGGACTATACAATTCTATTACAGATTACAAAACTGGGTGAAACTGTCTGGAACGGTACGTAAGTGGTTTAATATCTTCATGACAGAAAATATTTTGTTTCCATTGGAAAATGTGTGTCCCAGCAGATGGCCATGACCTGTGGAGTCCCACAAGGGTCCATCTTGGGACCTCTCATGTTTAACATATGTATGCTCCCTGTAGGCCAGATAATACAAAATAATAAAGTATCTTTTCATAGTAACGCAGACGACACACAAATCTGCATTTGATTTACACCAGGTGAGTATGGACCTATTTGATCTTTATGTAACTGTATTGAGCAAATCAGTGAATGGATGAAGCAAAATGTTCTCCAACTAAATACATATAAGATCAAGAAAGTTTTCTTTGGATCACAGAAAGAAAAACAGAATATCAGCTCTCACCTTAACTCCCTGTCTCTCGCCAGAAACCTTGTGTAGAGTAGTCCTGTCCATGCAAAACCCAGAATAGCCTACCCATGCTTTTATTACCATTAGATTGGATTACTGCAATGGTCTATTCACACAGCTTTCAAAAAGGCTTTTCAGCCACTCCATCGAATTCAGAACTCCACAGTGTTCTTTTTAAAATTTTTATTTTGCTTTTCTTGTATCAGTTGCTTGTACTTGCACATTTTAAAACTGTAAATATTTTACCTTTGCCAGTATATATACTTTTTGTTTGTTTGTCTTGTACCCTGTGAAGCACATTGAACTGTGTGTGCATTATTACACTATGATCCAAAATATTGACGCTTGTCAACTGGTCTTCTTCTCTTAAAATGTCAAATGTCGCATGCTTGGATTCCCCAGCATTGCCGCTTAGGGCTATATTTATAAAATTAAATATGATTCATCAACTTCCCGATAAGAGGGTGAATTCTCCTCCTTATCCCACTCACAAAGTTTAACTGCAAAACTTCCTTAATTGTCAAACTGAAACTCTTTCTGAAGCATCGGTGACATTTAACCCTTCGTGTGTCATCAGTGACGTGATATTCTTTATTTAAAAGACCTTCTCCGACAGAATCACAATCATAAATATCCCACTCTCATTTCGTTCCGCGGAGAAAAAGGACATAAGACAGCCGAAACAGCTCGGTCCTGTACCCACACTCTTTATCAAAACAAGATGAAAACGTTATTTTTTTTGCTTCTCTTCTGTCACGGTTCATCAGCAGGTAAGATGAGATTTTATTCCTTTACTTTAAGTTCTTTGGATTTTGATCCTGCGGTGCTCAAGGACACGGCCCGTAACTTAGTTTCACTTTTACCTGAGCTTAATAAGACTTTTGTTTTTAACCGAATCATCGTATAATACCATCATAATAATCATGTTTCTGAAGAATGTGATTATAATGTGTGTATATTTACACTTAGCCTAATATATAAACATTGTTTGTCCTATAGTGAAACACTCCCTGAAGATGTTCATTACGGGATCCTTTGTCTCTGGAGTCTCAGACCTAACGGTAGACGTTTTTGGCACAGGAGAGGTTGATGGCGTTCTGGTGGGTTACTGCGACAGCAACAGAAGGATAGCAGAACCAAGACAGGACTGGGTGAATGAAATAATTAAAAACGATCCTCAGCACTGGCAGCCGTACATTCAGCAGTGTTTTGAGAGTCAGCCAAACATCATAAAAGGCTTAATTCCTGCTTTGAAGGATCTCTTCAACCTAACTGATGGTAAGGCATTTCAACAACGAGGTAATTCTAAATGCTTTAAATAAAACATAAAAGCAACAGGGAAATATAAAAAAGTTTAAAAACAACATGGGGAAATTGAAAAAATACACATAAAAAAATTATATTATTATAATTGAGTTACAATTATTTTGAAAAGAGAATAAACAGAAGTACATTTAATCTACTCTCTAGCTAGTCTGTAGTCGGTCTATCCACTGAAACTCCAAAAAACCTCGGACACTACAGAGAAATCAGGACGTCTGTCCGCAGGCCACTTTGATCTAGTTATACTCTGGACCCGTTTACAGGTGGACAGAGGGCAAATCACTTAGGCGAGACATTTAAGACCACTTCCTTCACTCTGTTCAATCTCACTCCCATTATCTTTTCACTCAATTACCTACTCATTTCTCACCGTGTAAATATTTACTTAAAAGCAATGGTAAAAAGCTAAAAACAAAGAAAAAGAAAACAGGACAGTAAAAGTTACAGTGCAGTGTAAGTTATCAATCTACTAGTTAAAGGCAGTGGTAAAAAGAAAAGTCTTCAGTCCTAATTTAAAAGAACTGACTGTTTCAGCAGACCTGCAGTTATCTGGGAGTTTGTTCCAGATATACGGAGCATAATAACTGAACGCTGCTTCTCCTTGTTTAGATTTGACTCTGGGGACAGAAAGCAGACCTGTCCCAGACGACCTGAGAGGTCTGGATGGTTCATAACGAAGCAGAAGATCAGAAATGTATTTTGGCCCTAAACCATTTAGTGCTTTATAAACTAACAGCAGGATTTTGAAATCAATTCTTTGACATACAGGAAGCCAATGTAAAGACCTCAGAACTGGAGTGATGTGATCCACCTTTTTGGTCTTAGTGAGGACTCGAGCAGCAGCGCTCTGAATCAGCTGCAGCTGTCTGATGGATTTCTTAGGGAGCCCTGTAAGGACACTGTTACAGTAGTCAAGTCGACAGAAGATAAATGCATGGATAAGCTTTTCCAGGTCCTGCTGAGACATAAGTCCTTTAATCCATGATATATTCTTCAGGTGATAAGATGACTTTGTAATTGTGTTAATATGGCTCCTCAAATTCAGGTCTGAGTCCATCCTCAGTCCAAGATTTCTGGCTTGATTTGTGGTTCTTAACATTACAGATTGAAGTCGAGCACTGACTTTCAATCGTTCCTCCCTGGCTCCAAAAACAATAACTTCAGTTTTATCCTTGTTTAATTGAAGAAAATTCTGGCACATCCAATAGTTGACCTGCTCAATACAGTTAGACAGCGCCTGTATGGGATAGTCCCCTGGTGATGTCGTTATGTAAATCTGTGTGTCATCTGCATAATAACATATTTTGTTGTTTTTCATAATCTGAGCCAGTGGAAGCATGTAAATGTTAAAGAGGCCCCAGAATGGAGCCTCAGGGAACTCCACGTCATTTTGGTCAGCTCAGATGTGTGATTACCTATAGACACAAAGTAGTCCCTGTCCTTTAAGTAGGACTCAAACCAGTTTAGTACTGTGCCAGAAAGTCCAACCCAGTTTTCAAGTCTGTCTAGTAATATATTGTGGTCGACCGTGTCGAATACAGCACTGAGATCCAATAATACTAAGTCTTAAATTCTGCCACTGTCAGTGTTTAAATGGATGTCATTGAAGACTCTTAACAAGAGCCGTCTCAGTGCTGTGGGTCGAAAACCTGACTGGAAGACAGTTATTCAGTGTCAAGAAAGCACTAAGCTTTTCAATGATTTTACTTAAAAATGGGAGATTTGATATGGGCCTGTAATTGCTCATTAGTGAACTGTCTAGATTGCTCTTTTTTAAGAGTGGCTTAATGATATTGTTTTCAGGGCCTGTGGGAAAAAACCTGAGAGGAGAGACATGTTGAGAATTTGTAGTAGATCTGGAGAGGCAGAAACCTCAAGCAGAACCATGGCTCAGGGTGGGCGGCCATCTGCCTCGACCGGTTGGGGTGAAGGAGAGAGAGAGAGAGGGAGCGAGAGAGATGGAAGGCAGCCTACACAACATATACACACAGAGGTACAGACAGTAAAGGTGATGTTGCTATAGACTAAATGAAAAATGGTACAGATATTTATAGTAGTGTTAATGATTATAATAACAATAGGACTAGTAACAATAGTTGCAGCAAAGGGTGTCGAGCAGGAACACGGGGGCAGCAGGTGACCCGCAACCACAGATCCAGTCTCCACAGCTCCAGAACCAGAAACACCTGCAGGAAGTGATAGGAGGAGAGAGGAGAGGGACGAGAAAGCACAAGACTACCAGAAAGGGGAGAAGTCGAGTTAGTAACATGCAATGATGGGATGAGGTTGCATACAGAGGGAGAGAAAGTAGAGGAGAGAGGAGCTCAGTGCATCATGGGTAATCCCCCGGCAGTCTAGGCCTATAGCAGCATAACTAAGGGATGGTTCAGGAGTCACCTGAGCCAGCCCTAACTATAAGCTTTATCAAAGAGGAAAGTCTTAAGCCTACTCTTAAATGTGGAGATGGTGTCTGCCTCCTGAACCCAAACTGGAACCTGGTTCCACAGGAGAGGAGCTTGATAGCTGAACGCTCTGGCTCCTAGTCTACTTTTGGAGACTCTAGGAACCACAAGTAACCCTGCATTCTGGGAGCGCAGTGCTCTGGTGGGGTAGTAAGGTACTATGAGCTCTTTAAGATAAGATGGTGCCTGACCATTAAGAGCTTTGTAGGTAAGAAGAATGATTTTAAATTCTATTCTGGATTTTACTGGAAGCCAATGCAGAGAAGCTAAGACAGGAGAAGTATGATCTCTCTTCCTGGTTCCTGTCAGAACACGTGCTGCAGCATTCTGGATCAGCTGAAGAGTCTTAATGGACTTTTTCGAGCAGCCTGATAATAAAGAATTGCAGTAATCCAGCCTAGAAGTAACAAATGCATGGACTAGTTTTTCTGCATCATTTTTAGACAGGATGTTCCTGATTTTCGCAATATTACGTAGGTGAAAAAAGGCGGTCCTTGAAATTTGCTTAATGTGAGACTTAAACGACATGTCCTGATCAAAGATAACTCCAAGATTCCTCACAGTGGTGCTGGAGGTCAAGGCGATGCCATCCAGGGAAACTATATCTTTAGATAATGCGTCACGGACGTGCTTAGGCCCCAGAACAATAACTTCAGTTTTATCTGCGTTTAACATACAGGTTTACTAAAGTACAGTAGCGTTAGCTACCAAAACCTTTGAACAATTATGAGATTGAACAGCAGTCACTAAAAGATGGAAAGAACTGTGAGTGCTTAGGCAAAATTACTGTAAGAATAAGTGTTTAGCGGACAGTTGGCCGCTGTAATCTAACAAATTTAACTGGTATTTAGCGAAAGCAGCACAACACGCTACCAACACACAAGCACCGGAAAAACGGAAATGAGTGGTGGAGGTGGACGGTGAGGGGGTTTATGGTAGAGAAAATGTGAGTGGAGCAAGGGAAGGTGTGGGGAGTAAATTTTGTCGCAGCTCTAACCAGGTCTTCCATGTGATCAGTGAAGTCCAACAGCGGGGAGAGGGGAGAAAGGGTGTCTGGAGATAAGGATGACCTGGATGGGGATTGGGGGGGTAAAGATGGTGAATCCTCACTGTTGGTTTTCAGTGAGGGAGGTGGGGGCTCTTCCTCTTGGCTCAGTTGTCTCCCATGATAAGAGCTGTCTTCCGGCGTGGGCTGAGGTGGCTCTCCTTCAAGGTTTCTGGCATGTTGTGTTATGTCTTCTTCTTGTTTTGATTCCTGTTGTCTCTGGTCCTTGGTATAGGGAACAGATGAGTGACGCAGAAAGTAAAACAGGTTGGAGCTGAACAATTTTACTCCTGACTTATTAAGGCGAAGTCCATCTGCCTTAAAAAGATGTCTGCGGTCCCACAGAAAGTAAAAGTTTTTGATAAAATGCACTGAATGGACAGTACATGCTGTTGAAAGCCACGTGTTCAATGCCATCAGTCTGCTGAATCTCTCAGCTCCTCTTCGGATTGGCGGTACAGGGCCACTGATAAACACCTCAGCATTCAAAGAGCTGACCGTGTTCAACAGATTATTAAAGTCCTCTTTCAACACTTCAGACTGTTGCTTCACAACATCATTGGCCCCGATGTGCAGTATGATGTTTTTCACAGTAGGATGTTCAGCCACGATATGCAGGATTCTTTCTGCCAAGTCAGACACCGTATCCTTCTGAAAGCAGAGTATTTTGGTGTTCTTACTGCACATGCTTCTTACATCGTTTACAGCAGCGTCACCCACAATCAGAGTTTGAGGCCCAGTCGTTTTCCCTGCAGCCTTTTACTTTCTGATTTACTCTCAGTCCTTACCCTTCTGTGTGAGGATGGGATGTTATCCAGGTCATCAGACGGAGATCCAGGGTCCTGCAATAGTGGTGAAAATCTGTTCTGCTGTTGCACACTACTCTCCCTTTCGCAGTTGTCCACGGCTGAGTCCTACCAAGAACAGGGGTTGAAGAGGCGCTCTGCCTGGATGATAATGCATGCCAGCCAGTCGCATCACAAATCTCAGGGCGCTGGGTTCTGCCTGTTACTCATCCTCCCATTTCCCCAGCGTTCCAGGGAGGCCTCCTGCTTCGTGGTAGTCTTGTTGGTCTTAATTAGCCGTGTGTTAGCATGCTCTTGTCCACTGTTTTGGGTCCACGGTAAAGTACATAATCCACTCACTTCCACATTCACTTCTAACCTGTAGATCTTGGTTTCAAGCACAGTAATTGTCTGTAGAAGTTTGTAGAAGTTGTCCGTGGAGAAGGGGGGAATCTTGTTGCTAATTAGCATTAGCTATAGCTCCAGTCACTGCAGTACAGGCTAGTGCTATTGATAGGCCGCACTCGCGTAGCACTATGTTCATCAAAGTTTTTAAAGTATGGCAAGAGCCAACTTTATCTGACAGTCCCAGAGATTTAAAAGTATCCAAGAGCTGCTGATTTCTAGCAGAAGAAAAAAGAACCCAAGCAGAGGCAAGATCAAGCAGCAAAGCGTCTGCACTGTAAGAAAGCAGGAAGTATGAAGTCTACATACAATCTAGGCTACTGTTAGATTTCATGTTATAGTTCATGACTTAATCCACAGCAATTACAACTGTGTGAGCAATAGGGTGACCAGATGAGAACAGGTGAAATTCAGGACAGGGGAGTTGGGAATGGGCGTGGCCTCCAGTAGTACATTAGGCTACATTCAGTTTTAAATGTAAAACCCTAATACTTGAAAAATAAAAACTGTACACTAGTTTTTATGAAGTCAAGTGTAAATCAAGATCTGTTAAATTCAGTTTTATCAATTTCACCAGTGCGGTGCCTATCAGATCTTTTCTGCTCCGTGACTGCCTGCAGCTAGCTCCGTTCTCACAACTCAAATGCTCAAGTGACAAAACATTTGTCTGTGTCAACTCAACTTATTTCTGTCGTCTGTTGCCCTCCTTGTCATTTGACTGTGTTGTCCTGCTCTGTGGATTCTGACTGTGTCATGACCATGTGTCATTTTACCATTATTTCTAAAAGAATCGTACTTCTTTTTGCAACCAGAAGAGTTGCCCCCTGCTGGGCGTTCAATAGAATGCAGGTTTAAGGGACTTCTGCGTTTGCATCAGTTCGCTGACCGGGAGCTTCCCACTTGGTTCAGAGTCAACAAATGAGGGAGGAAGGAGATGCTACAAACTTCCCCAGCTGGACTCCAACCAGGCCAGGGACATCGCAGTTCATGGTCAGATCTGGCCCGCCAGCAATAATACGTATCTGGCCTGCAGCTTGATAGCGAATAGCGGCTGGTGCTAGTGAAATAGTTCTGTCATGACAGCTACAGTTACTCACATAGCCCAATCACTTCAAGTGATTGTGGCTCCAAAAAGCGCAAGAACGTTTTTTGCAGCAATAAGCTACTTTGTGTCAAGTTTATTGAGAGCTTTTACTTTGAAGAGTTCTGAACGACATTCAAAAGAGACACCAGTGTATGTGATCAGAGTTTGTCAACCCTGAGTTTGCTTGATAACCCTGAGTCAACACAGGGTAGGTTAAACTCCCTTTTTAGTACAGGCCACAGTACATGATTAAATAAACTAATACACTAATAAACTATTTGTATTATACACTCTACTGTTGTATATTTTTATATATATATATAGAGTTTTGTTGTTTTAATATTTTTCTGTACAGCACTTTGTAACTGTGTTCTAATTAGTTTTACCATTGTAACTTTTATACTGTGGAACACATTTCATCACAAAAAAAGTGCTCTGATTCTATGCTCTTGAATCATGAGCACACCACTAGACAAAATATTTATATATTTTTAAGATAATCTTTCCACTCAAGATATCATCTGTACATCACTGTTAACTGCAGTCTCTGTTTCTGTCTCTCTCAGGTGTCCACATTATACAGCAGATGGTTGGCTGTGAGTGGGACGAAGAAACTGGAGAGGTTAATGGTTTATTGAAGTTTGGTTTTGATGGAGAAGACTTCATGTCATTAGACCTGACGACATCAACGTGGACTTCTGCAAATCCACAGGCTGAAAAGGCCATACTCTTATGGAATATCAATGAAAACAGAGCAGTAGAGGAAAGTTACTTCCTCACTAAGGTGTTCCCTGAGTGGCTGAAGAAGTACGTGACCTATGGCAACAGCTCTCTGCAGAGAAGAGGTAGAATCACATGACCTGATGTAGTTTCATGGACAGAATGTTTATATAGCTTTCTCAGACTGAATTACCATTGGATTATTCAATTTAATTCAATTTCAATTCAGTTTTATTTATGTAGTTCACAACATGTTATCTCATAGCGCTTTTCATATAGAGCAGATCTAGACCGTACTCTGGGATATTATTTACAGAAACCCAACAATTCCCACCATGAGCAAACACAAGGCGACAGAGGTAAGGAAAAACTTCCTTTTAAGAGGCAGAAACCAAATGCAGAATCATGGCTGATGTGGGCAGTCATTTTATCACTCCAGTAAGTCTGACATCACCTTCTTTTATGCCATTTTAGGTTCACAGATTTGGGCTATGATGGGAACTACATAAAAATTTCACTAAAGTTATTTGAAATTAGATTGCTGAGATAAACTGATTATTTCCTTAGGTAGGTAGCTGGGTTTATTGTCACAATATAACAAGTTATAGAGTGAAATTGAGCTTTGTAACTCCCTTATGCTACATAGCAGACAGTAAACATTAATATAAAATCAACTGGTCAAAATGGTAAACAGAAATAAACTATCATCACTGGAGCAGTGCTGAGGATGGATTAGAGTTTAAGAGTCTGATAGCTTGGGGGGAAAGCTGCTCTGCAGTCTGGTGGTGTGGCAGCAGAAACTTCTATATCTCTTCCCAGAAGGCAGCAGGGCGAACAGGCTGTGGCTGGGTGGGTACTGTCCTTTAGTATCCTTTGGGCTCTGCATAGGCACCTCACCTCACCGATATCACTGATGCTTAGGACACTAGGATTTTCTGAGCAGTTTCACCCGCTGCAGAGCCCTCTGGTCCTGGGCCGTGCACAACCCATGCCAGTTTGTGATGATTCCCAGGAACCTGAAACTATTCACCTGCTGCACCTAAGCACCACTGATGTAGAGAGGAGTATGTGTCTTTATATTCTTCTTCTAAAATCAACAATCAGCTCCTTAGTTTTGCTGACGTTGAGCAGTAGGTTGTTCTCTGAGCACCACAAGATTATGGATTTCCTCCCGATATGAAGTCTCATTGTTTTCCGATGATGGTGGCGTCATCCGCAAACTTCACAACAGAGTTATCTCCATGTCAGGGGATGCAGTCATGGGTGTACAGTGTGAACAGGAGGGTGCCCTGGGGGGCTCCGGTGTTGAGCACTAGAGTGGAGGACGTGAGTCCACCAATCCGAACTGACTGAGGTTCATCAGGTAATGTGGCTTCACACATGATGGGGGCGCTCCTGCCTTTGATGCCTGTGATGTTTTTGATGGCCTGCCATGTATCTTTGGTGTTGAGGTCTCTCCAGTCTCTGCTGATGTCTTCGCTTTAGCTCCTTGATGCCAGCTTTAAGTCTCACTCTGGCAGTGCTGTAAGCGTCTTTATCACCATACTGAAAAGCAGCTTTTTTGGGTCTGTAAAGAGCCCTCAACTCTCCATTCTTCCAGGCCTTCTGATTGGGTAATGATTTTATCGTTTTAGTGATCACCACATCATCAACACATTTGCGTATGTATGATGTCACTGATGTACGTATATTCCTCAAGGTTGATATGGCTCTCCTGGGTGGTGGCCTCTCTGAACACACTCCACACTGTGCTCCCAAAACAGTCCTGCATAGCTGCTGTAGATTCATCTGTCCACACTTTGACTGTTTTAATTGTTGGCTTGACCCTTTTAATCAGCTGCATGTAAGTGTGTTGAAGAAGCAGAGAAATATGGGGACGGGGGAGGTGCATTTTGTATATAGGATTGGGCATTTAGGGCATTGCCCAATCCTAAATACCTGCCAATTATTGCTAACACATAAATGAAATACTACAATTTCACTCACCGAAACAACTGGATCAGAGGCTTCTTGGGCAGTCTGTTGTACAATTAACAGCAGAGCACAGCATAATATTCCTCCGCTCTGCTGTGCTCGCTCCAGCTCCAGCGACGTACTCAGAGGATGACGAGTTGAGAGCCAAAACCTCGATCAGTTTGTCAGGGGGCGTGGCTTGTGATTGACAGTTTCAGCAGGAAGTAACAAAAATTACATGCAGTGAACGATGAATGGTAAATGAAGTTTATCACATCAGTCACCTTAAATTTAGCCACTCTGTATTTCAGTTCACATGCATTTTCATCACCTCCATTTTATTATTTACTTTTTGTTACTTTAACCCTTGAGGCTACCTGCTTTAAAAGATGAATGCCAATTTTGGTTTGTGAATGATTGATAAATAAAAATGGTTTTCATTCTATCACTACTGTTTTAATCAAATCTACTTAAAATTAATCAAATCACTTGAATATTTATCACACTATTTTTCAATTCACATCCATTTTCATAACCTCCTTTTTTATCAATTAATATTTGTTATTTCCACCCGTCATAGTGCAGAACCATAGTAAAAACAAATAATTGTGAGCTGCTAATGACATGAGTGACAGATGTGGCATTTGATAAAACAAATAGTCCAGTTGGACGCAGCCTTGCAGAGGGCATACATCTAACTAATGAGAGATAGTTTGATTACCTGGAAAAAAAATGCAGATGTGTATTTTTAGCCCGATTTGCCGCTTGGCGAGCACGGTGACCGTCAGGCTGTGTTCGGGAGTAAATTAGCAGTTGATCTGTGGTCGACAGTCGTTATATGTGAACTACTCAACTCATCAATCAAAACAGCTTCCCGACACATCACTGACGTCTGCCAGATATCTAGCATGCCAAATACCTGGAAAAGAATAAGAATCAGAAGGAGAATTAATGCTAAGTAGTGTTTTACACATATGAGGAATTTGCTGTGGTGATAAGGTGCTACATGTAGACAAACATACAGTGAACATAAATAAATGTAGAAAAATATAAATATGGAATAGAAGAACAACGTTGCAGATATATACATGGGCATTATTCTGGGTCTGTGCCGTGCAGAAGTAACGCAACGGAAGAGAATATTGGGTACATATAAATATACAACAACAAAGGTCAACAACAAATATGTGCGACGTGCCAGGTCTGTGCACGACACGAGATGAAACAGTATTTACATGTGCAGAGACATTTGTATCATTTGCAAGGGGAGAGTGTCAGTGGGGCACCCGGACCGCAGCCTCCTGCCAGAGGGGAGAGTCTAAAAACAGTTTGTGTCCCTGGTGTGAGGGGTCAGCTGCAATCTTTCCTGCACACCTCAGAGTCCTCGAGGAGTACAGGTCCAGAAAAGAAGGAAGATTGCAGCCAATCACTTTCTCTGCAGAGTGAATGATACACTGCAGTAGAACTGGTTCAGCTCATTTGCCAGGCGAGAATCATTTATGGAGTGGAGGACTTTGGGTTTATAGTTTGTGATCTGTCTGAACCCCCTCCAGACAGAAGTGGCGTCGTTTGCAGAGAACTGGTTCTTTAGTCTCTCTGAGTACAGTCGTTTAGCTTCTCGCACCTCCCTGCTAAACCTGTACTTTAAGGCCCTGTCACCACTCCTAAATGCCTCCTCCTTTTTCAACCTTAGCTGTCTGAGTTTAGCTGTGAACCAGAGTTTGTCATTGTTATAACTCACCCTGGTCCGTGTTAGAATGCAGCTGTCCTCACAGAAGCTGATGTACGACGTCACAGCCTCTGTAAAGTCATCCAGATTGTTGGTAGCCTTCTTGAAAACATCCCAGTCAGTGCAGTCCAAACAGCTTCACTAGTCCACTTCTTTGATGTCCTCACTACAGGTTTACAGAGCTTTTAGTTTTTGCCTGTAAGCAGGGATCAGATGGACCATCACGTGATCAGAGTGTCCCAGTGGAGCACGTGTGATGGCGTAATAGGCACTGCTAACTGTGGTGTAGCAGTGATCCAAAGTGTTCCCCTCTCTGGTTGGACACTTTATAAACTGTCTGTATTTGGGGAGTTCTCGGCTGAGATTTCCCCTGTTAAAGCCACTGAGAACAATAACAAGGGAGACCGGGTTTGTCTGCTCCACACACAGTATCTGGTCGGTCAGCATGCTCTGTGCGTCCTGAACATTGCTGTGCGGCAAGATGTAAACACCGACCAGAGTGAATGAAACAACCTCACGGCCATCGGCTGACACTGAAAGTCGCGTAGTCTGTAGTGTTGTGTCGTTCAAAGAACGTTTCGCTCATTTGACCTAATCGTGTGTATGACTCGGGAGAAACGGGTTGACTCAGTGAGGGATTCGTTCACTGTCACGCATGCGTGAAGGATCTTGGACTCTTACTTTCACACGTCAGCTGCATGGGCTCCGTCAGCACAGTATTGGTATTGTTTGTACTCCGTGCTAGAAACAGGATATTCTTACTGTGATGGACTATATTGATGTATGTTTTGTAATACAATTTTCACAAAATCTGCTTCTATATTTTCCTTTGCAAGTGTTTTTGATGCTATCTTACTGTGCTCCCTCCCTTTGCTCCCAAAGCACACGAGCTTGCTCACACCCACATGTGCTATTGCTGAGCCTGGGCAGTTAGATACAGAAAGGAGCACATACACTCAGAGCTATAGAGTTATAGCACTGTGATCCTAACTTTACACTATAAAATAACACTTTAAATGATGACAATGTAGACCACCATTGCTCTAGTAATTAATGATAACGATTTAGGCTATAATGCTCCAAAATAATTCACAACACTCTCCAAAACAAACAGACCCGGTCATAAAAACATTAAAACACGTAGCAACGTTAGCATTAGCTCTGTAAACAGCTAACAGCTGATCCGGTCCGCCAGAGAACGCAACATAACTTTTCCTTTTTATTCACCAACTGAGCTGTGCTGTTGTTTTACAGCTCCTGATTGGTGAACAACCTGCAGTGTTTGAGAGTGATGTCCTCAAGTTTGTTTCTCTCTGTCAGCAGTGTCCAGACCTGATGTGGCCCATTCTGCATCCAGACCTGCCAAACTGCTGCGTTTACATGTGTTTATTTTTTTGTTCCTCTCTCTGTGCTGGAGTTCTTTAAGAACTTGGTGGCTTGATCCAGATTATCATTAAATTGGTTGAATTTTAATAATAGTTTATTCATATAGTGTAATATTTTACTCATGGATAGGGACGTTAGGCTACTGTATGAATGAGCACTTTAGAGATAAAGATAGTAATTATATACATAAGCCTTTATATGGCTGGTCTGGTTGTATACTCAGGAAAGATTGTGAAAATGGAAGGATTTAGCCGGAGTAGTGGTGATTACATATAGACAACATATTTCTGTGGTTTGAATTTGGTTGTGAGCCCAAGGGGGTTTATATAATGATTGATGGTGATCAAGAGGTGAATTTGTGCATTATACTTCAAGGTCAATTAAAGCAAGCCAGGCAGCCTTCCATGTTTGAGAATGGCACTGTTTTTTAATCGCCCACTAGAGGGCTGTAGCGCTGCAATAAACAGCCTAGTTCAAATGAACGAAATGACACAAAAAAAGATTTGTTCATTTTAATGAATGAGATTTGAATGAACGAGTCTGTCAAAAGAGTCGAACTTGCCTTCACTAGTTGCTGTGCAGCCTCCGCTAACGTTACCGCAGCTATATATTGACATCCGCCGGCACCGTGGTCGGCACTTGTCGACTCCGAAAATGTTTGAACACATTTGCGATTCGCCGTCAATTTTCATCAGACTTCCTATATTCGACATCTACACAGTTGATTTCTTGCCTCAAAATTTCTCAGAAGTGTATTTAAAGTTCTGTTGTTGGCCTCTAAAGAATAAAACGGTTTGCATTAGGATCTATACTGTACGTGAGCCGAGATTAACGTCATCACGTTTTGTGTGCGGTGTCTTCTGGGACAAACCATATTCAAAGCAAGTTCAACTTCCGTCAGGTCTGCGGGCTGCAGCTGGATATACTTGGCCTGCCCCACGTTATTTACTTGTTGTTGTTTTGTCATTTTTGTAGTAGTTAGCTATCTAGCTGCTTTAATACACGTAACTGTCCTACATTCAGAGTTTTGTAATTAGAATTTCTTTAACGTAAAATGAGCTATGTGTGTCATTTCATTATAACTATTTAATTTCATATTTTATGTAATTGTCAGCTAACACTGGTGCTTAAGGCATGAGCAGTGAAATTGGGGAGTAGTTATTGTAGAGATACATTTTTACAGTTTATTTCATTTCAAGTCTTTTGTGAGTCCTTTCACAATAAACATGCCATTTGTTTTAACTCTGGAATTCCCAAAACTAACCCCAGTTCCCCAACAACAGTTTATATCTACTGCTTTATTGGACGCAGATTAAATTATTCAGTCAACATGAGCAAGAGGAAAGCAGATACTTGCTAAAAGTTGAAACTTTAAACTTGATGAGAATGAGAAAAATGAGGAATTAGATATGCAGACTGTATTTTATAATGTCTTTGGTTGTGGTTCGACATTGTATGGGTCTGTTTTGAGCGGTCATGATGACCTGCTGTTATTTTCTTTCTGCAAAGTAACCTCAAGTTTGGGGGCCTAAACATACTCGAACTCACCAAATTTTGCACATAATTCAGACGCGGTGAAATATTTTGTATTTTATGGGTTTCCCGCATGGTTGTGGCAAAATGGCTCGTTAGCGCCCCCTACAGAGCAGCCCTCGGACAAAGTTTCATGTCCAGAGGCACAAAAAAGCCTACAGGAAGTCGGCCATGAACTCCTCCTAGGGAATTCATTCGATCGACTTAAAATTTCTGCTGTGCCTTCTAAATGTATTGACGATGAAAAGGTGTGCTATCTGTGAGTTTTTGTCAATGGGCATGTCCGTGGCGTGGTGTCCAAGATCAATGATTTGTCACAAAACAGAAACTTGTTAGAACTTGCTCACATCTGTACCAAATTTGACATGTATGATAACAGCCCCGCCTTGAACATGCCAATATTCACTGAAAGTCATAGCGCCACCTGCTGGTAACAGGAAATGACAGGTTTTTACGCTATGATGGACTACTCCTAGCAGGTTGGCCATATCAACGTCAAAACTGTCCCAGAAAACCCTTAACATTGATAATTCCATGTTGTAAAACTTGTGAGTTTTTGGTAAACGGCGTGGCGGTGGCGTGGCGGCGAAGTTACAGGCTTCGCCATGACACAGGAAGTTGTTGTAACTTGACTGTACATGCTCAGATCAATTTCAATCAAACAATCTTTTACAGAACATAATAGCAGATGGTAACATTTTCCATTTATTTTGCTGGCAGTTTAAAACTACTGTAGTCTTGAATATCTTAAAAAGATAAGAACAGTGGTGTCTGCTTTTATGGATAGTGTGTTACAATACAGTGTGTATATATACTGTGCTCAGGGAATGGCCTCATGAGCAATAAAGAAGTGTGGCTGAGGTCCTCGTTGGTCAGCTCCTGGTAGTGGCAGGTCAGAATGGCAGTTGGGTTGACCAAACACTAATTCTGCTGTCATAAACCTCAGCCTCAGTTAGCGCTGGAAGCGGCAGTCATCCAGGCGCAGTTCTTGGAGAAAGTGGTGAAATTCAAAGGGCTGTGTCTCCTGATGGTATCATATATCTAAATACAACGGCGTTTGGTTTTCCAACGTATCTCTGAATTCCACAACAGGTACAAAGCAGCAACAGTTGGTATATCAGCCATGGTTGATGGCAGAAAGAAATGGTGGAAAGAGAAGTTGTCATTATTTACGCAGAAGCCCCTCCTCCTCTCCTCTTTCCCAGAAGTGAAGGGGAATGCGGGCTCATGTAGTTTGCATATTCCCACAAATAGTAAATATGGTACCAGGGTCAAACTTATATTGTTAGGTAAACATTAACTTTGTGTTTTACGTGAACCTCCTCTACGTCTTCTTCCTGGGACCCTGGTTGCCTACCCTCCTTTGCTTCGGCCTGACTCCGGGCCTGTCCCTGGTCTGTGCTTGGCTCTGGAGTGCAGTCCTCATCAAAGTCATCAATGCTGTCATCGTGGAAGCGCTAACTTGACATACAACGTACTGTTTATATTATCAGTCTAGCACACAATTCACATTTATCAAAGCGTAACTGATGGTAACGGGAAAATGTGTAACAACCTGTTTTTAGTTTTGGCTAATGTAGGGTGAGCATACATCCTCTTTTTCCCGGACATTTCCTCTTTTTGGAAACAATTTGGTGTCTTGTAAGCCTATGCAATCTGGACGTAATTATACACATAACACAATAAAACTTTATTCATTAATTTACTATTGAGTAGTAATGCAATTTTCTCTCTCTCTCTCTCTCTCTCTCTCTCTCTCTCTCTCTCTCTCTCTCTCTCTCTCTCTCTCTCTCTCTCTCTCTCTCTCCCCCTCCCTCCCTCCCTCCAGACCTTCCCTCAGTGTCTCTCCTCCAGAAGACTCCCTCCTCTCCAGTCAGCTGCCACGCTACAGGTTTCTACCCTGACAGAGCCACGATGTTCTGGAGGAAAGATGGAGAGGAGCTTCATGAGGACGTGGACCACGGAGAGATCCTCCCCAACAACGATGGATCCTTCCAGATGAGTGTTGACCTGAATCCTCCAACTGGAGACTGGGAGAAGTACAAATGTGTGTTTCAGCTTGCTGGTGTGAAGAACGACATCGTCACCAAACTGGACAAAGCAAAGATCAGAACCAACTGGAGTAAGAATGACTGGAACTTTTGGTTTTTGTGTTACAAACAATTTAATTAAACAAATAAACATTGCTTGCCCTAGGATTACTATATGAGCAACTCATTTGATTTTATTGAAAACACAGAATGTTTTAAAGCATTTTTTGTTTTTAACCAAACTGACAGGTTTGTGCTGACTGTTGACTCATTACTCAACTAAACTGAAGAGTCAGAGTCTGTCTCTCAAATCTAAGACAAGAATTTTAAGGTGCACCCAGTCAAGGGTAAACCTAAAAGTATTTGCCCCCTTTTCCCACTCCCAGAAAATGACCAATGCCACTATTTTTGCAGTCCAAAAAGTTTAATTTATTTACAATTATCTCAAGGCCAAAATAACAAACAAAACAGCATTTACCCTTACTTACTGATTTACCTAACAAAACAATGTATGTCTTAACAATATGTTTTTAGAGACACACACCTTTAAGGTAATTGACAAAATCAACTCCAAGTCAGTTTTAGTTTACAGTAACAACATGAATGAATAAATAATTGGATGGAGCAGCTCAGCCATTCAGCATATGTTACCATGGAGATCTACCCCGGTAAGAAGTGAACCACCTTAGGCCTATTGAAAACCCAGGGTAACCCCGAAGTTACCTGGATAAGCTCAAATCCTGCTTTGTGGTACAGGCCTCTGGTCTAATTTGTTGTTGTTGTTTTGTTCAACAGAGAAGGCCAGTAACGTGACTGTCCCCATCATTTCTGCAGTGGCTGTTCTTGCTCTCATTCTCATCGCTGCTGCTGGATTCAGGGCTTACAAAAAGAAGAAAGGTGAGGGAGAAAAATCATGGTGATTTTTTCAGTTCTTTGATTTTAGTCTTTGAGTTGATGCTTTTATCAAGTAAAATTTAACAAGCATCTGTTCCCTACAACCCACAGTTTTAAGTACCCACTGACTCTACCATGACAATGTGGGAGTGAAGTGAAAAGAAAAAACTAAACAGTTTAAGTGTGTAGAAGAGATGATCATGTTCACTGCGGAAAAGGTGACGAAAGACATTCTGGCATTTACAGCTGGAACTGAAATGATTTGTCTTTTGTTTTGATTTCAGGTCACTGCCCTCCATCTTGTAAGTAAGAGTTTGCTGTCTCACTGACACACACTTCATGCTGTAGATTCAAAAGGGCTTTAAATTATTATGCGCAGGTTTTCAAGACTGTATCTTGCATTTACTGTTTGTAATGCTTCAGTGCAGGATGAGTCCATTGTTTCACACAGTTTGTTTTTTACCTTACAGCTCCTGAAAACGGCTCTGAACTCTCTGAGCATCTGAATTCAACTGCCTGTAATATGCCCAGTGGCCACACCTCCTAACTTTCAGATCTTATCATGACTACTTGGTAACCATTAGGGTGCCACTCAAAAATAAAGTTTTTAATTTTCATCTTTCCATCCCCTGAATGTGTTAATAACGTGGCAAGAACTAAGTTGGCAAAATTTGGATGTATTCTAATAATATTTACTGGTAGCTCAACACTGTCAATGTTTTACAATAATAATATTAACTTTAATATCACAAGTTAGAATAATGCAAAAAACATTAAAAAAAAAGACCATCAGCTGTTAATAGTTCAGAAGTGAATAATAAACAGTTAAGTATCCATAAGTCCTCAGAGAATGACAGCATTAGCAACAGCTACATGAGCGGTCGTCCACTAAACGGAAGGTTGGGAACTCCTGGTGGCTGTGCCATCGGTGTGTGAAAGAGTTCATTTCTGTTTCGGATGAGCACTTGGGTCTCTGCTTATAGGTGGGTGAATGTGATGTATTGTAAAGCACTTTGAGTGGTCAAAAAGACTAAAAAGGTACTAAACAAATACAGTCCAAATATGAGAATAATTAAGTATAACATGACACACAGATGCTGCATGGTGCAGTGGTTAGCACTGTCGCCTCACAGCAAGAAGATGCGTGGATCGACGCCCAGGCCTTTCTTTGTGAAGTTTGCATGTTCTCCCATGTCTATGTGGGTTCTCTTCATGTTCTTCTGCTTCCTCTCATAGTCCATAGACATGCATAGGTTAACTGGTGACTCTTAAGTGGCCTTAGGTGTGAATTTGTGTGTGAATTGTTTGTCTCTATGAGTTAGCTCTCTGATGAACTAGCGACCTGTCCAGGGTTAGCCCAATAACAGCTGGGACTGGCTCCAGCCCCCTCGCGACCCTGCACAGAGTTAACTATACTATGACTATGCTGTAGTACTAACCCAAAAATATTATTCTGATTACATGCCATTTAAACCAAATAATAACACAAATCAGAAAAATAAAATGAAAAAAGAACAGTTAAATGATAATAATACTTACTCAAGGATTAATTTACTTTGGTAGAGAAATTTTGAATTAAATAACAGTTCGTCGCAATAAAAGTACAAAAAACATTGAGCCCATTGAGCTACCAGTAAATATTAATATATCTAAATGAAACTTTCCACAGTTACTATGCACCATAAAAGGAACAGAATAAGGTGGTGGGACATGGAAAATGTTTTTAAAACAATTTGGCCATTACATTGAGTGGCACCTTAGTAACCATGGTAATTAATGTTAGGATATGATTTTGGAAAAAAGCCATTACAGATTAACAGTTACTCAGTCAATGTTCTTATCCTAACTCCTATCTTATTTTAGGTTAGGAAAACTACGCCAACATTGCTAATCAGATTTATTGTCACCTAGCAACCAACACTACTTCTACTTTTCTCATCTTGCCAAACTCAGCACCTTGGTAACCATTGTTCCTTATTAAAACACACTGAAACATACATTGAATATAGAGCAAAGACAGATGAGTTAGAGTTCTTCTCTGTTGAGAAATCTAAATTTACATCAGCGCTAACTCTCAGAAAAGCATCTCTTGTATCCAAAGAGCAGAAGAAGTGGTGGTGATCTCCTGATATCTTAGACTCGCATTAAGATATGTTACATGCAGCCTTTATATTATGTTATATAATGATACATTATCTAGCATTTAATCACCTACAGCCTTTCCACTAACAAGTGTTTTGAAGAAGTTCCACCTGTTGACATTTTTTGGATTTTGTAAAAGTAATAACAAAACAGCCATATGGATTAAAGAAGTTACCAAACACTATCTGGTGCTAAAAGTAAAAGTTAGGACATATTAATAGTATAGAATTAGGAGAGTTTTGTAAGCTTTGGGGAGGTTATGATGCTTGTGTAATAGGCCTACACTTCATATCTTAAGTTAGAATTTGCTTCTGTAATACCAAAGTCCTTTCGTACAGTGTGCCTATTAAAGGGTAATATGCTAAATATGGCATTGTCTCGTTCATTAAAAGAGATCTAACACAAATCTCTTTTCTATCAAAGAATTGTTTCAAAAATGTGGGGTCTTAAATTTATATTTGTTGAGGTCTTAAAAGGTCACAAACAGCATTAAATTTGACTTTAGAAATGGTGCAAGAACCCTGATACAGAAATCTGCAATAAACACGGAAACACCGGCATGCAGGCTGTGGCTTTTCTCCAGACATGTTCAGGCTCTGTTACTTCACTGTTCCCAGGCACAATATTCCTGGGAAAAAGGCAGTGTGACAGCAGCTATAGACAGACAGGGAGACAGCTTCACACACCATGCTGGAAACTCAGGTAAACTCCCACTGCAACGTTACAGTAATATTTTTATCAACTTATGATTTAACTAATCCATACTTGTTAAATGATGATGTTACAGTTTAGCCGATGTGATACATCATCATTAGCTCGCCTGCTGCTTTTCAGTAACTATACTATGTCTATAATATCTTCCACTGGAATCTCAGCAATGTGAGCACAGCTAAATGTATTGGATGATAACGAAACGGTTAGTGATGTGGACTGAATATTATAAATAAGATTGTTGTCACACTTTAGACCGCAGTAATGTGGGTCAAAGTTAGCTTCAGCGACTGAGTGGTGGAAAGCTGTGTACCTGAGTATCTGTAAAAGACAATAAATCTAAATTGAACTTTACAAAGCAAACAGCTGCAGGTCAAAGCTAATGTAGCGATAGCTGACTGCTCTGCCTGCATCACTACAGGCTAGTAAACAAATCTCTCCACATTTGTTTTTTTACCGTTACATCCATAATATTCGCTTTAGCTGGTGAAGGGATGTGGAAAGGGATCCAACTTTGCACTGGATAACGATAGCAACTGCTCAGAAAATTGTGAGCGTTAAAGAATTAATTCCTGCATTCTGGTGTTTTTCTGCACCAATTTATGGTGGAAATTATTTATGTAAAGGGGAACACAAAATTCAGGTGGCTGTATCTTTGTTTCACTGTTTGCTTTTAAATGACTTGAAGGCTGGCAATTCTGCCTTCAGATGTTATGATTGATTACTCATTTGATCATCCTTGTTGCTGAATTGTGGTGAATATTTAACAACTTGTTAACTTGAGCTTGTAACTGATTATTTATTCCCATCTTAAATGTGCAATTGTACTACTGCCTGCCTTGGCCAGGACACTCTTGGAAAAAGAGTTTTTCTAGTTTAATAAAAGTATAAAAAAATAATATAAAATCTAAAACTGTAACAGAATATAATGCAGAGCAGCTCTCAGCTTTCAGATATGTTTCTCTTGTAAATCAACTTTTAATATCATCACTGCTGAATCAACACACACGCAGGTGTGACTGATTGAGGTAACCTCTTTAAATGTGCATCCGTGTGGAAGGGATCCATACCATGGATTCTGCAACCCATTGCACCACTACTATCCATGGTAGTGTGGGGATTTAATTCTTTCATGTTTTGTTCACAGTTCCTGTGTCCACATGAGGAAAAGTCAAGATAGGCTATCAGAGTAAAAATCTCTAGACTAGGGAACTTGATGAGTTTATTTTTTTTAAGTAGCCCATTAAAATATTCCCGCAAATGCAGTGAAGAAGCTGATTATCTGTAATTTGCTAATTATTTCCCTTTTTTAAATCTCCATGAAGGTGTTTATAAGATCACTTTAAAATATCACTTTTGCTGCCCAGGCAACTTTTGTTACCTGTGCCTTTTATTATGGAGATGTAGCCAATCAAACCTCTTGTAGCACAGGCTGCCAATACAATCTGATTATTCCTAAAGCATCTAAATAATCTACACAACGCAGATGATTATTGTGGCAGTAACATGAGAGCAGCTTGTTGTTGAAGCAGGTAAACCAACATACAGAGGAATCTGTGCGTCATGCGTAAAACCCAACAGAACAATTTTATCCACCATATTCTTTCTCTCTCTGTGCATAAATAAATAACAGCTGGTAGCTGCTGAGTGAAAGATTAGTTTCACCGGCGACATTCTGTTTATGGAGCCACCGTCGGACATCGCTATAAAACAAATAGTAACCAATGTGTATAAAAGAAACAGGCTAATGTCCAAAGCGATGTTCTGTTCAACAACAGGAAACTTTTAATATATCTCAAACAATGCAGTGATCGTCTGACATAGATCTTACAGTGTGTAGTCTTCTTTTCCTCTGCAGAGACTAAAGACACTTTTAATGCACCGTTAATGGAAAGTGAAAGTATTGGAAAGTTGAAAAACACACTGAAGGAGTTCCTTAACACATAATAATGACACATGCAGTAGTTTTACAGAACGAAAAGGTGGCTTCCTGCAATAAAATTTGATTTAATATTTTATTTCACATTACACATTTATAATGTAAATGTTTTTTAAAATTTAGTTTGATTCATACCTATTTTTATCATTGATTTATTCATTGATGCAATAGCATGTTAAATCAGTGTTTTTTGAAAGATTTTATTGTTTTCAAATTACTACATAAATTACACATTTTTGTAAACATGTAGAAACTGAATTTAACCACTACTTGTGACTGATTATTGAAATGGATTATTTGGTAAGACAGGGGAAGAGATATAATTCCTGACAAGTTACTCAAACCACTGGGGTTGCTAATGGTTGCCAATCTATTGGTAAGACTGGTGGAACCAGATAGACAGTGATGGTGGTTGGACTACTGAGCGGGTCATGGCATTCACATGAAGTCAGTCACAATCAAGTCAGTCAAACCAGCCACTGTAGTTTACCCTGAGCAGTTATGATGTAGATATAAGGCCGGGTCATACCACAGAGTATCTGCTTTTTGCTTGGGTGAGTGAAGGATTAAAGATACGTTAGATTGGGGGCAGAGAATGGTGTTGCCTGTCAGAATACTTATGACTGCACAGCCTGAGACCCACTGCAGGATCTAATGATAGATCAAAACATCCTTTAACATGAATACTGGGCTTCCATAGAAATACTTACCAAACTTCTGACACATTGTATTATGCATTAATAGCCAGCAATTTCATAATAAATGTATTTCTAATATCTAATATGTGTTTCAGCTCTTTGGTGTCAAGAACAACATGGTCACCAGTAGAAATGGGTATCGTTAAAGAAACTGT
Organism: Micropterus salmoides; assembly: GCF_014851395.1. Classification (NCBI taxonomy): domain Eukaryota; kingdom Metazoa; phylum Chordata; class Actinopteri; order Centrarchiformes; family Centrarchidae; genus Micropterus; species Micropterus salmoides. The sequence continues at coordinate 8,416,047 of NW_024040817.1, forward strand.
ATTACTACTCTTACCGATGTTGCTTACAGATCCAGTACTACTTATATGATATTCTTATGGATTGTCTTTGTTTTCTAAAATACAGGACGAACAAAATAAACAATTATTTACTGCAACAAAAAATACAGTGGAATAGCAACACAAGTAGCAAAATCATTAAATGGATGATTGAATTTATGAACCACCTACAGCAAAACAATCAGCTGGCTATGGGTTATAGTAATAGTAAAAGGGAGAATGAGTCTTTTTATGCAGTTTTACCAGTACCAGCTCATCTTGCCTCGCCTCAGTTTTGGTCCGCCATCCTTCGTTTTCCATTTTGTGAGACGCATTTTAACCAGTTACTAGGACAACATGGATGCACACACACGCAGAGTGGAAGTTGGAAGAGCAAGATCCTCAAAGTGATTAAAAATACAATATAATAATCAACCATGAAATGATTTTACATGAAAAAGGACTAATACCAATTCAAGTCAAGTTCTGCAATCCTACTGTAGGCCTATGTGTACAATATACATTGAGCACTGGGCTCATATATACATATACATGTATATGTCTTTTTTCGACTACTCAAAGCGCTTTTACACTACATCTGCATTCAGCAGTCATACACTGGAGGGACAGCCGCCAGGGGCAAATCGGGGTTCAGTATCTTGCCCAAGGACACTTCGCCATGCAACCAGGGGGAGCCAGGGATTGAACCGCCAACCTTCTGCTCTACCTCCTGAGCCACAGCCGCCACGTCTGGGGTACTTGTTTTTTATATTTTACATTTTATTGTTAAAATGTTTTGCAATTGGCACCCATCCATCATATTCACAGAGCAATAGCTACTATAGTAACCGTTAAACAGTGACATAGACATTGATAGAAAGACAGCTGGAGATTTCATCTGCATCATGTTAATCACAGTCTCTGTCTCTCTCTCAGGTGTCCATGTTTTACAGAGGATGAGCGGCTGTGAGTGGGATGAGGAGACTGGAGAGTTTAATGGTTTTAGTCAGTATGGTTATGATGGAGAGGACTTGATGGCATTTGACCCGAAGACATCGACATGGATCACTTTGAAACCAAACGCTGTCACCATCAAAGAGAGGTGGGATTCTGACAAAGCTAGAGCAAAAAACAATGAGGTTTACCTCACCCAGCTTTGTCCTGAGTTGCTGAAGAAGTATTTGGACTATGGGAGGATGACTCTCCAGAGAACAGGTAGAATCACATGACCTGATGTAGACACAACAATGTTCAAATCTCTGATCAGACTGACTTGCCGTTGTATTATCACTCCAATCAATCTGACACAACCTTATTTTTGTGGCAATAAGATTTGATTTAGCCATAAATTAAATAGACTGACATTTTTGGGTAAATTACTTTTTTCTCAAAGCTGAGACTGTGAGCTAGTGCACAGTTAGTGTAAGTAAGTTTTTAAAGATTAGTTTTTTCAAAATATTGAGTTTGCTGTATCTTGACTTGTCAAGTCACTGCTGGTTAATCAAGGCAATGTTGAGCCAAACGCAGGCAGTCCAGGATGATTCACTGATAAGGTAGCTTACAGGCAGGCAGGTAGGTACAGGTCCTTGTAACATAACAGAAAATAAATTTACAGCTCAAAGAAAACACTATCTGTGTCTTTCTTAACAATTTAGACAGCATTCTTTGTAAAGCTAAGGTGGTTTTTAATCACAGTTTCAAAATATTTAAAGCTACTGATGGTTTCTACAGTGATTGTCAAAGTTTTTTCAGGTGCCATTTAAATCCTGTATATTTCTGCACACACATCAAGCTACTGATACCAAACAATATATTTTTTGTATTCACCACCTGTATGTGTGATGAACATCTTCACATGTTGTGATCACATTATGTTTGCTCTCAGATGGGTCCAGCAACATCACCATACCGATTACTGCTGCAGTGGTTGTTTTTGCTGTCGTTCTCATCGCTGTTATTGGATTTACTGTTTACAAAAAGAAGAGAGGTGAGAGACTTAAAAGGAGCTGAGTTCATGTTCTTATTCAGACTGCAAAATTTAAGCAACATTTAATAGTAAACAAACATCTGAAGCAACCAACAGTAAGACAGAGTAGCCTTTGATATAAACATACAGTATAATACACACAATATAAAGAGATCTAAAAAGAAAATGAAATGAAAAGTCATTTATGTATCACTTTAATTCACATGAGACAAAATTAGTATAAAAGATATTCTGCCATGTTAAACTGTGACAAGTAAAATTATTTGTAATTTTTTCTTATTTCAGCAAATCGCCCTCCAACTCGTAAGTAGAATCTTGTTTTTATTCTGTTGGTGTGACATTCACTCTGTAGATTAAAAAGGGCTTTCAGTGTGAGCTGAGGTAGTTCAGTGCAGGAAAAGAGGACTAACAGTGTGTTTCTGACCTTACAGCTTCTGTCAACAGCTCTGAGCTCTCTGAGAGACTGAATCCAGAAACAAGATTGACAAACTTTTCTGTTCTGGGGTCCTGGGGTTTTAGTGTTTTCGGTGTGGTGGGGATGTTTTTACTATTGTTCTGAAATGGCTCTGTAGTGTCAAGCACTTTCTGCTACATGTATTTGTATGAAAAGTGATATATAAATAAAGATTGGATTGATTGATTGATTGAAACACACCACCCTGCACCCAACTGTATTAAAGCCCTGCACGCAGTGACGTCATGTGAGAAGGCAAAACAGTAAATACTGCACTGTGTTAAATATTCACACCTCTAGTCAGGGTCTGAAATTAGCACCGATAAAATGCAGGTAAATACTGTTAGCAGACAGAGAAAATGCACTACAGAAAGACACATGTAACACACACCGAGCACTCAGCTCAGGGAATATCAGTGGTGGAGTTTCAAACCAAACTCACCAGTGGAAGAGGCCCAGTTCGTACTGATTGACAGTCAGTGCGCTGTTTACAAACAGCACCAGCCGGTCGAAGCTGAGAATTATTTTTGTTTGCTGTGTTTGCTCCAGAAGAGGAGGCTTTTGTTGAGGTATGCTATCTTGTGAAGATTTGAACTGAGATGAGGACTGACAAACAGATAGCTTTCCATGAGCAACAATACCTAGCTTTACATATATATAGATACAAAACTTAATGCACTTTTATACACTATTATCACAGAGACTAAATGAATGTAGCTCCAAACTGTGAAATTATAAAGGAAGGACAAAATCAGCAGTGCAGATATGTGACACACTGCTGGTTTTATAGACTGTATTGGAGGTAATAATAATAATCCTTATTTGTAGAGCACTTTTCAAAAACAAGTTACAATGTGCTTTAACAAGTGTAAAGAATAATACAAAAAAACAAGATAAGAGCATGAAAATATTGAAAAGACTAAAATACAGATTAATATAAAATTAGTAAAATACAATAAAATAAAATGGATAAAATAAAGTCAAATAAGATCGGGAAAGGCTCTCCTATAAAAGTATGTTTTAAGAAGGGACTTATAAGAGTTCACTGACTCAGCCGACCTGATTTCCTCAGGCAGGCTGTTCCAGAGCCTCGGGGCCCTGACAGCAAACGCTCTGTCCCCTTTAGTTTTCAGTCGAGACTCTGGAACAGACAACAGACCTCTGCCCGAGGATCTCAAGGTACGTGCTGGTGCGTATGGGACTAAAAGTTCAGAAATATAATAAGGCGAGAGGCCATGAAGAGCTTTAAAAGTGATCAATAAAATTTTAAAGTCAATTCTAAAACATACTGGGAGCCAGTGTAATGAAGCTAAAATAGGAGTAATGTGGTCATATTTCTTTGTTCTGGTTAAAAGCCTGGCAGCTGAGTTCTGGACAGTCTGGAGTCGATCAGTAGATTTTTGGTTTAAACAGGTGAAAAGGCTGTTGCAATAATCCAGGCATGATGAGATGAAGGCGTGTAAAATGGTCTTTAAAAGTTAACATAGATCGAATTGTTGCTATATTTCTAAGTTGATAAAAACATGATTGAACAAGCTTTGTGGTGTGCTGCTCGAAATTTAAATTACTCTCAAACCAAACACCAAGGTTCTTTGCAACAGGCTTAATGTGATTTACTAGGGAACCAGCAGATGGCAGTATTTGATTTGCCATCTGCTGAGACCCAAATCCTTAAGTATAATGTTATAAGAAAGCACTACTTACAACTTTAATTAATGGTATAATTTGTTGTCTCAAGACATTGGTCACCTCACTGCCAGTCAGATTTTAAATGTTGTTCTTTAACCTATGGCATTACTTTGTTACTTGAGCTGTCACACACAGATCCCCCTCTTTATAAGAGATATAAATTATATAATAATTTTATTCAGGCTACAGTTACTCCAATTTTCTGCATATTGCCTACTTGCTCTTGCATTGGTAAAATCTATTATGTTTTTACTAACATTTCACATTTGAGGTGTTATGTTTTCTTTTAGTGAAAGAAAAATATGAATGGTGTGTGTGTGTATAAGTCAGGTCTATTGAAATAAGAGTCATGAAGGCACTTCCTGTATCACCAAAAAAGTAGCTAGTAGGACCAAAAGTCTCTTATGAGATACACATGTGGGGCTATTTCAAATTTACTGACTGAACTTCTTGCCTTCAGTTGCTCTTTATTTTTCTGTAACAGAACAGAAAGCAGAACAGTAAAGTTAAACGTCTCATATAAACCTAAACTGAACTTATTCCAGTCATCAGTGAAATGAAACATTTTGACTGTGGCTGTTTGGAAATGCCTCCAACACACCACCAACAACAATAAATACACTGCTCAAAAAAAACAAAAAAAAACACTTAAACAACACAATGTAACTCCAAGTCAATCACACTCCTGTGAAATCAAACTGTCCACTTAGAAAGCAACACTGATTGACAATCAATTTCACATGCTGTTGTGCAAATGGAATAGACAACAGGTAGAAATTATAGGCAATTAGCAAGACACCCACAATAAAGGAGTGGTTCTGCAGGTGGAGACCACAAACCACTTCTCAGTTCCTATGCTTCCTGGCTTCCAGAGCCCTGCAAAATGACCTCCAGCAGGCCACAAATGTGCATGTGTCTGCTCAAACGGTCAGAAACAGACTCCATGAGGGCCCGACGTCTACAGGTGGGGGTTGTGCTTACAGCCCAACACCGTGCAGGACGTTTGGCATTTGCCAGAGAACACCAAGATTGGCAAATTCGCCACTGGCGCCCTGTGCTCTTCACAGATGAAAGCAGGTTCACACTGAGCACATGTGACAGACGTGACAGAGTCTGGAGACGCTGTGGAGAACGTTCTGCTGCCTGCAACATCCTCCAGCGTGACCGGTTTGGCGGTGGGTCAGTAATGGTGTGGGGTGGCATTTCTTTGGGGGGCCGCACAGCCCTCCATGTGCTTGCCAGAGGTAGCCTGACTGCCATTAGGTACCAAGATGAGATCCTCAGACCCCTTGTGAGACCATATGCTGGTGCGGTTGGCCCTGGGTTCCTCCTAATGCAACACAATGCTAGACCTCATGTGGCTGGAGTGTGTCAGCAGTTCCTGCAAGAGGAAGGCATTGATGCTATGGACTGGCCCGCCCGTTCCCCAGACCTGAATCCAATTGAGCACATCTGGGACATCATGTCTCGCTCCATCCACCAACGCCACGTTGCACCACAGACTGTCCAGGAGTTGGCGGATGCTTTAGTCCAGGTCTGGGAGGAGATCCCTCAGGAGACCATCCGCCACCTCATCAGGAGCATCCCCAGGCGTTGTAGGGAGGTCATACAGCCCACACACACTACTGAGCCTCATTCTGACTTGTTTTAAGGACATTACATCAAAGTTGGATCGGCTTTCCACTTTGATTTTGAGTGTGACTCCAAATCCAGACCTCCATGGGTTGATAAATTTGATTTCCATTGATAATTTGTGTGATTTTGTTGTCAGCACATTCAACTATGTAAACAAAGGAGTATTTAATGAGATTATTTAATTCAGATCTAGGATGTGTTATTTTAGTGTTCCCTTTATGTTTTTTGGAGCAGTGTATTTTCATTTTTTAAATAAAACACTGAAAATGATAAATGCCTTTTCTTTACACTTGCAGCACAAACAATCAAACAACTACATTTATGTCTTATGTCTCCAATAATGACATCTAAATGTGGTATAACACTTGTTTTGTCAGAGATTTCTGTAGCTCGAACCCAAATGCAGACAATGACTCAGTTCGGGAGGGTATTTACACGTTTCATTGAACACAAGGAAAAGGGATTGGTTAGATGCAGGGGGTTGGATGCCTCCGGTGTGGTGAGGCATGAAAGAGCTAGGTGAGGCAGGACAGGTAACAGGGCTGACTGGGAAGAGCGTCGGTGGTGGGGAGATTTCCAGGCTGGCGTTCCTTGAGGTAGAGCGACTCCAGGATAGAGCAGGGTCTCCAAGGACTCTAAACAGGGCGCAGGGTCAAAACTGACACAAAGTTCAGGAGGCAGGTTAGGCAGATAGTAGCATTACCTACTACACAACTAATAATCCAGCCAGGAACTGAGGAGATGGCAGGGTATATAAACCAGTCCAGATGACAACAGGAGACAGGTGTGTGAAGAGTAAATTGCCTGCAGCTGGAGGAAGACGCCCAGCTCCCAGAGACACTGCCCACAACTCCGCCCTGAAGGAGAGAGGTGGAAAAGCGAGGAAGAGGGAGAGAGAGAGAGAAGGGAACACCACAGGAAGACAGACAAAACCAAAACCCACCAAGCATCTCTTACACGCTCAAAAGGGGACAAAATAAACTCAAACACATCCACACAACACACCAGCTGTCACCTCCCTGCTTGTGGCAGCATGACATGTTTACTGTTATTAAATACTACCAAAACTACAACCTATATCACAAATAGATCATTTTAAACATCATTAAAAAGAAGTATATACAGGACACAGAGGTGTCCTGGCTGATTATGAAGACAGTTCAGACTTGCATGTAGCATCATATCGCTGCTGAGGAGATGATTTAATATATCACAATCACCTCTCTGACATGATTACCACATTTCAAAAACAACCATATCACTTTTTGTTTTATATTTTGCTGTATCTAGCAACACAGTTGGGGCAGGGACAACTGACTGAACCCCATGTTGACGGGGATCATCAGGTCTCCTGGTTCTGCTTCTAGGCATCTCCTCAGTAGTAGACGAACCGTCGGATTAGGAGGAGGAGGAGGATGGCACTCTGGAGGTCTGCGATGTAACTCTAGTCCTTCTCCACCTCCAATGAGTACAAGCTCCACTTCCGGTACTTTTTGTTGTACACCTTGCTGTACCTGATAATACAGAAAGGATGATCAGCTTAGTGAAAAGTTTGTAATACCTGACATTATTCTCTTATACAGTAATTAGCATTTCCACATAAAATGCAATCAAAACAATAAATCAGCACCATCTATCTGTATTCCTCATACTGTTTAATATTTTTTGACTCATCACTTATAAATGTATTGAGTAAAATGCATAGGAGTAATAATAAAAATGCAACATACTGAACTGTGTCATCAGCTTTTCTCCTGGCTGGACTGTGGACACGGTGGTTGTAATCCAGGCCAACCAGCATGGTCCGATCAGTGTACTGGTGAGAAGTACAGGGCTATGAAAGATTTTTTACTTCTGGTAAAATAAGTAATGGCATAACAGCACCAATTACAGTAAAAGGTTTTCACACAGTAGGTTTAGCTACGAACAATGTCAACTATATTATATTATAGGTAGCTTATATATCAGAAACACAGATACTTGGGGACCCTTATCCATCATTGTTTATGTATACTAACGTTGAAAAGTCTTTCTCATAACTACACACAGCTACATCACCACATTTGTAAAAGTAACATACAGTCAAACATCAACTGCAGACACAAGATAATCACACAAACAGCCCCTTGGTGTTCCTCAGTTGCCACTATAGTTGAAAAGCCACGCAGATATTACCTCTGGTCTGAACGCTTGGCTCTTCAGGTCTGAGAGAGATGACCGGTTGTTGTTAGCAGCAGGGTTGGTAGCCATGGCAACGAGGGAGAGTGACAGTCAGCCAGCCAATCATTGAATAAGTGTTTTAGAAGCAACTTGCCTACCCGGCTTTTAATAGAGCTTATTTACAATAATTCAGTGAAGGCTTGAACCGAGCAGTGGGCACAGCACTGTGTTTGGACTGCGGTGTGAACGTTAAGTCTTGTATTTAGGAAATTAAATAAACACAGCAGTAGGTGTGGTAAATTGCTTTAGTGGGATTCTAGTGCAAAGCTAACGTTAGCTCCGCTATCGTGGTTAACGTTAGCCGCATTAGCATTAAGCCTGAAATCCGAAACGCCACAGTAGTCAGTGGCATGTGGTGGGTTAGTTTTTGTGGAACTACTGTAACGCTAACGTTAGCTCTGCTTATTAGTTTCAAACTCATAAATTCAAATTCAAGTTGAGCAATTCAAATTCAGTTTTTTAATGCAAGTATTCAAGTTGAGCAATTCAAAGTCAGTTATAAAGCTTGATAAATACGGGGCCCAGGCATTTAATGGGAACCTGCATTTATTTGTCAAAATGTGTTCCCACACCAGTCCAGTAAAGGACATAGTTGGCTTTATGGGACTCAGCTATTGAAGTGTTACAGTATTTGTATTTCATATGACAATTTCAAGAATGTTTATTTTATTGTATTGTTTGTGTTACATTGATGCAATAATGTGTTTCCTGTCCTGGAGAGTTCTGAAGTGGCCAGCAATGACTCCAGATCTTAATCCCAAAGAGCACCATTAGAGAGGTCTCAAAAACAGCAGTTTGGAGAAGGAACTACGATGGAAATTTGATATTTTACTCTGTTTACTGTTTCATCCTGCATGCTCCATTATTATATACAAAGGTCTCACTGTATGGTATTTGATTATTTTATCATGTTAGGAGATTTCTTATCTGACTGACCTTGATAGGCCTTTAAATCTCAAAGACCTTGAACTGTTGGCAAAAGAGGAGTGATCCAAAATTCCAGTACAGAGGTGTAATAAAATCACTGATGGTTGAGGGTTATTTTGTTTAGTAAATTTTTGGAGTTCTGTGTGGAATGTTTTGGCTTTTTTATCTGGTGGTATTATGGCGCGTCCATATGTCAGCTCCTCCATGTCGAAGTGTCCTTGGGCAAGATACTGAACCCCAAATTGGTTCTGATGACTGCACTGTTAGTGTGTGTGTGTGTGAATAAATGGTTGAATGTGACATGTAGTGTAAAGCTCTAACTATAACTACAGTCCATTTATCCATTTTATTTTTTTACTGTACACACTGTTTATTTTATTGTATTCCATTCTATTACTCTATATTTAAACTATTTTAGTCTTTTTTTCTCATCTAGTTTGATTCTTTTTATGCATATAGTTTGACCATTGTTGTTTGACCACCCGAGAATTATGCCAATGACTGTAATTGCTGTGCACATGACAATAAAGAATTTGCAGCTTGAAATACAATTTTATATTGATACAAACATAGCAACGAACATATTTGTTGTCAGTATCTGTCGTATTTATAATCCAATGAAGAAGAAACACTCTCTGTAAGAGTGTTTAGTGTTTTACTTTGTTTAGATGGCAAAAGTAATGATGGAGGCATTCCCTCCGACGCCAGATCTTAAATTTGAATCATCTAAAAAAGGACATGAAAAGGGAGAGGAGAGTTCTGGCTCTCCAAATCCTAAGCTATCTGGTACATGCTGTAAATCAAGCACACAGTGTACCTAAAAATTACTATGTAAATAAATATTAATATCATGTAATTATTTTGTTTCAATATTTGATGAGCACACTTGTTGTGCAATGTTTGTAGCCTTTAGGTATCTGGAATCTAGACCTGCCATTACTGACGGGGTGAATTGTTGTGAAGCAGCAGATGTGGAATTGTGATATAAGTACACCTGCGATACCTTGATGTATAATAAATGGTGCATGAACTGTCTTCTGAACGACTTAATGCACACTACATGACAACATTCACCCATTCTCACACACATTCATACTCTCATGGAAGAGGTTGTCTCGTTTACTAGGACACTTCTGAAAATGACAAAAAAAAAAAAGTTCCATAAAAATATTAATGTAAAATAGACAAAGTACTCAAATCTAATATGAAGAGGTTTGTCTCACTTGTACAGTGTAGTAATACAATTCAGCATATCTATGCACATATCTGGAAGCTATTTTTAAAAAATTCCGCAGCATTAATAAGTAATTTATTGATGGTCCCTTAGCAAACCGACTTGGTTCCCTTGGTGGTACCCAAGTAAAATTACTTCACTTACCTATTATTTATGAGACATTAAGTAATGTAATAAAAATTGCGAAGTTTCACGTTGTTATCCACGTGCTGTTTTTTGCGACGTTTAATAATGTTAAAAGCAGTTTATTTTGAAAGTGTACTTTTGTAACTGGGCGTTGCATATTTATTGTTTGACCGCGGAGCCCTAAACGTCCAAAACACGACGCCAAGAGGTTTTGACCAAGCGTCCGTACCAACACTGGGTGAAAGTAGCCTAAGAAGACGCCCCTGGATCCCGAGTGAATGTCTGTTAAAACCGCAGTTCAAAGGTATGGCGGGTGGATAGTGCCACGGATAACCTACCAAAGGAGACCGTCGTGTGACAGCTACGTGTGTGGATAGGCTGCCATAACTCGCCGCCAAGTCGCCGCCGGTCTCCCGTCTGCAGTCCCAATCACTCCCATTCAAAAATCCACACGGTCTGGCGGCGACGGCAGGGTAGACTGCTCCTTCTCCTTCTCCTGGTAATCCTCGCTCTGACACTATCCACCCGCCATACAAAGGTAGGGTTGTCCCAACTCTAGCTGAAAAACAATAACGCCACGCATCAGAACAGGATGAAAAACTTATTTTTGTTGCTTCTCTTCTGTCACGTTTCATCACCAGGTAAGATCACATTTTAAGTATTTAGTTCAAGCTCTTTGCTTTACTTTCCACACAGATCTGCGTTTTACAGGCGTGCTTTAGTTTTTTTTATAACGTCCATCTCCATAAGCCTGATAGGCCTATGTTATAACTGAATTATACTGAAAATACATCACATTTATGACACGTGATGAAGATGTGCATATTTATAGGCAACTGAGTGTATAAACCTTGTTTGTCTTACAGTGAAACACTCCCTGAAGTTTTTCGCAGCTGCATCTTCTGGAGTCTCACACTTAATTGTAGCAGCTGCAGTTGTTGATGGTATAATGGCGGTTTACTGCGACAGTAGAGAAGTACAAGCAAAACAGGACTGGATGAAAACATTTTTTGAAAACAATCCTCAGCATAATGAGACTTACAGTCGAGAGTGTTTCAAGCATCTGCCGAACGTCGTCCAAGCCTGGATTGAACTTTTTAAGCAGCACTTCAACCAAAGTGGAGGTAAAGTATTTATGTTTGTTAGATTTTACATTTTACTGTAAAATGTTTTGCTTTCTGGTTTGGTGTTCATCAAACAGATATAGCTTATATTATGAACACATAGACTTGTGGTAAAGTGTGCACCTTACAGCCATCTGTATTTAGAGCTGGGACTGTATCTGAGGCAGCAGGTGTCTCACAGGTCTGACTGTGTGTTGGTGCAGAATACAAGAAGACATCCCCACCTTGTGTAGTGTCATTGGCAGCCATCTATCATTTCACAGAACAATAGCTACCATTGTAACAAAAGACAAATGGAGTTATCATCTGTGCATCATGTTAATCAGTCTCTCTTTCTCTCTCAGGGGTCCATGTTTTACAAAGGATGTGTGGCTGTGAGTGGGATGATGAGACAGAAGAATTTAATGGTTTCTCTCTGTATGGTTATGATGGAGAAGACTTATTGGCATTTGACCTGAAGACAGAGAAATGGATTGCTCTGAAACCACAGGCGTTCGACATCAAAAAGGAATGGGATGCTGACAAAGACAGAGCAAAAAAGTATGAGAATTACCTCACTCGTATTTGCCCCGAATGGCTGAAGAAGTATGTGGACTATGGCAACAGTTCTATGCAGAGAACAGGTAGAATCACATGACTTGATGTAGACACAATCAGTGGCGTGTGGTCGGGTAAATTGCCAAGTGAGAGGGGATGTCCTTTTTGATGGCAATTATCTAATGTATTGTGGTATTACATACCCGCTGCTTATAGTGCACAGTACAAATAGGTTACAGTTAAGAATAAAATAAGCATTCAGAAGTTAAATCAGAAGATGTTTTACATTTGCATAGTAGCAGTGGTGCATGTATCAAATAGGCCTACATACTTCTTGTTTAATGCTTGGCCAAATGTTCATAACACAACATCACTCAAGACTAACAGTATATACAGAGTGTGAACAATTATTCAGGTAACCTGACCCAGTGCCCTGCAGGTGCCCTGCAGGTGCTGTTCGTGGAGCTCATTATCTACTTATGCGTACACAACCGCAGTAAAAATAATAAGGTTACTTCAGCAACTATTCATTCACACCTAAATTCAGACAAGCAAAGCAAAATAAACAATATATATCAAAAACTGCACACAGTTCAGTTAAGTTCAGAGAGAGAAGGAGATGACATTTTACTCACCCTATTTGAAAAGGAAGACCATTCTCCTGTCTTTCATGGGGGCGAAGTGGTCAATAAACAAGTTATAGAATTTGAATGATGTTGACCACATGCTGTGATTTGATTGGCGTGAAGCCAGACAGCAGCTTTTTTTTCCGCAAAGGGATGCCAACTCTGCCTTCACGTAGTCAGTCTGCAGGTCAGTCTACGGTAGTGCATTACTTTCTATCAAAGCTGAGACTGTGAGAGCTAGTGCACAGTTAGCATAAGTAAGTTTACACAGATTATAAAATAGAGAGTTTGCTGTTTCACTGAACAGTGATACTGTTATTGACTACTTTGCTGTGAACCATAAAAACAGGCAGATCCTTATCTCTGACTGTAGTGAGTTTCTTTAGTGGTGATGTCACTACCTTCTCTGTCTATACTGTATACAGACAGTGTGAAAGTTATGTAACAAATGGGTTGTTATGTAGTACTGTCTTATGTTGTAGCTCATTAGATTGCTGTCTGGGCCTGTATATGTAGTGCATTTACCTGAATGAGATGTTGTTTACATGTGAGCCTAATGATTTTGTGTCTTGAGATCACTTAGGTATCCTGGAGATGTTGACCACCATGGAGCTTTACTTTTTGCATGCAGATGCTTGCAGTTTGTTTGGTTCTTGTTCACACACTCAAGGACGCACATGCATGAAGGACATGGACATTGATCCTGAACAGTTGGTCGTAGTAAATCAACTACAGAGGCAGTGACTAAGAATGCATGATTTTAAATATTTACAAAATCAAGTTTGCAAATGTTCATGAGGAAGGAAATGTATTGTTTTGCATTTGTTAGACCTCAACGATGCACTTTGTTGAGAAACACTGAATTCAAACATAACTTGTTTGTTTAAAAGAATACGTTTCACTTAAAAAAAAAAAATTGGTATGATTTGCATCATAGTCATTAGTTATTATAGTTTTGTTTTTTTTTATAATTTTCCCACCTTCAGTTAGTGATTCCCTATTAAATTTTTTCAACATGCTTTTACTTTGTTTTCTTTACTTTCTGGTTCACCCTTTCGTTTCTCTCTCTCTCTCTCTCTCTCTCTCTCTCTCTCTCTCTCTCTCTCTCTCTCCAGAGCTTCCCTCAGTGTCTCTCCTCCAGAAGACTCCCTCCTCTCCAGTCAGCTGCCACGCTACAGGTTTCTACCCTGACAGAGCCACGATGTTCTGGAGGAAAGATGGAGAGGAGCTTCATGAGGACGTGGACCTCGGAGAGATCCTCCCCAACAACGAAGGATCCTTCCAGATGAGTGTTGACCTGAATCCTCCAACTGAAGACTGGGAGAAGTACGAATGTGTGTTTCAGCTCACTGGTGCGAAGGACGACATCGTCACTAAACTGGACAAAGCAAAGATCAGAACCAACTGGGGTAAGAATCTGTTTAAAAATGACAAAGGTGAGAAATACTGTATATTTCTGCACACACATCAAGCTCGTGATAGGATGCAATAGATTGTATTATCCAAAGAAGGTAAAAGTATAGGGCAACTGCTGGTAAACGACCTCACGGAGGTTAAATAGCTGAGTTTCCCAACCAGTCATTTTTGAACAGAAGTAGTCTCTCAGATTAGGGACGAAACATCTTCTAGTATCTTCAACCAAGTCCAGTTGCCCTTGACTTTAACCTTCTTTGGATAACTATGACCTGGATGACTGAGAACCTTCACAGACAATAGATTATATTGTTTTTACCAACTTTTGTTTGATGAACATCTTCACATATTGTGATCATATTGTTTTGTATGTTTTTTTATTGTTTTTGCTGAGCAGATGAGTCCAGTAACATCACCATCCTGATTACCGCTGCAGTGTTTGTTCCTGCTGTCGTCCTCATTGCTGTTATTGGATTTACTGTTTACAAAAAAAAGAAAGGTGAGAGACTCAAAAGAGCTGAGTTGATGCTCTTATCCAGACTGCAAAGCTGAAGCAACATTTAAAAATAAACAAACATCAGAAGCTACCAAGTGTAAGACAGAGTAGCCTATGATATAAACTTACAGTATAATATAATATATAATATGCACATGAAATAAAGAGATCTAAAAAGCAAAGGAAATTGGATTTATGTATCACTTTAATTTGACAGAAAATAAGATTTAGGAAAATTTGAAAAAAAACATGTTCTGCCATTTTAAACTGAGATGAGTAAAACGATTTGTATTTTCTTCTCATTTCAGCCAAACGACCTCCACCTCGTAAGTACAATCTTGTTTTTATTCTATTGTCTGTGATCTGACATGCACTCTGTAGATTACAAAAGTGTTTCAGTGTGAGCTGAAGTAGTTCAATGCAGGAAAAGAGGACTAAGTGTGTTTCTGCCTTACAGCTCCTGTCAACAGCTCTGAGCTCTCTGAGAGACTGAATCTAGAAACAAGACTGACAAACACACCAACCTGCACCTTAGACTGTATAAAAGCCCTGCACACAGTGATTTCATGTTGGACAGCAAAACAGTAAATGCTGCAACTGCGTTAATGCTGCTTTCCAAATTGCTCGAAACTTGGAAATTTCAAAGTTACAATTTCTGACTGACTGATAATTATCATCATGTACTCTTTATCGAGTGTGCACACAACTGCATGAACCCTCAGCTGTGCACTTAGTATTAATTAAAAAGAGCTTTTGTAATGAAAACAAGTGACATACATACGTCAGTTGGTAATCCTCAAAACTCAATAAATTTGTGTACTTCCTAATGGTTTTTTCTATTTTTCCTGAATAACTGTGCAGAGAAGACGACTTTTAGAGACTGTTTGCATGACCAGGTCTTACTATATGATGGTATGTATTATTTTAATTCGATACAGGCACATATACTTTATGTCGTCCTTTAGTTTATGCTTTACCATCTACAAGTTGCCATGGGAGCTGCCATTGTTGTGTGACATCATTCATTTTTGTAGTACAACTTTTGTATTGAAACTGTGTATTTTTTGTTTGCTGTGTTTGATCCAGAAGAGGTGGCTTTTGTTGAGGTATGCCATCTTGTGAAGATTTGAACTGAGATGAGGACTCATTAATTGGTGCTGGAACTGTGGGTTTTGTATTGAGCACTGACCGCATAATACACCGTGTTGTAATGTTTTGTGTAACCTAAATATACAACATAGCTTACATTAAATGATGCCTAAATGAGCAGGTTGTAATTCCTTCATTTAACGCCTACATTTCAAAAGTACCAGATTAAATTTCTGAGTGGCAGATGAAAAAATGACTTGCCTGCCACAGTGGGAAAAACAAGTGAATTTCAGACTGTACCTCCTGTTAAATAAGCTTTCTTAATTTAAAAGCAAAGAAACCTGAGATTGTTTTGCCGTTCGCTGTGTCACATGAAACATCTGTGTCACATTACAGCTGTAAAGAAAATATCTGCAAACAGATGAGCAACAATACCTAGCTTTACATATATATAGATACAAAACTTTTAAGAACAATAAAAAAAGGCAAGAACTCGCTTTTTTGAAAGTGATTTATTTGCACTGCCATGTCATTTCTTTTGTACTGATGTTTTACTTTTCTATAAAATTGCTTTATGAAAAGTCACACAAGTTCACCATCTGTGTCTGTAGGTTCATTGACATTAATGCACTTTTATACACTATTATCACAGAGACTAAATGAATGTAGCTCCAAACTGTGAAATTATAAAGGAAGGACAAAATCAGCAGTGCAGATATGTGACACACTGCTGGTTTTATAGACTGTATTGGAGGTAATCCTTAAGTATAATGTTATAAGAAAGCACTACTTACAACTTTAATTAATGGTATAATTTGTTGTCTCAAGACATTGGTCACCTCACTGCCAGTCAGATTTTAAATGTTGTTCTTTAACCTATGGCATTACTTTGTTACTTGAGCTGTCACACACAGATCCCCCTCTTTATAAGAGATATAAATTATATAATAATTTTATTCAGGCTACAGTTACTCCAATTTTCTGCATATTGCCTACTTGCTCTTGCATTGATAAAATCTATTATTTTTATACTAACATTTCACATTAGAGGTGTTTTCTTTTAGTGAAAGAAAAATATGAATGGTGTGTGTGTGTGTGTGTGTGTGTGTATAAGTCAGGTCTATTGAAATAAGAGTCATGAAGGCACTTCCTGAATCAGAACTTCATTTTTCTTATCACAACCAAAAAAGTAGCTAGTAGGACCAAAAGTCTCTTATGAGATACACATGTGGAGCTATTTCAAAGCTACTGACTGAACTTCTAGCCTACAGTTGCTCTTTATTTTGCATCAGAACAGAAAGCAGAACAGTAAAGTTAAATGTCTCATATTAACTTAAACTTAACTTATTCCAGTCATCAGTGAAATGAAACATTTTGACTGTGGCTGTTTGGAAATGCCTCCAACACACCTGGCCATGCGACATCATCTTATTTTGTTTGATTATTATGGACAGTCCATCCCAACGGACTTCATCATCTGATCCAATTCATATTTAAGTTTCTATTCATGGAATCTGGGGTGAGTGAAAATATTGTGGTGTATCCGCAAAGCTACTGTTCAGACATTTGGTGCCTTTATTAACCACTTATCTTGCAGCTTGTTATTCAGAAATATAGTGGCTGCATTTTGTTTGTCATAAATAGATTGTTTTGAGATATTGGGAGAGGGAATTGCATTATTACTTCTTCTATTACAAAACCCCACAACATAACACCCTGGCGCCACTTGGTGTGAACACTGTGACATTACATCAGTACAATATGATTGTTGTACGATATTTACTAAATTAGCTCGCTACTTTTATTTCATTATTATTTGGTATAAGGTGGAAATGTGCTCATATTATGTCTTTCTAGTGTAAATCACCATGTTCCTCATTAATCTCTGTTCTTATCCCACTCACAACGTTTAACTGTAAAACTTTCGAAACTGAATGAAACTCTATGAAGCATATACGTGAAGTTCATGTCGGATTCTTAATTTGAAACGACCTCAGACCGACCAAACAGGCTTAAACACAACCTGTGGTTTCATGTTTCAGAATCATACGTCCACCTCCAGTCATAACAAAAAACACTCCCACCTCCTTCCGTGAGGAAAAAATAATAGGATAGAAGATAAAACAGCTGCTCGGTTAGCTCCAGCTTTATAAGACTTTGTTTTAACTTATTCATACTGTATACATCATGACGAGTGAGATGGTAATGTGTGCATACTTACACTGAATGCATACATCTTGTTTGTCCTACAGTGCAACACTCCCTGAATTTTTCTTCACTGCATCTCTTGGAGTCTCGGACTTTGAGCTTGTGGCTACATCATATGTTGATGGCATTATGTTGGGTTACTGCAACAGCACCCGAAAGACAGCAGAACCAAGAGAGGACTGGGTGAAAAAAATGTTAGAAAACGAAACTGATCTCCTGAACTTGAATCAGTACACTCAACGGTGTTTTGAGAGTTATGGCCTCAAAGCCAGGATTGACAGTTTTAAGCAGCTCTTCGGCCAAAGTGGAGGTATAGCTTATTATAAAGTCTATAAAATCTATACTACTGTTGTAGGCAATTTCACGTTTTACTGCTGAACTGTTCTGCATGTTTTGAAGTTACGTGACCCTCCACAGGGCCACAACATAATATTCAGGACCACTTGCCATCATAGGTGTCATTTAGACTGGGTACCCTTGGTTACCACCACTTTTTGAAATAGCTAATTTTGTCCCCATCGCTTTTTTTTTTTAAAGGATTTGTAAAAAAAAAATAAATAAATAAATAAAAATAAAAAGATTTACTTGCACAATAAGACAACATAAGACAATATAATTTAAATCTAGAAACACGTGCATTGCCAAGAAAGTAACTTAAGCATCAAAAAAAGCTACTGATTACTGCATTATATTCCATTTACACCATATATTGGTGCAGAAAATCTCTCTAGAATGCAGTAAATTAACAGTTTAATGCTCAAAATCTTCTAGGGGAAGAACCCCCCCCCCCCACTGATAAATTTTGGCATTGAAAATTTCTTCAAAATAAATAATATATAAAATAAATAAAATTAAATATCTTCTCGTCTTGTTTTCGTGACCAAAAGTCTTTCACGCTCCGTCTGAGATTTGCTTCCCAGTCATTTCTATGTGAAAGGGGTAGGCTACGACAGATTCGCTTCAGGAATTGACCAGCCTCCTTCAATTGGTGCAGACGAAAATGTGATTTAATTTTGACAGCCGAAATCGAGAGGTAGCCTAATATTCAGAAATTGCGAAGGAGTGGGTGGCATTGGCCTGTCATTTAAATATTGTTTGTTCACATTCTTGATTTATGTAACCTGATGTTACTGTAGCCTACTCATTACGTTTTGGGGTTATTTTGATTATTTAAGTTTACCATGGTAATTTATGTTGCTGATTAAACTTTAGGCCTTTAGAGTATATTCTGTAGTAAGTTATATACATTTCAGTAGGAATAGTTCGTTATTTTAGGACTTACAGTCAAGTTTTATTATTACATATATAAAACTTGGCCATCATATCACAGGTCACAACAATAGTTGTCCTTCAGGCAATGCATAGTATTTTTAAGATCATCTTTCCTCATGAGATCATTTGTACATCATTGAAGTCTGTCTCTCTCTCTCTCTCAGGTGTCCACATTTTACAGAGGATTAGTGGCTGTGAATGGGATAATGAGACTGGAGAGATTAATGGTTTTAATCATTATGGTTATGATGGAGAAGACATCATATCATTTGACCTGAAGACATTGACATGGATCGCTGTGAACCCAGAGGCTGTCACCATCAAAGAGAGATGGGATGCTGACAAATCCAGAATAACATACAACCAACAGTTCCTCATTGAGATTTGTCCTCAGTGGCTAAAGATGTGTTTGGCCTATGGGAGGAGCTCTCTACTAAGAACAGGTATCACATGACCTGATGTAGTTTCATGGACTTAACTGGCATGAACTGTTATTGCATTATCACTCCAATCAGTCTGACATAGCCTTTTATTGGTGATTGATTGAGCCCTAACCAATCAGAAGAGACTGACATTTTTCCATCAGCACTGAGACTGTGATAACCAGTGCACAGTTAACATGAGTTAATTAAGTTTACAAAGTTTCAGTGTTTCAGAATAGAAAGATTGTTGTTTTTTCACTAAACATTGACACTTTGATTGACTGCTTTGCTGTGAACCATAAAAAGTGTCAGATCATTTCTCTCTTCTGACTGTAGTGAGTTTCTTTAGTGGTGGTGTTTTTCCCTTCTCTGTCGATATAAAGACATTGTGGAGGTTGTGTATCAAAAATGGGTTGTTATGTAACGCTGTTGTAAGTTCTTACAGCTCCCTCCATTGTCTTTCTCTCTCTTTACTCTCCAGAGCTTCCCTCAGTGTCTCTCCTCCAGAAGACTCCCTCCTCTCCAGTCAGCTGCCACGCTACAGGTTTCTACCCTGACAGAGTCACGATGTTCTGGAGGAAAGATGGAGAGGAGCTTCATGAGGACGTGGACCTCGGAGAGATCCTCCCCAACAACGATGGATCCTTCCAGAGGAGTGTTGACCTGAATCTTTCATCAGCCACACCTGAAGACTGGAGGAGGTACGACTGTGTGTTTCATCTCTCTGGTGTGAAGGACGACATCGTCACCAAACTGGACAAAACAAAGATCAGAACAAACTGGGGCAAAACTCTGTTTAGTAATGACAAAGGTGCGAAACACTTTTTTTTTTTTTTTTTTTTTGCTGAATGGTCTCATCATGGTCTTTCTATTTTTGCAGTGGAAAGTGTGGTACGGTGGAGTGGAAATAAGGCGCAGTTAAAATTGGGCAGTAGTTACGATTACTGTAATCCTGTATATTTCTTAGTTATTATTAGATTATATTGTAACTGTATGTGTGATGAACATCTTGTTGCAATCACATTTTCTTTATTTGTTTTTTATATATTTTTATTCTGAGCAGATGAGTCCAGTAACATCACCATCCCGATTACTGCTACAGTGGTTGTTCTTGCTGTCGTCCTCATTGCTGTTATTGGATTTACTGCTTACAAAAAAAAGAAAGGTGAGAGACTCAAAAGAGCTGAGTTGATGCTCTTATCCAGACTAATAAAACTGACATCTGAAGCAACCAACAGGGTTAGACAGAGTAGCCTATGATATAAACTTACAATATAATATACACAATATAAAGAGATCTAAAAAGAAATGGAAACGGGATTTATATTTCAATTTAATTTAAATGAGAAATGAGATAAAGGAGAATGAGGAAAAAATATGTTCTGCCATTTTACACTGAAATGAGTGAAATGATTTGTCTTTTCTTCTTATTTCAGCCAAACAACTTCCACCTCTTAAGTTGTATCTTGTTTTTATTTTGTTGTTCTGTTGTTCTGTTGTTCTGTTTATTCTGATCTGACATGCACTCTGCAGATTGAAAAGGTGTTTCAGTGAGAGCTGAGGTAGTTCCGTGCAGGAAAAGAGGACTAAAAGTGTGTTTCTGACCTTACAGCTCCTGTCAACAGCTCTGAGCTCTCTGAGAGACTGAATCCAGAAACAACACAACACCCTGCACCATAGACTGAATAAAAGCCGTTGCACAAAGTCACGTCATGTGGTACGGAAACATTAACAAACTGTAAATGCTGTGACTGTGTTTATGCTGCTTTCCAGATTTACAGGTGAGCATGTCAGCATTGTTTTAAGTCTCATTTCCAAGTTAAAATTTCCAACTTCCGACCTCAAAGTCTTCCAGGTGCATCATGGTGCATGACGCCAAAAGTGAACAAAAAATATGGCTGACCGTGACAAACTGATGGGTCTTTATCAAGTGTGCACACTACTGAACCCTCAACAGTGCCCTCAGTATTAATTAAAAATATCCATTATGATGAAAACCAGCGGCATAAACATACATTACTTGTTAGCTGTGTACCTACATCAGTTTGTAATCTTCAAAAGCCGTTTCCTAATGTTTTCAATTTTTTGTCATTTTTGTTATTTTCCTGACTAACTTTTCTGCAGAGGTGACGACTTTCAGGAAAATGCACAACAGAAAGACACACACACACCAGCAGTCAGCTCAGGGAATATCAAATGCGGTGTTTCAAACCAAATTTACCAGTGGAAGAGGCCCAGATTGTATTGATTCACAGCCAGTGTGCAGCTTACCAACAGCACCGGCCAGACTACGGGACGTCACTCTGGTGCTGTCACAGAACCACTAAGCTTGTACATTAAATGCAAGAGTTGTCACTAGGTTTTATTTTTGTACACCAATTTTATATATAATTTTATGTGCATGCACTGACTAATAATATATACTTTATATCATGTTTGCATACTAATTGTGCATGCAAACATGAATGTAATGTTTTTGTGTAGCCTAAATATATTGAACATTGAATTACAGCGTAGTTCACATTAAATTATGCCTTGTTGTGACCCCACACTTCACTAACATACAGTAGAAGTGGTTCCATTATAGATTTGACTATTTTGAGCCAGAGTCTAACATGTTTGAAGACAAAAATAGTAAAAAAGCCTTTCTTCCATTGTCTCTGAGAGTTTTGTATAGTACTGATTGTATTTAAATAGCACCAAGAAGTTATCCCATTGCACTTTTCTCTCTCTCCCTCTCCAGTCAGCTGCAGTGCATCAGGTTTCTAGCTGAAGTAACCGACAGTAGCGCTGTGAGTCATGATAATATGACTATTCCATGATGATAAGGTGGCGAAAGATATTCTGGCACTTTCAACAGGAACTGAAATAATTTATCTTCTCTTTTTATTTCAGCCAAATTTCCACCATCTTGTAGGAAACTTTTATTTTATTTCAACTGGTCTGACACATTTAAAAGTGGTTTCAAATTATTTTGAAGATGAAACATTACAAGACTTTAAGGTATATTTCAGGATGAGTGGAGTTTACACTGTTTCACCCAGTTTGTTTCTGACGCCAAATGAAA
Source organism: Micropterus salmoides (assembly GCF_014851395.1). Lineage (NCBI taxonomy): Eukaryota > Metazoa > Chordata > Actinopteri > Centrarchiformes > Centrarchidae > Micropterus > Micropterus salmoides. The sequence goes on from NW_024040817.1 coordinate 8,438,570, forward strand.
CAAATAAACAATCCTGCATCCTGAATTGCTTCGTGTGGGATAAGAAAACAGTAAATTACTGTGACATGCATGTCTGTGAGTATTTTCTCTGTATTTTAGATATTTTGTGGTTTTCTATTTTGTGGTCTTAGTTTTCTCTTTTTAGGTAGCCTATTTTGTGGTTGCACTGTTGGTAACCTTTGTGGAGTGTAGACTTACAGATAGTTTCGCTTTTATTTGTAGAGGTTTTATGAAAAATGAATGTGATAATATGTGATATATAATTTTAAACATGAGTATAACATTTATTGTATATTGGGTCATTTTAGTGTGTACATAATTGTGTGTGTGTGCAATTATTGTGTAATGTTTTTTTCTCTTTTATTCTCAGGATGAATCCAAACACACTGAATGAGTTACCTCACATGACATGTGACACGTTATTCATTTTAGTTCAATTTTATTTATATAGCACCAATTCAAAACAGAAGTTATCTTATTTCACTTTTTTTTATAGAGCAAGTCTAGACCGTACTCTTTGTAATATTATTTACAGAGACCCAACAGTTCCCTCCATGAGCATGCACTTACTCTCAGTAGCTTTACAGAATTAAAAGAGACTGAAAGATGGCTTCCTGCAACAAAATCAATACATTAAATTTCATCATCATCATTTTTGAATATTGAATATAATATTTGAATAACTACATGAATTACAGGTTTCTGTTTGCTAAGACAGGACATAATTAATGAAAGGTTTCTCATACCACATGTGTTTATAACTAGTGTCTATTAGAAAGACTAGTGGAAACAGAAATACAGAGATGCTGGTTGGACTACTGAGATGGCCATGGCATTCACATCAAGTTGCATTTAAGTTAGTTAAGCCAGTGTAGTTTAGCCTGAGGAGATTCAATGTAGATAATAGGCCTAATGATAGCTCAAAACATACTTTAACCTGAACATTGGGCTTTTCTCTAAAGTTAATATATTTCTGTGTAGCGTAGGCTAATGTAATCTGTGACTGTTTTCAACAGATGCTGTAATGTTGCAACCTCGAGATGTTGATGTCTCTGACACACCTCGCCATGCATAATCATCTAATTGGTTTGATTATTATAAAAAGTCAGTTTCAAACGCATCAGCCCACAGAATCATCTGATCCAATTCATATTTATTTATCTTATTTGGAATCTGGGGTGGGTGGAAATATTGTGGTGTAGCCACAAAGCTACTGTTCAGACATTTGATGCCTTAAATAAACTTTTATTTAACAGGTTATTTTAGGCAGGAGTGGCTGAATTTTGTTTGTCATAAATAGATTGTTTTGAGATTTTGGGCGAGAGTGTTGCAGATTTTTTAAAGGAAGGTCCAAAGAAAAATATTAGTAGCCAAATGCTGGATGGTCCTGCTTTTTATAAGATGAAATAGGAGATATCAGTGTTAATTCTGAGCAGAGTTAGCATGAAGTAGAGAAAGAACAGCGAGCCAGTAGCTCTGTAAAAGCTGCCTTCTAACAAGATGGGTGTCATGTAAAAAGAGAAAATTAAACGTTGTGTAGGCTACTTTTTTCTGCACAGTTCACATAATCACAATCTTGTTGGCTAAATATGTTAATAAAGTCCTTCTGTTTTTATGGGTTGGAATAGAAGCTGACAGATGGTTTTTCTTTCCGTCTCTATTACTGTCTCCACTTTTTCTAGCTTTCTTCCTTTCCCTCTCTCTGTCCTCTTTCTCCACCTGACATCTTCTATTCCCTCTTCTCTCTTTGTGTCTCTCTCTTTCCCTCTGCTCCCGCTCCTCTTTAATATCCTGAACTTGATTTGCCCGACATACCAAATCACACCACACTGTATCACTGCTGTCTGTCACCCTCCTAAATTCAGAATACATTACTAGATTTGTGAATTGCGAAGTAAAAATGACTATATCCACTTTGATAACACTGTAATATCCAGTCTATATGATACACGTAACACGTTGTCTTTGAGCTGTTATTTCAACATGTGTAATCACTAACTGTGGGCCAAACCTTCTGTTCTCGAGTAATATACTTTTATTCTACAAGGTGTTTACAAAGAACTGCATAATTATTTTTCCATCCACATTGTGAAAAATTTGATGTATCAGTCTGGTACCTCACTTGCATTCAACTGTAAGGCTTTACACAGGGCGGTGAAAACTGCTCAGCACATTGCCAGGATGGAGCTGCCATCCATAGAGGACCTCTACACCCAGTGGTGCAGAAGGAAGGCCAACAGGATCATCAAGGACCCCCAACAACCTCAGCCACAAACTGTTCTGTCTGCTACAGGTATTAAAATGTATATTAGTGCAGTGCCTGTCTATAAATCCAGTTCTTACATGCCCATATGCCAGGATCTGCAGATACACAGACACATACTATTTCATTTGAAACGGGCTCAAATTACATGCTGGACTTGAATTATTCACCAAGTAAGGCAGTGAAAAAAAACATCTAATGATAAGGAAAGCAAGTGTGACGCAGACTATCAGCGGAAAGAGAGAGAGAGGGAGTGTGTGAGGACTGAAGGATCGACTTAATATAAAAACAAGCGAATGTTACTCTAGTTTTGTGGTTTATCAGTGAAGTGGAAGAACTACACTGCAGACTGGAGTCTCTGTTAACAGTGACAGACAGACGTTGATCGTCTCCTCTATGAAAATCTATGATGATTGAACTATGATGAACTGATCGTGGGTCACATTCCTCTCATGTAGAGGCGCTGGAAACCCCTTGGACTTTTCCTAACCAGGAAGCAATCGTGACTGAAAACAACTCAGCTGCAACTCAGTCTTAAACCCGCACGTCTTTATCAAAACAAGATGAAAAAGTTATTTTTGTTGCTTCTCTGCTGTCACGTTTCATCAGCAGGTAAGATCAGATTTTAAATAATTACTTCAAGCTCTTTGCTCCACTTTCCACACAGCTCTGCATTTTGCGCACTTGTTGTTTAGTTTCGCTTTTAACGTAGCCTAACTTGATAATCCTGATGTTATTCCACTGAATTAGCCTGAATACATCATATGTATAATGCGTGTGATGATGTGTGTGTATCAATAGTGAATAGATAAACCTTGTTTGTCCTACAGTGAAACACTCCCTGAAGTTTTTCTTAACTGCATCTTCTGGAGTCCCAGACTTCCCAGAGTTTGTAGCAGTTGCAGTGGTTGATGGTATTCTGGCGGCTTACTGCGACAACATCATCAAGAAAGTAGAACCAAAACAGGACTGGGGGAAACAAACATTAGAAAACGACCCTCAGCAGTTGGAGTTTTACAACAGACAGTTTTTTGAGAGACTGCCGAGCCGCTTCAAAGCTGAGATTTATAATTTAAAGCAGCGCTTCAATCAAAGTGGAGGTAAAGTATTTATGAATGTTATGTTTTATGTTTTTCTGCTAAACGTTGTGTTTTCTATAATGTTTGACAAACAGATACGGCTTCAACTGAGACTGCATCTGCTGTATGTGACTCACAGGACTGACTGTTTATTTGAGAGTTTAATGTGCATATAATGCAAGAAGTCATACCCACCTTGTATAGTGCCATTGACAGCCATCCATCAAATTGGAGAATAATAACTAGCCTACCATTGTAACTAACAGTAAAATAAAGCAAGATGGAGGTATATCATCTGTCAGTCTATTCTGTCTCTGTCTCTCTCTCAGGTGTCCACATTTTACAGGAGATGAGTGGCTGTGAGTGGGATGATGAAAGTGGAGAGTTTAATGGTTTTATGCAGTATGGTTATGATGGAGAAGACTTCATGGTATTCGACCTGAAGACATTGACTTGGATTGCTCCGAAACAACAGGCTGTCACCACCAAATTGAGATGGGATACTTTGAAAGCTGCGATAAAACACATTGAGGATATCCTCATTCAGATGTGTCCTGCGTGGTTGAAGACGTATGTGTCCTATGGCAAGAGCTCTCTGCTGAGAACAGGTAGATTGACACGACCTGATGGACACAACAATGTTCATATATCCTGCCATTGTATTATCACTCCCAAGAGTCTGACATTACCATTATTTGGTGGCAATAAGATTTGATTTAGCCATGGACAATAAGTAGACACTGACATTTTTGGGTGCTCTGATATTACTGCACTGAACAAAATTATAAACATATCTGTCAAAATCTGTTTTAGTGAGCACTTCCCCTTTGTCGAGATAATCCATCCACCTCACAGGTGTGGCATATCAAGATGCTGATCAGACAGCATGGGTATTGCACAGGTGTGCCTTAGGCTGGCCACAATAAAAGGCCACTCGAAGATGTTGACAGATTTGTGAACAATATTTGAGAGAAATATGCCTTTTGTGTACACAGAGAAAGTCTTAGATCTTTGAGTTCAGCTCTGGATGAATGGGGGTAAAAACAAGTGTTGCGTTTATAATTTTGTTCAGTATAGAAAGCACGTTTGGCGTTGTGATTCCAGTCGTGCTGTTGTTGGTTTACATAATTAATGATCAACAGTTGGCAGCAGTAATGTGGCAATAAAGGCACGTGAAGAAAAAGACTACTAGAGTAATATTTTAAAAATCAAGGTTTGCAAATGTTTCATGATGAACAAAATTCATTCAACACCTTTGTTAGAACTCAATAAAACACACAATGCATTTTGGTGAGAAACACTGAATGCACACATAACTTTTGTTTGTTTACAAGAAAAGCTGGCCCTCAGAGGAAAAACATTTTGGTATGATTTGCATCATAGTCTATATTATTTTTGTAATGTTGACATACAGTGGGTACGGAAAGTATTCAGACCCCTTTAAATTTTTCACTCTTTGTTTCATTGCAGCCATTTTCCAAAAATCTAAAAAGTTCATTTTATTTCTCAGTAATGTACACTCAGCACCCCATCTTGACAGAAAAAAAACAGAAATGTAGAATTTTTTGCAAATTTATTAAAAAAGAAAAACTGAAATATCACATGGTCATAAGTATTCAGACCCTTTGCTCAGTAGTTAGTAGAAGCACCCTTTTGATCTAATACAGCCATGAGTCGTTTTGGGAAAGATGCAACAAGTTTTTCACATCTGGATTTGGGTATCCTCTGCCATTCCTCCTTGCAGATCCTCTCCAGTTCTGTCAGGTTGGATGGTAAACGTTGGTGGATAGCCATTTTCAGGTCTCTCCAGAGATGCTCAATTGGGTTTAAGTCAGGGCTCTGGCTGGGCCATTCAAGAACAGCCACGGAGTTGATTTGAAGCCACTCCTTCGTTATTTTAGCGGTGTGCTTAGGGTCATTGTCTTGTTGGAAGGTAAACCTTCGGCCCAGTCTGAGGTCCAGAGCACTCTGGAAAAGGTTTTCGTCCAGGATATCCCTGTACTTGGCCGCATTCATCTTTCCCTCGATTGCAACCAGTCGTCCTGTCCCTGCAGCTGAAAAACACCCCCACAGCATGATGCTGCCACCACCATGCTTCACTGTTGAGACTGTATTGGACAGGTGATGAGCAGTGCCTGGTTTTCTCCACACATACCGCTTAAAATTAAGGCCAAAAAGTTCTATCTTGGTCTCATCAGACCAGAGGATCTTATTTATCACCATCTTGGAGTCTTCAGGTGTTTTTTAGCAAACTCCATGCGGGCTTTCATGTGTCTTGCACTGAGGAGAAGCTTCCGTCGGGCCACTCTGCCATAAAGCCCCGACTGGTGGATTGCTGCAGTGATGGTTGACTTACTACAACTTTCTCCCATCTCCCGACTGCATCTCTGGAGCTCAGCCACAGTGACCTTTGGGTTCTTCTTTACCTCTCTCACCAAGGCTCTTCTCCCCCGATAGCTCAGTTTGGCCGGACGGCCAGCTCTAGGAAGGGTTCTGGTCGTCCCAAACTTCCATTTGAGGATTATGGAGGCCACTGTGCTCTCAGGAACCTTAAGTGCAGCAGAAACTATTTTGTAACCTTGGCCAGATCTGTGCCTTGCCACAATTCTGTCTCTGAGCTCTTCAGGCAGTTCCTTTGACCTCATGATTCTCATTTGCTCTGACATGCACTGTGAGCTGTAAGGTCTTATATAGACAGGTGTGTGGCTTTCCTAATCAAGTCCAATCAGTATAATCAAACACAGCTGGACTCAAATGAAGGTGTAGAACCATCTCAAGGATGATCAGAAGAAATAGACAGCACCTGAGTTAAATATGAGTGTCACGGCAAAGGGTCTGAATACTTATGACCATGTGATATTTCAGTTTTTCTTTTTTAATAAATTTGCAAAAATTTCTACATTTCTGTTTTTTTCTGTCAAGATGGGGTGTTGAGTGTACATTACTGAGAAATAAAATGAACTTTTTTGATTTTTGGAAAATGGCCGCAATGAAACAAAGAGTGAAAAATTTAAAGGGGTCTGAATACTTTCCGCACCCACTGTATGTATTTATTTTGCTTGGAAAAATATTCACTCCCTTTTCTTATTGATTCCCAATTTAATTTCTTCATCTTTCTTTTACTTTGTTTTGTTTCCTCTCCTGTTCACACTTTCTCATTGTTCTCTCTCTCTCTTTACTCTCCAGAGCTTCCCTCAGTGTCTCTCCTCCAGAAGACTCCCTCCTCTCCAGTCAGCTGCCACGCTACAGGTTTCTACCCTGACAGAGCCATGATCTTCTGGAGGAAAGATGGAGAGGAGCTTCATGAGGACGTGGACCACGGAGAGATCCTCCCCAACAACGATGGATCCTTCCAGATGAGTGTTGACCTGAATCTTTCATCAGTCACACCTGAAGACTGGAGGAGGTACGACTGTGTGTTTCATCTCTCAGGCGTGAAGGACGACATCATCACCAAACTGGACAAAGCAAAGATCAGAACCAACTGGAGTAAGAATGAGATTGACTGGGACTGCATGTCTGTGGTTTGTTAGATATTTTAGCTTTTGTTCTCCATTTCAGCTGCTGAAAAGTTATCTTTAAAAAAATCTGACAATAATAAAATAATTGAATAATTTGATTAAACCAATAACCGCTCATTCCAGGATCACTTGTCATGATCATGTAAGTCTAAAAAGATTATTAGCAAATCCTATTTGATTTTCTTAAAGCCACAGAATGTTTTAAAGCATTTTACGGACCATATTGCTTTTACCACACAACTGACAGGTTTGTTTGCCTGTTGACTCTTTAGTCAACTTAGAATAATACAGAAGTCCAATGTTGAGACCTAAAAAACATGTTTTTCATTTTAATTTATCTAAGAATGTAATTATTAATTTACAGTGCCAGTCTATCTCTTGTTTTGTTCAACAGAGGAGCCCAGTGACATGACCTTCCCCATCATTGCTGCAGTGGTAGTTCTTGGTCTCGTCCTCATCGCTGCTGCCGGATTCATTGCTTTCAAAAGGAAAAAAGGTGAGAGAGAAAAATGGAAATTTCGTACTTTGATTTTAGTCTTTGGGTTGATGCTTTTATCCAGGTTTTGAAATTTGAACAACCATCAGTTCAATGCACCCCACAGCTAGAAGCAACCAACAAGTGCTGTGATTCTCAGAGCCATGATAATATGACTATACCATGATGATGTGGGAGAGAAGTGGCAAGAAAAAAAATAAAGCAAGGACTAAACAGAAGAACTTAGCAGAAGGAATATATTTTTCAGTTTAAGTGAGTAGAAGAGGGGATCATATTCACTAAGGACCAGGTGACGAAAGATATTCTGGCATTTACAACTTGAACTGAAAATTACACACATTGTGCTGTAGATAAAAAAAGGGTTTCAAAATGTGGTCAAAATGGTTTCCTGCATTTACTGTTTATAAAGGTTCAGTGCAATATGAGTGAACTTGACGCTGTTTCTCACAGTTTGTTTCTGACCTTACAGCTCCTGACAACAGCTCTGAGCTCTCAAAGAAAGTGAATCCAGAAGCCCAAATGACACAAACAAGCAGTAAATTGCTATGACATACTCTACGTGTTCATGAGTATTCACCTTGTATTTTTGGTACTCTGGAGTTTGATTTTTATGAACAATTCTTTATATATTATTTATATTTTTTTTAACAATGAGAAACATAAGAAATGTATTGTATATTGCATTATTTGAGTGTTTACATAACTGTGTGTGTGATTCACATGTAATGTTTTTTTCCCTTATATTGTCATCCATGCAGCGAAACTGAATCCAAAGACATGACTGAACACACTGAATGCGTTGCCTCATATGACATGTGACATATTATATAATTAAATTAATATTTTATTTATATACTACAATTTATTACAGAGGTAGTATCATTTCACTTTTCATATAGAGCAAGTCTAGACAGTGCTGTTTGTAGGGGCAACTGCTCTTTTTCAGCAGTTGCCCCCAAACTGTGGAATGACCTACCTCCTTACATTAAAGTGGCGCCCACACACCTTTAAATCTAGTTTAAAAACATATTTTTATTCCCTGGCTTTTAACTCACCATGAGAGCTGCTGTGGCCTTCGTTGTCGCTGTCATTGTTGATGTTATTTGTTTTGTTTTGTTTTTATTTATCATGAACATATTTTATTTCATCTCTGTAAAGCACTTTGGTAACTTTGTTGTTTTTTAAATTGTGCTATACAAATAAAGTGGATTGGATTGATTATTATTCACAGAAACCAGCAACTCCCACCATGAGCAAGCATTTACAGTATTTTCTTCCACACATTTTTTTGTATTATTTTCTCGTCTAGTGTGACCATTGTTGGAGCGAGCCTGAGAATTATTCAAATGACTGCTTCACTCTAATTGTTGTGCACATAAAGAGAAGGAATTTGCAGCTGAAAGTATAATTTTATATTCTTACAAAAATTGCAAAGAACATATTTGTGTCAATATGTGCCGTATTTTTAATCCAATGAAGAATAAACAGTCAAAAAACACTCTGTTAGAGTGTTGTATGTTTAGATGGCAAAGCAATGATGGAGGCATTCCCTCTGGTGCCAGATCTTAAATTTGAGTCATCTAAAAAGGACATGAAAAGGGAGAGGAGAGTTCTGACTCTCCAAATCCTCAGGTATCAAGTACATGCTGTAAATCAAGCACACAATATACCTACAAAATACTATGTAAATAAATAATAATATTGTGTAATTCTTTTGTTTCTGTCTTTGAGGAGGACTTGTTGTGCAATGTTTGTAGCCTTAAGGTATCCAGAATCTGGACCTTACAGACGGTGTGAGTTGTTGTGAAGCAGCAGATGTGGAATTGCGATAGACATAAGTACACCTGCGACACCTTGGTGTTTCATAAATGGTACACAGACTGTCTTCTGAATGCCTCAAAGCACACTGTCAACATTCACACACACATTCATACTCTGATGGCAGATGCTGTCTCGTTTATCCAATGTAGTACTACAATTCAGCATTGGTTTGGAGTCCCTGGTCTATGTGATTTGGACACTATTGAAAATGATTTTTCCCCTTGCAAATCTTTTCACCCAGAAGACCATTGTTCTTCTCCGGTCTTAAACAAAAAGTCAACATTGTATGTTTTTATGGAAGTTACAGAAGTTGCGAAAATTAGCCAAGTAACATAGGACCTCTTCACTTACATAGCCTATATTAAGTGCATTTGATATTTATGTTATAATTGTTATTTTGAGGGAAATCGGCCACTCAGCCATTTTGTTAGTGAGGACTTAACCTAGCTAAAGAGTCGATCATCTTAATGCTCATCGGTAGCCCATTCCACATAATGGCCTTCTTTAGCTTTAACTTTAATCCAAAGAGTATGGCATCTGTTTTACCAAGATGGAGTGACAACTTGTTGTCAGACAACCATCGACTTTTAATATTATTAATAGATTGGCATGATCAACAGTTTCAAATGGCTTTTGGAGGTCTATCATGACTATACCACAGAACTTTCCCCCATCCATCTCTCTCCTGATGTAATCGGTGAGGTAGAGTAGGCCGGTGTCAGTGGAGTGGGATGTTCTGAAGCCTGATTGAAATGTATAGTATAAATCATTAGAGGACATTTATGTATCTATCTGCTCATAAATTATCTTCTCTATTACCTTAGATAGCACACATGGGATGGATATAGGCCAATGAGTTTCTGGACCTTTTTTATAGAAAGGGTTAACTCTCGAGAAACATTCCCAGCGTAATGGAAAGGCGTCTGGAAGGAATATTATCCAAGCCAGTTGCTTTGGATGAGTTCCTTTAACACAGCTTCCTCAGACATTGTTGTAAAAGAGAAAGCATTAGCCTGGACCTCTTGTTTTAAATAAGTCTGGACATGGCTCTCTCCATAGTATCCTGACAGACCTGACAATTTATTAACCAAGGTTTTCGCAATGGTTGCAAAATACATATTTAAACAGGCAGCTATCCTGGCCTTATCTGATCAAACCTTTCCTCCAGTATCCAGACTGAGATTGTATGTTTTGGACTTGAGCCTATATCACTATACCCTACTCGACTCAGTGACTTCCATAATTTTGGAGGATTATTCCTATTCTCTAATATTTTGTCATTGTAGTACATGCTTTTTTGGCCTCCTCTATGTTTCTATTTATGTCATCTCTGAGTTTATTGTACTCTAAAACTAAAGATTAATCTCTAGTTTTCCTATACACTGAAAAAAGATAATTTCTTGTCTTACTTGCCTTTAAAATATTGTTGTTCCTCCATGGTTCAGTTCTAATCTTAAGTAGCACCATCTTTTCTTGTTAACAAACTGTAAAAACAATGTTTTAAAAATCTGCCATGCTTTATCCACATCCCTAAAATTCAATACCATAGACCAAACTACTTTATATAAACTAAGGGTAAAATGGTTAATATAATAATGTTTTAGAGACCTGACTTTTATAGAATTGTGGGAATTGAACACTGTTTCCTGAGCTTTCCTGGTACAAAAAAAATGATTGAATGAGTCCATAGTTTAAACCCCTACTATTGGATATCTTTAACTTATCTGATACCAAAAGTTGTTCTGATCTGGTGGCCTATAACATTCACAGCAAATTAAAATAGGTTTAGTCTTTAGTAATAAAATTTCCAGCCACACTGATTCAATATTGTCATGACAAAGATCTGTCCTATGGTTAAACCCTATGTCTGATCTGACATATACACACACTCCCCTTACAGAAAAACCACATGATTTGCCCATGTGATCACATGTAACAAACATGTTACTACATATTTGTTACATGTGGAAACATGTGGAAAATGTTTCCACATGTTGTAATATGGAATAACATGTGGATCACACGTGGAAAACATGTTACCACAACATGTAACAAATACTGGCACATTTTCAAAGTTTCAGCATTACAATTTCAACAACTGAACTAATTTGAGTACTGACGACACAAGGGTATGACAATCTTTGATAAATGATAAATACATATGGAATCTGTTTAAAGGCAATACATACGTGCACCACAAAGGTGTGTATAGGCTTTTTCCATTAACTTTTTATTGATTCGGTATAGGTTTTTAAAAGTCTCTTATTTTGAGAGAATGTGCTAGTGAAGCCGGACTAGCAAAGTATGAAGAAATGACACCAGATGCAGAGTCTTTAAAGCAATGCAGTGTGTATTGAAAAAGAATTACTCACAGGATTGCAACATCACATATTATGGCACAAACTAATATTAGCTCAAAAAACAATCCTCTATTACACAATTCCATGAGAAGTTCAGTAGACTCTCATAATGGCATATGTGCCATAAAGTGATCAAATAGCATAATAAAACAATTAAAAGTAAACATTTTGCCACCCATATATAGGAAACGTGTTAAATCAAATACTTCATTTAAACAAAATGGGTACATGGTCCTGAAGCAGTGGATCTGAAAATAATAATTACCAAATTGCATGGATCAACTTAGACATCACTCAACTACATGTGCACAAAGGTTCATAAAAGCTTGCCTATAGTAGTTGCAAAAAAGTGTAAATAATTTAAAATAGCAGTACAATATACATTGAAAGTCATGTTGGTTGGACTCTACATTTTCCAAAGAAGCTAGGGAGACAAGTATTTTCAGTCTGTGGTACACGTTTCACAAACACAATGAAAAAACACCAAACTGTTTGAATCACTAAAATGAATGTGTTACATTTGGCTTGTGCCATGTGGGGCACTTGGTAACCTGCTCTGTAATCTGAGTAACCCGCTCAGACTTTAATCTCGCTCTAAATTGTTAGGCATTAAGGGAAATTAAACAACGATTATCTTTTCTATATACTACACATTTTTCAGACAGTTGGCAGATGTCTAGAGCAATCAAATCACTAAATTCAAATGGTATTGACATCACATGCTTGATCTGGCACCTAGATTCACCATAGCAGCCTTGAAGAAACAATCTAGGTTTTGTCACACACTTTCTGGCTAGACATAATGCATGTTCACAGCCAGCGTGACTCCTAACATTGGCAAAAGACACTATCTGGCAAACACTGCCATCAGATATCCTAACCAGAGTGTTATCCCTCTTAAGTTTTCAACCAGGAAACCAAGAAACATGCAAAATCACATGTCCATGTTGTCACATGTGATCACATGTGAAATTAATGTGGTTTTTCTGTAAGGGTCCTCCACCGTTACGATTCCGGTCACATCTGATCACCACATAATTCTCTATTTCAATCTCTGCGTCTTCAATGGAGCCAAGTTTCAGTGAAGCACATCACTCCCACCTTACATTTGTTTGCAAGCAGACAAAGTTTGTTTATCTTAGGCATGAAGACTTCTGATATTGAGATGAAGAATGTGCAGTCCTCTTTTAAAGGACAATTTCTACGATTTCTAGATCGTTTTGAGACATCATCTGGACCTTCGCTTTATTCTGCCGTACTTTTATGGCTTCCCCACCACTGTCCCAATCAGCACTCTGTAGCGAGCCGGAGTCTTGGATTTACATTGACGACGTCACTGGGGGTCTCCGACAGACCACAGTCATCCCTCCTCAGGACCCACTCTGTGTCACGTCTCACGGTTTCCTCCTGACCGGGATTTCGTACGTCACCAAGGGTTAAGGTTGGTTCACTAGTTTATCTGGTGGTTCAGCATTGTCTTACTGGTGAACCTGTTCCACCAGCAAGGTCACATAAATGATGCTGGTCCACCAGCTTAGTCTTTCTGAATTACCATTTTAGCTCATTACTTTGTACGTATTTATTCAGCCAGTACTTACATGATCCTTATAGTTAGATATAAGCAAAGTAGTAACTAAGTGTACATTAAGTGAAATCCAAGACAATGAAATAGAAATTGTTTAGTTTTAGTCACACACACATTTTTTAGTTTTTTAAAGGAAGTACATTATATAATGTGAAAACTTGGCATGCTGCACAACACATTTTCATACAATTTAATTACAATAAATAAAAAACTAAATCTGGAGTAAGTTTGGAATAAGTTTATTATCACAAAGATATATTTGCACATAACATTCACATAGGAATTACTTGATAGCATCACTACCATGGCAATATATACAGTACATTTATTATTCACATAGAAATGATCATGCTTCATCTCCTTTGGTACTTAACATGTGAGATGAATACATAAAGCCTTTGTAGCAATATGGCCTGTAATAATCAACAAACATTGCAGTATAAAAAATTACATTAACAGGGTTCCTACACATTTTACACCTTTGCTCATGTATTTTGGAGGATGTTCAATCAAAAAGTACATTGTAGTAACTTTGAAAAGTTTTTTTATCACTGTCAGTTACAGTGCCAGTTTCAACTCTTACAGCTCCTGACAACATCTCTGAACTTTCTGTGAGATAAACATAAATGAATGTCTTGAATCATTTGCATGATTGTTAGATTCCTTTTGTAACAATGTTTGTTTTTAAACAAGTCCCTATTATTTTAAACATGTGTGTAACTGTCTCAGGGACATGCTACATTGAAACAAGCCATTATTCATTCTCACACTCACTATATTGTCATTTACTGCTTATCCTGTCCTGTGACATTGGGCAAAATAATACAAAATGTAAAATTAATATGATGGCAACATTGACAAGAAATTGTCTAAAATATGAAATGTTATTGTTATGAGTAATATGAGAGTAATGCATAACGTGTCACAAGACCTGAGTTAAATTGAGGGCATGACCATTGCATTATGGGTAAGAGACAAATGTGGATGCAGAGGTTTGGTTTGGTTTAAGAGGCACACACATTGTAATTGCCTTTCATTTGTTTACATTTGTGAATTCAATTTTTTTGATACCTTTTGTTTAGTAATATTTGATTTCATCAAGTTTTGGTTGTGCTAATGTGTTCGGGCCTGTTTATCAACAGACACTAGCTTGAGAGACTTCAAAATTAATGCGAGATTTATATTTTAAGCTTTCATGTGTTTATTTTCTTGTAGTTTTCACAGTGTCAGAGAGCGACAGATAAAACAAATCTTACGTAAAGACACATTGGTCATTATTTCATGGTGGAGCTACAATGTGTTTATTAATATGTCATTTGTGACTGTAGTCACAGGAAGAATATTCTTAAAGATTAAATATAAATAGCACCGACCTATATAGTTGGATTGTAAAGAAAAAAAAATGTTATGCAAACTAAATAATAATAATTGCTCATACTTAGTAGGCTGGAGAGTAAAGTTCTAAATGGTATGAACAAATATGTAATATTATACCATATTATTTAACATTCATATAACGCAGGACACACTTTTTAATTCACATTACTCTGTAATGCAAACTCCATTTAGCTCTGCAGCTCTACTTTTTCAAAACAAGATGAATTTATTTCTGTTGTGCTTCTTTTGTCATGTTTCATCTCCAAGATGACATTTTAAGTCTTTACTTTCAGCACTTGTGAAACATGTAGAGCTGCATAACACCATCATAGAGCCTTTCAAAACCTGGATTTTATGAGTTCTCAGATAACTGTTTTAGGGCTTTGAGCCTTTTATGGTGTAGTAATGACCTCCAGTACATGCATCAGTTCAAATGGTAACATGATGGGATTTTTTTTTCTATTTGATAACCTGACTTGTGTCACTAATAATTTTTTCATATGTTTTTTTATAATTACTAAATGAAATAGCAATGAATAGCATTCTCATGAAAACTGACATAAGCATAGCCAAAGAGCGTGGTATTAAAGATAGTGTTTCATATTTTCAGTAATAAAACCAACTTCATATCTTTCTCCACAGAATCTGAAGATTTGCAGCCGTTTTATCAGGTCTGAAACATATCAACAATAAAACTAACATGTATTTTTTCCATTTTTGTTGTTAAATGTGTGAGGATGGAATAAATTGTGTGGCTCGGACTGTGTCTTTCCCTGTGTTACCACTAGAGAGCAGGGTAACTCTGGAATTTCTTTTTTCAGCTGTGAGAGAGGCCACCACCAACAAACCAGCTGCAGAGAGGATTTCCTTATTTTTAAAATCTTAATATAACATTGCCAATAGATTTAGAAAATAGTTAAAATTACTTCAAATGAAATGAAGAAATGTCACAACTGGAAGGTATTTGGTGTGATCATTGCTCTGTATGGTCATGCAATGGTTCAGGAATGTAAGACCTTTGAATTTGCGCCATGCTCCCTCCATCATGTCACCAACATCAAAGATCATTTTCTTATTCAGGCTGAGGTGGAATTGAACAATGATTTCACAGACACCAATATGAAGTCACACTCATGTCATGCCCCTGCTCATCTGTCTGAACATCACTGAAACTTTTCTGGAATATTTTCACCTTTACCCCTCAACAGAACAGAAAGTTGATACAGTGAACGATACAGTGTCCTGATTCTGAGGAAGAGCGACGACACCAAAGCAGCTGGTCCAGCCAGGGTGTCACACTAAAGGCATGTGCTGACCAACTATCAGAGGTATTCACTAACATTTTCACATGTCTCTGCAACAGGCTGTAGTTCCCACATGCCTCAAATCTAACACTATTGTCCCTGTGCCTAAAAAGCAAACTGCCAAAAGACCTATCGACTACCGCACAGTTAATCACCACACTCGCTTCATGGATTTTGGTCTACCTCAGAAGCAGACCACAGAACAACAGTGTGGGCAACCATACCAACCAACCATCGTCCACTCTCACCCTGAATCCAGGTGCTCCACAGGGCTGCGTCATCAGTCCAGCCCTTTTCACCCTGTTCACGCATGACTGCACACCCATCTATTCTAACAGGAAATCATGAGACGCACTGCAGAGAGGAGGTTCAACATCTGGTTGGGTGGTGCTCCGACAGTAATGAACACCACTAAAACAAAGGAGACTGTCGTGGACTTCAGGAGAACCAGGAAAACAACACCTCTCACCCTCCACATAAATGGTGAGGAGGTAGAGAAGGCAAGCGATGTTCTTGGGACTCCACATCACAAAGGACCTGACATGGACCCTAAACACTTGAAGAAGGCTCAGCAGAGACTTTTCTTGTTGAGCAAAGTCAAAAAAGCCAAACTCCCTCCTCAGCTCCAAGCACAGTTCTACAGGAGTCCAATAGAGAGCATTCTTGTGTGGTACTCAGCTGCACTGCAAAGACCTGGCCCGGATAGTCAAGACCGCACAGAGAATTGTGAAACTCAAGATCCAAAACGTGGACACAATTTAAGCTAAACACTTACATGAGGTAACACCACCAATAGACTGCCTCCTTAACCCCTACCATCTATATCTTTTTTATATTGTATATAATTGCATCCTCTCATTATTGTCTCTTCCTTTTTGCTGTATTCTTTTATTGGCTGCTGGTCTCTCTGGGAGAACAAAGTCTTGTTGTTTTAACTACAATGACAATAAAGTTCTTCCCCATCAACTGACTCCACTTAGCTCTGCAGCAGGCCAAAGAGCACTGAAACTGTTCTGTGGCAGAACCTGTTTGTTATGCAGTTGTGTTTTGCCAATTTGTCCTTTACATTTTTCCAATGCACCTTTTTTAATATTTTATATTCACACTTTTAATATTTACACACATTCATACCTTTGTGCTGCACAGCAATTTCCCTCTGGATAAATAAAGTTCTGTCTTATCTTTATATGTGCATTGCAGCTTGGTGTGCAATGTGTACAGTTTGCATGCAGAACTATTATATACATATTAAGACCTGGAAGGTTGGAAATGGAATCTGTTCAAGCCTTGTGGATGATGGGTATGAAGAGAACTGTGCAAAATGTGTGACAACAACATAATTGAATTGTAATGGACTAGACTTACAGTAACTTACAGGTTACAGTTCATATTTTGCAAACATATTCACATGCTCAAAATTGTGTTGCGTCAATGCTGGTGGATATGTGTTCTATCCTATGATATCATAAAAACAATTCAGACCTTTACAAAAGTAATTTAAATTGGTGTTTCAAAATTTCAAATGAAACTTGTAATCCTTTTCCATTTGCACTCTGCTTATCAGGTCTTCTTTACAGCTTTAAGGTCATTGATTTATTCATTGGGAAGCTGTATCTTAGGGGGTTCTCCTTTTCAGGGGAGTGACTGAGGTTCCCAGCCTCTTAATTTGAGCTGCCTGCTCTCTGGTCAGAGGGAAACTTGTTTTTGTAACCTCTGTCTAATTGAAGGTCCTGCTGCCTCTGGAGGCTATGTTCAAAAAGTGGATATACAAAGTACTAATTTAAGTAGAAGGATGTACACTGCTGTAAAACTGGAGATATTCAATACCTTTAATGTAACAAACAGAATCTAAATCCAAAACCAAACTGCAAACCTTTTCATGACCCTGGTGGGTTGACCCAATTTATCTGTAACAAATGGTTAGGTGGGTTTTGTTTATAATGAAGGTCCTGCTGCCTCTGGAGGATAATGGGAAATTATTTAAGCGTTTTTCATGTCTGAGTAGTGTGAAACACTTAAATCTGAAATTTTACAATGCTTTAGGTGACATCTGAGCTTCAAAGCAACATGTTGTGATGTTATACTATAAGGTGAATTATTTTACACTATAGTATGTCAGTCAAGA
Organism: Micropterus salmoides; assembly: GCF_014851395.1. Classification (NCBI taxonomy): domain Eukaryota; kingdom Metazoa; phylum Chordata; class Actinopteri; order Centrarchiformes; family Centrarchidae; genus Micropterus; species Micropterus salmoides. The sequence goes on from NW_024040817.1 coordinate 8,456,501, forward strand.
CAATTAGGTGGCAGCATGTCAGTGTCTCGTTTAGAAATTTTGAGCAAAACACTGATCCTGTTCACTCACTTATAGCAACTCTAAACTAAACCACAGGCGAAAAAACTTAAAACAATAAATGTTTTTTCCATTTCATACTTTGAGAAACAACATCTTCACTGGAATGACAGATGTCAGATGCACTTCCAGACAGACAGACAGACAGACAGACAGAAATTTGAATCAATCAATATCTTTGTCTCTAAATAAGTCTACTTCAAGTTCACACGTTCTCAGGGGCGTCTGCAGCCGGCTGCTCATTTTGTCCAGGGGAACTCTGCTGACCCCTAAGCCACTGCTAGGGATTGTCCTAATGCAAATCAGGAGGGGGAACCAATTCAGCGTCGCACAATTCGATTAGACATCTGCATATTGAGCATCTGCACCCCATGAAAATCTGCCAATACCAATACCCTGCCCCCACATGCCCTGGCCCCCCACAGGGGTAGAGCCCCACGACCCCAGGGGCAGCCTCTGTCCCTGCACCCCACCCGCCTCCCCTGTCTCTCCCTCTTGTCCCCTCCTGACCCTGTCAGGCCTGGCTACAATACCTGACCCCGCCCCAGAGACAGGACGATTGGAGTTCAAGGTAAATGTCCCTTTCTCTGTTTCTGTCTGCAAGCTGCCCTACTTGGCCCCTGTCCGGCCCTTGTCCGATAATCACATGCAGCGGTCTTTTTTTTTTATACTTTCTCACACACACACAGACACACACATTCTGTTTTTTCATCACAACCTTTTTTAAGAAGACATGACTTTGCCTTGGAAATGAAGGCTTTCCTTTCTCCTGAGCTTTTCCGTTGTAATCAATTCTGACTGCGGGCTTTTATTCAAACATCTCTGCCACTCTGATTTCCCTCCTTTTTTTATCACTCTTATTGATTCATCAGCCTCTCTTTCGGCTCTGGGAAGAGAGACTGAGCATGTGAAGAAGTTTAAGGCAACGTGTTATGCCTTACCACACAAAACGCTGCGATGCCCTTTCTGTAACATCTATCAGAACCTGCTGTTAGAACTGTCATATTTTATTAGAGTTTTTGAAGTGGGACATTCACCATTTGAACAAACTGTCTTATAACAAACTGACATTTCTTGCCATATCCTTGTGATATTTGTCTAATGTCTATTTGAGGAACTTTTAGTATGTACAATAGGTTGAAAATAATGTCAGACATCACATGTTTTCACATCTGAATGTAAGCCTCAAAATGAGGACTATCCAAAACATCTATTTTTATTGCTCTCACAGAAAACTGCAGTTCAACCATAAAACATTCACATGTGAATGATAAGTACTGTATGATGTGATCCTGTATGTGCTCTACCAATATTTGGCATGAATAATAATTTATAAATGTACAATGCAATAATCCAAAATCATTTCTGCACAAAAGCAAGTATCACATCTAAGCAGTAAAGTATATACTGTAAAGTGGTGGAGCATGTCCAATGCTGGGTGAAAATTACATGTTTAGGCTCTGATGAAGATGATGATATGTATTTTTGAAATGTCTATGTTTTTGGTGTGTGCCTCAATAATTAAATGAAATGTTACTACCAATTTGTTTTTTGCCAAACAAAATAGTATCTGTAGACATCACCAGTGTTGCTACATGTAATCAGCCCAGAACCAAAACTAAAATTAAAATCCATGAAATGTAACAGTGACATTTTATTATTATAGTATTATTTGTTTTATTGTAAAATGTCCTCTTCAAAATGTAATGATAATGTTTGATACATTTTATTTGAAGCAATGAATATAATAATAATAATATCTATAAATATATATTTAACAGTTTGAACAGCAAACAGCTGAGGTCAGGGCTGGTGTGGATATGAAACACAAGGCTGAAATCCAATGCATGCAGCTGACATGCTCATTGTATCTGAATACTAAAGATGGAATTTGCCGGTGACGTGACAGTCAGTAAATCATATATAATCTACTCGAGACAATCAAGGTTTTGCAGGTGCAACATGAATCTCCCAGCAACCACAACAGTCTCTTGGTTTATGAGAAGTCTTTGCATCAGTAACAACAGGGCTCAACAGAAAGAGACATCCAAAAGGGTTAATCATGGCGTCCATATATGTATGTTTTATTAAATAAGTTTGTGTGACATACTCTAAACTATCTTGTTTAAAAGTAACAGTTTATCGTTTTGGAAAGTATGCTTGTTTACATCTTTCCAAAATATGATTTATTTGTCTGTTTCAGGTGGGGATGCACTAGTCCGACTTTTTCAGTCCTGATACCGATACTAATAACTGGTTTAAACTTCTCGCTGTGAGGAAAAGACTGGGAATCCTGTTCTTTGGCATGATGCTTGTGGTGGTGCTTGATTCAGTTGGTTGTGTGTTGTGTCCTGGAGCGCTACGGCCACCCCATGAAACATTTGCAGATATTGCAAATAGCCATAGAACTTTTTGGCATAGCAAGCGTGAAATACCTCCAAACTGCTCACCCCTTGTTTTTCGGTCCCTTTAGCGTCTCCCAGCAAAATGATAAGGTCTACCTGTGCACTGCTGACATATTGTGTAGTACATGTGTAATTTCATTGAATAGATCGGCCATTTTGTCACTTATACCCGATCCAGCTACTTGAGTCACTATCAGGCCGAGATCTGATAATAGTATCGGATCTGTGCACCCACAGTTTCATGTCTGTGTGTTTATGACAGAGACAGGTCTGAGATTTGTTTAGCCTAGGCCAGCAGAAAGACCAGAAGCAGAGAGATGCTGCCTCCATTCTGCCCATTCAGCTGCTTCAGATGTTGCTTTACAATCACTGGCTGACTGAGAAATGAGGGAATTGGTTTCAGGAAGTGATTAAGTTCAGTTTGTTCACCCAAAACTTCTGTTATATGAACGAATCGCTTGCGAACGACACTATTTTAAGGTGGGATGAGCCAGTTCCTTCTTGCTGCTCAAATGATTTGAGAGCGTCCTCAAGGACTGGAGCATTTCCCACCGAACTGTGTTATATAACCATTTGCTATAAATGGTTAAATTCATCATGTAAGTGTTTCTGACTGAATTATGGAGCGTGTGTAGCACATTAGGCGTTCACACATCCAGAAACCATGTCTGTACTCAACAGATTGAGGTAGGTCTCTAATTGCTTTCCACAAATAATTCTGTGATGAGGTGCTGTAGTTTCCTCTTTTGCAACTCTTCTATGTTTCCCACGATGCCTTTTGACCGCACCTGGAGAACAGGCATGGGCTTGTCACATCCACCTGTTGGCTGTGCTTCAGGGAAATATCTCCAAACATCAGTTGTCAGAATTGTGCAAGGTAATGATTTTAGAAAACACAAATGTTCAGCACTTCAGGTTTAAGCACGAATTAATTCTTAAAAGACCGGGCTTTGTATGTTTTAATGTTTAATGTGTGTTCCTCATTGCACGTGTGTTGGTATGTGTGCCGCTGATCACTTTGAACCTCGTCTCTCTGATTCTTGGCAGGAAGTGAGAGTCAACAGCTCTTGGTCGTAAAACTGCTTTTGGTCTCTCTCCCAGAGTGCACTGGGAAGGGAGAGGACAGAGAATCTCTGTGTCACCTCGCCATGGCACGGGATGTGAGGAGATCGTTGGGAATGTCAATAATCGCTCGAACTGAGGACGAGCTGCTGCTGCCTGCTCTCCGAGAAACAGAACCACCTGAATATCAATTCAAGAGAAATTCAAATGCATTTATGGCTTTTTTCCAAAATGATTGACACCTATAAAGACAATGCATGACCCTTTTATCTCTTGACCAATGAAGAGCTTCATTCCAAACTGGTTTCAGTTTAAAGTAAAAAGCAAGTTCACGTGAAGACAATTAAAAACGTATAGTATCTCTGAGGTATCTGCCAAATGAAAAAATATTAGAGTAAACTAATGAGGGTAAAACCGACAACAAACTGTGATCTAATGACCTATTTTATGATTTAATCCAATTTGAAAATTCTAAATTCAAAGGTGTGAAAACATGAGTTTTATACCACACACAAATGTTGGGACTGTTTAGATTTATAGTTCTTGGCACTACCAAACAGATGTAATAGTAAACACGATCAGGCTCTTTCATGCTTTAATTATACTGTATTCCCACAGCACTTCTGTTTACAATCTTCACCTTTTTCTTTACAGTTAACACCATATTAATCCACAGTGAGATCTGCCCAGTAACTTCAATTTCTCTACAGGTAACTTCTAGTTCTCCTTGTCCCATTACTGACACTTTGTTTATTGTTTAATTCACTGTGACATGGAGCTTTGATCACAGTGAGGTCTGCAGTGGAGATAACTTTGAAAGATGTGTTACTAAATGTTACTGAAAAGGAGAAGATAATTCTTTCTACATCTTCCTTAATGTTGTCTTCCCTCTCAACAGTCTCCACCAGCATGAGAAACATGTAGGAGAAAACACAAGCAGCCCAAGCTAAATAATCACAGTGGTCATGTAGTCTGTAGGAGGCACACCTCAGCTATGGCATAGGTTGTAGCTACGCTGTAACCCCCTGACGAATAACTGTACATCCCGTGTTAATTTGGCAATCAAAACCAAAAGCACATGTGTGTTAAGCTCACATTTGTATTTTCCTATACAGGGTTTATGTAAAGGAAATAGCACCAGATCTGCATACTTGTTTCCTGAGAAACAAGGTTCATATAACAATCTGTTCGACCAGAGGAGAGACAGTATAAAACAAAACCTTCAGTATGCGGTTTGGAGAAAAACTGTGATCACATTTAGTTGTGTTTCTATCTATCAACAGCCAGATAATAAATCCCTTGTCTTTGTCACCTTGGACATTCATGGGGAAATCCTTGGGTGCACAGAAAATTATGCTTTTATGTTTGTGGTTTGTTTGGAATAAACACTTAACAGCAGCATGAGCCACCAAAACAGGAAATGAAAAGAACGCCACATACATAAACTTAAACAGAAAATACAAACAGCAACAGATCCTATCTAAAATATAATACAGGAAAATAACAAGGATTCAAATAACATTGTTTTCGTTAAAAGGCCAGTTTAGTATTTTTAAACCTGTTGTCACATATTTTGGGGTCAAAATGACTAGTAGGTAGGCTACAAAAGGTTTTGGCACTAGATGGTTTCAGTCGGTAGCCATAAAACTTAAGGAAAATTGAGCCCGTCAAAACTACGTCCACAAAAAGTACTTATTTTGTCACCAACAGACTCAGACTGTAGTACGAGGTGTCTGACAACATCATGGACAGGATCCCTACGCGTGACTCCCAGTGACGCTGTTTGTTTTTTAACAAAGTCTCGCTCAAGGGCAGTTCTCGCTCTGGAATCTCGAGTGAGGGGCGTTGTTGCAAGAACACGGTGGTGAAACATGAGTCACAGTTTGTTGTTTGTTGTTTGTTGGTTTGTTGGCGGTTCACAGCCGCTGGCTGGAGCCGGATTTCAAAACTTTTAGTGTCTATCGACCCAAAAAATTCAATGTTTATGAAGGGTAAAAGGAAAAGGAAAAACTTATATTTTAAGTTTAAGTTAAGAAAGTCAAGATGAGTTAATAGTTAAGAGTGAGTTTAAAGAAACTATACCTATATAAATATAATTAATACAACATCTTTGAAACATTAAATTGAATTTTGAAAAGTTGTTTGGGACCTGAGGTATCAAAACATTTCCCTTCCAAAGGATGTGTTAAGACCACAGATCATTTTTAAAATGTTTTTAAATAAAACCTGTAGTATATGTCTGGTAAAGGAACAAGACAACATTTTATTGATTTACAAGGAGAAAAGCAGGTTCTCTCACTTGATCCATCTTAAACATTGATTGAGTTGTCAAAATCTCTCTCCGTTCATTTTATCTGTGGTGGAACTTGGGGCTCAGCGTTCTCCCATCAGGGTATATTTGTAGCTACAACACAATGTTCAAAAGCCTTTGTCCCTCATCCTATTGCTGTGAACTGCGTCTTGGGGCTTGCAGACAAAAGGTGTCAAACGGAGCGTTGGACTTGGCCTGCCATGCCCTCCAGAGGCTGCTCCTAATCCTATTACTGTGGGCTGTGGAGGAGTTTGGATCCTGCACTCCCTTCATCCCAGCAACTATTAAAGTCCTAGGGGGCCCTGTGTGTTTACTCAGCGTATGTGTGCGTGTCTATGTGTGTGTTCTTGTGTGTGTAATTGCATTGTAAGCGACTTCTTATCCACGTTGTCATAATGTGTTATCCACTGATGCAGCTCAAGGTTTGCCGTCTTTTTCAGTTCGCTACGGGGCAGGTGGACATTTCAATCTCGCGTTTTTCACTGCTGCCACAGTTCAGCACAACTTTAGCCGCTTGATCCATCTGTGGTGAAGCTTCACCTTAGATCTTTCAAGAGTGTTTGATGGTGTGATAGGGGAAAAAAAGGTTTTTATGTAGTTTGAATGTCTTGTAGTAATAGGACCTAAAATAAATATCTTCCAAAGCATTTAAAATGATCACTTTTTGAAGATTTTTTATAGTCTTTTTTCAATATCTGACAACTCTGCTGCCATGTAATGTTTAACTGCTTGGTCTCGACTGTAGTTTAGCGTATCGTATCATGTCCTTGTGCTCACCGTATCTGTACAAAAACTGGGTTTGCAGTAGTGATAGTAGAGTAGGAGTTAGTCTCGAGTCTTAAATATTTTGGCTTTGTAAAGAGAAATGGTAATATATGTATGCATTCTTTATTTGTTTTTTTTATATGCATTATACGTAGTGACACCACTGTAACATCTGAAGTCAAATCTTGAATCTTCACACTTCCGCCCTTTATTATAGATTCATGAGAAGATAATCATCTGTATCATAAGAGCCAAGCTTGTGATGTTGTGGAGAAAAGGTCCGTCTAATTTAGTATTCATGAACTGGTGTGGAAAGTGAACGTTAAATCTTCATAAGAGGTGAGTGAAAGCGCACAACTAACTCCTGTGTGGTCTATGAACACCTGTAGATTAAGTGACAATAATATCTCATACTCTCTCTCTAATAACATCCATCTGCATTTAAATATTTATTGTTACCCAAATTGATCTGTAATAAGTGCATAATGTGTATAATCATTTTAAGTCCATTTCCTGGAAACGCAACATTGTGCAGAGAATCACTGCATTCATACTTCATACTACATCATTAAATCCGTTAACAGCTCAATGGAATTTGTGAAATAGTAACTGAACTGATTCAGTCATTAATACAGAAACACAAGTAAACCTTGTACAAGGCACAAGTTGAAAGATTTATCTAAGCTAAGCTTAATGTCAGAAGTAGGAGTGTACCTTCATCAAGTATTCAGTCTTTCCTAATATTTTGCTCTGTAAAACAAACTTATTAAACTTGTTATTCACAAATTCTGCCAATGAAACAGGACCTTTACAGTATGTCTGTAAACAGATGGTACAAGGCTGGTGGTTCAGTGGAAAGAAGCACCTTAAAGTGATCAACTTTATAAAGATGTCTTTTAAATCAATGCATTCGTGTCTAACTGCACACTACAATAATGAAAGGTGACAAGCCATAGTGCCAAGCAGATGAAACAAGACATATGATAGAGATGTTTTAAGTAAAGATATAAAATTCAAGAATATTTAGAAAATATTTTCCCATGTTGAGCAAAATATTGATTCACTACCCCCTTCAGTTTGTCTCCCCTTCTGAAACGTTGTCGAATGGACTTTTGTTTTCTCTGGGTATCACTTATCTGGCTAAAGTGCAGGCCGTGGCCACACAGACAGCCACACACGCACATGCGGCCGTCCACATCCTATCAATAGTCGCATTTGCGTGTACATTGACCAGAGTCAATTGCCTGTCAAATGCTCTGCGCGATTAGACACCACTAGATATAAGGCCTTAATGCAGGCCAGCCTCCCAAAGCCAGGACGTTGGGGGGGCCCCACTCTGTGAATCCCATGGCCCTTCTCCTTCCCCTTCACCCTCTGCAACCCCCCTTACTTTTTCATCTCACCGCCCCAGTTCAATGTTAATGTCCAGTGGTGTCCACTCTTCGGACGTCTCCCTCCCGAGCAAAAACCCAGAGAAGAAAGGGCGAAAAAGAGAAAGAAAACCAAACCTTCCCTCCTTCTTTTCTCACCCTGGCCTCCTCTTGTGTGCTGTCCAGCTGGCTGTGACCCTTGACCCCCTGACCTTCACTCCTGACCCCTGGACCCGTTCCCACGGCACGCCTTTTTGTGTCCACCTCGCCATGGCAACACCTTGGTCACTGCTGCTGCCACGGTAACAGATGGACAGGGGCCTGGAAATAACTTCATTCAGCGCCGCCCGGAGGGGTGAGCACCATGGACAATCTGCCCTAAACCCCCCTCTTTGCTTTCCCTCTCTCACACACATATACAGCGCCCTCAAACCAACTTTGACACCTCCTGTGCCTCATTCTAACACCCCAATCCCCTTGGATCTATTCCCTCAGCAGGGGCCTCTGTGTATCAAGGCCTGATAGAGTCATTATCACGGAGATCCCAGATTCACCCTGGCATGTACACGAGTCATACATGGGAGTAAGAATAAGTTACCGTTGCTGGCACAGAAAAGCGCATTAAAAAGACGCCCTAAAGTTACCCACATATCCAATTTCACACTGCTGGTATTTATGGTCCGGGGCGTAGGAGCACTAACTTCATCGCACTGCTGTAATTATCTCCCTGCCCTATTGTTTTCTCACATCCTCTGATGAGAAAAGGGGCTGGGGGAGAGTTGTAAAGACACAGAGCTGAGCAGCAGGGGATCTGTTTGCTAACTTGGAGACAAGCGACAAACTGAATAGCATCACTGAGGAGCTCAATAAGGTGCAGCAGGAAAATGAACTGCAACAGTTTTGGTGCTAATCAGTAACTAACCTCTAAACAAGGTTGTGTGTGTTTTGCCCCCTACTTTAGGGAAAACCTCTCAGACAGAGACCGGGAATAGATTAAAGGGGGATAGTGTAATTACTTGTGCTGAATGGGGTCTGCACCATACAGGGGAAGACACTTGTCTTTGCAAAGACAGCTTTGATCCTCTGGGTCTCATCTTGCACTCCCTGCAGAGAGCAAACAAACAAGTAAACAAACAAAATGGCAGCCACTGACACAACAGAGGTCTTCAATTTCATGGTTATTAGGATGGTCTTCAACATTGTCTTAAGCAGTTCTTCTTGAGGTACTTTTAGCGATGGTTCATGAACATTTTTTACGAAAAGTGCCTCATATCTGTGTGGGTTTTCTTTAGTTAGACCAACTGGGCTGACTGGGGAGCAGGTGGGGGGGCACCATAGGCAACCGCCCAAAGACTGACCATTCAGGCAAAATCACACAAGCGAAGCCACTTATTCAATTTTTGGGATTTCGTTTCCCCCTTCCATCCCTGCATGCATCTGCATCCCACTATCTTTCCCTCTAGTTTCACTCCCCCCTCACCCCTCCCTCCCCTCTTGTATCCAACACCCCCTCATCCTACCCTGTCCCCCCCCCCACCCTCCCCTTTCCCTCTCGCCCAGTTCATTGTACCAAAGGAGATTTTCTCTATTGAGGCCCAGTCTCTTAGGTAACCCCAGCGCTGCATGAAATGAGGAGAGGAAGAGAGCGAGAGACAGGGAATGAGAGAAAGAGAGAGAGAGAGAGGGCGGGGAAAATGAGAGAGAGAGAGAGAGAGAGAGAGAGAGAGAGAGAGAGAGAGAGAGAGAGCCCGAAGAAAATGTAAAGGAGGAGGGAGGGCCGGACAGAAAGGGTTGAAGAAGGAGAGGGAGACGGACGCAGGATCAGAGGAGGCAGAGGCGGAGAGAGTGAAAGATGGAGAAGTAGGACAAGTGCGGTCAGACGTCGACAGCGATGCAGCTCAAACTCGACCCAGAACTGAGGGAAGAAGAAGGAGAGGCGAGGATGTCTGTCGCACATGTAAGGATGAATCCTCTGTGGCTGAGAGGGACTTTATCACATGCTTTTTGCAGTAATTCCTGATCCAGATTTTAGGCCCCAAAGGGGTCCAAATACTGGGCACTACTGCGCTTTTGTCTCCTTGTTTATGTGCTTTGAGTTGATATTAACTGATGTAAATTTAGGTATTACACTCTTTTTACACTTTTCAACAGAACCAGTCTTTTTGAAACGGGTGCCAGTAGCCTGTGTTGTAGCATTGCCTAAAGGGAAGCGTAAACCAGATGAGTTTAGGCCTCTAGAGCAGCATGATCACAGCCTGTTGAGGAGGGGGAAATGGATCTGTTATGGAGTTTTTGTCAGGAAAATGGAGCATGGTATTTATATTAAATATATATTTGAATACAGCCATTAAACAGGGCTAACAAACTTTATTAGAAAGTTTTATCTGTTACTGGAAAAAAGTTAATTTCACATTGACATTCATGACAGAAAACATTTACTTTTAAGTTCTTTAGAGTATCTGAGTTTACTATGAGAATATAAACACATACTTCAATTTCATCATTCAGATAACCTTTATTGGCTTTTCCTTTTCACTTTTTAAACTTTGTGGTGGATTTTCTGGCTCTCTGATTTAAGTGTAAACTTTGTTCTTAACAGAGATTTTCACTGTAGAGGAAGGACTCTCTGAAACGCTGCCATCCTTTGTGGCCATGCTGCTCTGCACCTCAATGGTGGGCACACAGCACATGGGGTTCCCATGAATAGGCCAGGCCTCACCAAAGACCACATCATTTGGATAAAGACGGGCTCCCACAGAAAGAGAAAACACCTCATGGAGTGAATCAGATAAAGATAAAATATTGCGTACGGCCAATCAGATTAGGGCGAGTTACTTTACGTTTTCATTTTTAGTTTTTTTTCCCAACACCACCCTGCTGCCTCCAACTCAGTTAAATTTACTGCTGTTCATAATAATGCGGTCTACTGCTGCGCTGAGTTATCATCTTAGGCTTTTGTCTTCTTTGATCCGTGTGACCGTTGGGGGACCCACTTCTTCTTTTGTACAGGGTCACATCGCCAGCTCCTTTTGGACGGGCCTGCCCCGGGTGGTGACCCCTTCGTTCATCATGGTGTCACCTACACAGAGGACAAGCATGAGTTAGAGCTTTCTCCCTCTCTCTTTTCTCTTCATCCTTTCTCCTTGCCTTCCCGCTCAGTCCTCTGTTCTAGTCTGACCATCCTCTCCTTCTTGTCCATCCGTACATGCTGACCTGAGGCAAACTGGGGGTCAAATAATATTATAAAACTGAGCTTCAGCAAATGAAGGAAGGGATATTTGGATTGAATCGCACCATTTGCCCTCTGACATAAGTGAATTGAGGCTATATTGCAACCTGAAATCTCCATTCAGCAAATAAGGCCATCCACCTGACCACCCAAGTGTGTGTGAGTGTGAAAATACCAAGGATGGAGGTCCGGAGCTGATTGTCCAAACGCAATTCTTGCGTCTGCCTTTGTGAAACCAGGAGTTGTGGATGGACATCACGCCCCTGGCCTCTGAAATCAGCGAGGGACAAATCGCAACGGATGTGATAAAACTCTTCAGCTTTGTGAGTGAGATACGCTGAAAGACAAACAGAGGGAGGAAGAGAGAGAGGGAGACATTCAATAGAGGAGAGTGTGTGTTTATGTAAATGTAAAGCCGGTAGAAACCTCTTTTGACATTTTTGGAGGTCAGCTCAACTTTTTTCCAAACAAAACCAGAAAAGTTTCTTGGGCCTGTAAAAGCTTTATGTTCAAAGCTTTCACTTGTCACAGAACAAGGTGTAAAATTAACAGTAATTTCTGCTCTTCAGGTCAACCCAGGTGTGTAGTGAAAAGCTTAGGAACATGTCTTTTTTTTACAGGCCAGTCATGGTTTACAAGACTGGTGAATAATTAATATCATCACTGTTTTGAAAAGCAATAGCACCAAACTGAGACAGCAGGTGGACATTAATTTGGCAATCCACACAACACAAATAGGTCTACGTCAAAATCTGCAACAGAACGCTACACACATTTAATCGCAAATCAAAAATTTTCCAAAATGCAAAAAATATTTTTTTTCACACTGATAGAAAAACATGATGCTAAGACATCTATGTTTTACTTTCAGGTGGCGAGAGGAACAAATAACCCAACTGCAAAATGCCATTAATCTTTTTGCCATTAACTTTTTTGTATTTTTCTTTCGCTCAGGTGCAAAGCCTCACACCCATGCAGGCGTGGCTCTGCAGATCAGGGGTGTCACATTTTGGAATGGGGGTTACAGTCTGTCTGTGGAGCAGAAAGGGCTGAATAGCTCTCACCATGTTAAGTACAGTTGAATGTGTCCGGTTCGCACTTCAGCACCGGCGTTGAGAGAGGGTCTTGCTAAATTTGCAGTGGAAGGGGTGAGAGTGACAGAAAAGGAGAGTGAATGAGGAGAGGGAGGGGTGTGTGTGTGTGTGTGTGTGTGTGTGTGTGTGTGTGTGTGTGTACTTACCCTCTCTGTGTTTGCCCCTGTGAATTTGCCTCTGTGTGTTTTTTCCTGTGTTTGACAAAGTTCAAGGGGGCAGACTTTATGAAAGAAAAGGGAAAATGAGAGAAAGTAGAGGATTTGAATGAGGTGGTGAAAGAGGGAGTGAGACGGTGAGATCTGACAGAGGGAGAGGACGGAGAGGAGGACAAGAGGACATTTTTGGAGGGAAAAGAAGACCAGGCACCTTGAAATTTGTGTGGTGAAATAGTCCGCTGATTCACAGCATGAGTGGCGTAAATTGGTGATATTTATAGATTGAAGCTGCAGGAAGCAAAAACTCAGTCTGGGAAATACGTATAGAGAAAGAGAAAGGGCGAGGGAGAGATAGAGCGGGAGTGGGAGGGTGGGAGGGAGATCAAGAGCGAGGCTGCATTAATATGCTAATGGCTTGAGTGAATGCACAACAGGCCCACTGACCAGGCTAATCACTGGTGGACACACACTGAGGCTAATCCTTCACGCAGCACTCACACACACACACACAGTCACACACATGCAGTACAGTGCAGGTTAAAATATTTGGTCAGTGACATACTTTTCATTGCTTTGACTCTGTGTTAAAGCACACTGAAGTTGAAGTGAGTGTGAGGTGACATGGCTGACTTTTAAAGTTTAATTTGCAGGTATGTCCGTATTATGAGCTTTGGGTGGCATGTTGCATAATTTTTGTTAGTTATTGAAGTATTTCAGTACAATCTCTTCTCTCTTTTTTGTTGCATGCTCTCATAATGTATAAATTCATTTTATATCTGTTTTTAGACTTTTTAGGTTGACTATGTAAAAAGTGTCCAGAGACTGTATATGAAAAATATGTCTTTTGGCTAACTGCGGCACATTTACATCAGTATTTTATTAATGTCCACTGTCCCTGCTAAATTAAACTGAATAATAATAATAGTAGTAGTAAAGTGGCATCATCAGGTCTGTGGATTGCAAACTGACTGCAAACGATTTACAGCCGCAATATTAAATATGGTAATTTAAAGACTTAATTTAAGTTCATGCTGCTTTTCTAATAATGTTGGTCCCGTTAATTTTAAGGGGAAAGGGAATAATAAGGAAAACAATTCAAAAACCTAGTTGGATACAGATGCTAAATACATGATGGTTTATTTCAAATCCAGTGTGCAAGTACACGAACCCAGTAAGTGAAAAATGTCACTGTACCAGTACTGACACACGAGGGAGAATACAAAGACGAAGTTAAAATTAAATCCTCAACTATTTAATTCACACTAATGCATTTTCAGGAGCTCCCAACTGTTGCTTTTTTGTGTCTCTTATACTTATAGTGTTATTTATTTGTGTGTATGATGATCAATATTGTTGTCATATTAAAGGTAAAACAAAAATGCAGAATGCAAATAATAAACTTTCAAAAAACATTTTGGTGTTTGTGTTATTTCCCCTGGAGCACATTGCCTGTCTGTCAACATCATGATGTAAAAGAAAAAAAATCTTTTGAAGATTACACTTGTTTTAATCTCAATTAATCAGTTAACTTCAACAATATTGTCACTTTGACAAAATAAAAACAAAAGACATGAATGGACATACTGATTTACCTGTCTGATAGATGTTTTCACTCTGTAGGTAAACTGGAAACAATGGCTACCTAGAATGAAAAGCGTATAAAAAGTTGAATTTGGAAAGCAGATGGCAGAACATAGAGTAGAATATCTTTAATAAAACATGTATGGTTACTTATATTTTTAAAAGTTCTGAAAATGACTCTTGTGTAATGCCTTTTTAGCCCCCTTGAGGGTGATAAAGCATCAAAAAAACCTCCATTTAACCACAAGAGGTGGAAGAGACAATCATGAAATCATGAAAAACGTTTTGGTCAAAATATTTATATTTTTTCCTACGAGCCATTTTTGAAACGTGAACATTTTGAATGTGTAAAGCTGTGAAAACAGAAACAAGCTTTGATACCTCATTGCAACTGTGTACAGACAAAAAGAAATGTTTTTTAAATGTTCACTCATGGTTCAGTCAGTAGCAAACAGTTAACTAGTACTTATACACGACCTGAAAAAAGTTAAAACCATTAAAACTTCTCAGGGAGAATAAACTGCTGGCTCATGATGGTTACAAAGTCTCTTTCTCCTGGCTGCCTTTTAACAACCTTTAACCTTTTATTAACTCTTGAATTATTAGTGTGCATATCAATGTTGATATAAAAACAGACTTGATATTATTCTTATGTTTTTGATTGTAATTGTAATCCCCATTTTGTAGATTTTTTTGATAAAAACTTTTGCTTTGCCATTGGGGGAATCTTGTATTTTACAAATTCTCTCACAGCAGATGGTGCATTGTCCGTCATAATTTTTAGTCTACTATTAGGGTGGCACAGCATGATTTACAATTTCTGGTCACAGAAAAAATAATCCAGCAGAAAAGTTTGTGCTCCACTGCTAGTATCCTTAAAATTAATACATCTCACCTCAAATATATTTTTTATGTGACAAAACACTGTCCGTGTATGTCTACAATGAATAAAAAAGTTGGGGTAAATATAATCCATATTTTGTATTGAATCCAATATATTTCTGATGAACTGATAAATTAGTCATATAGCACCAGAAAACAATCCATGTGCAATAACCCTACAACATCCATAATACCCACAGATTACACAGTGTTTTTTTAACATCATCATCAAAATCGAGGCATGCAGTATAGACATGTATAACCACCAACTTCATGTAGGCTATCTAAAGTAATCTATTACATTAATAGTATATTATTTAGTCCAGCACTCTGCAACCATGCAGAATTTTATTCTTGTTTACAATTTACAGAAACAGTTCATTTTTGTAATTATTGTATGTTGTTGTTCATTGTTTATATACTATATATATTTATATACATGCCAGATGGCCAATCCACCAATGACTATCAGTAATAGTTGTGACATAGCAGTGAACATAATAATACAATTATTACAATAAAATAAAAATGTGCAACTGTGCACCAACTGAATATTAGTGTGTGTGTGTGTGATTGTTTGTCTTGCACCATCACAGCAGTGACAGACACATGCCACTGCTGGAATGCAGGCCTCATGGGCCCCCAGAGAAGCCTACAGGTCTGACACTAACATTTGAACATAATAATAAAACCATTAAAACATTACTGTGTGTGTCAGACACATACTGAAATTCAAACACAGGTCTTGATACAACTAACCCAGACTCTTGTAGCCATGAACAGCTTACCTTACAGTGTACAGCTAAAACATTAGCACTAACAATGCGCATGAAAAATATCTACATATACACACAATAAACATGATTTAAGTTTGATGACTTCAACTACAAAGTAGGCGATGCTCTAACAAAAATAAATGAATGAAACAAATGTTC
Source organism: Micropterus salmoides (assembly GCF_014851395.1). Lineage (NCBI taxonomy): Eukaryota > Metazoa > Chordata > Actinopteri > Centrarchiformes > Centrarchidae > Micropterus > Micropterus salmoides. The sequence continues at coordinate 8,472,347 of NW_024040817.1, forward strand.
TACTTTTTTCCTTCTATGATTGGTTGTGCTACTTTTTCCCATGTGGAATAAGGTCTGGTCTAAACTAAGCATGTGTGGAGTGAATCAGGTGATTTGTAACTTGCTCCAAATTGGAGAAATTGGATATGTCACAACTGACCTGCATGTCTCTCCTGCATGTCTGCCTCCTCCAAGCATAGAAACCATTTGTGTAATTGATTTTAAAAAGATGACAGGATAACACTGATTTTTTTTTTAACAACTCAGCAGGTCCTCCAATGCCCGCTAATAACCTTTTCAGCAGCTGACATACTGAGCTGAACTTGTCTTGACCTCTTGACCTCTTGTTCTGGATCTGCCTCCCTCACTCAGGGACATGTGAGGCTCAACATGACCGCACAGCCCTTCTTCTACTGTCTTATCAGTCGGCCTGCATTGTTTTCTGCAGTGATTCTGAGCCCGTGCTTTACTGTAACAGAGAGCACTAAGGCGAATCATCCACCATCATCATGTTTTCATCCTTGCAGGGGGAGGGAGGGTTGACTACGAGGCAAAGTGGGGGGAGAGACAGACACACACGGGGCCTAGTCGACACATCTTTTCATGCGAAGAAGCTGCGCCGCTAAACCGTCAGTAATCCGGATTTATTTCCACTAAATTTACTTGTAAAATATTTAGCTGGACTAGTCTAGAAGGATACGATAGAGCTGAGACAGCCAGAGCTAAACGGGCTTGTTCTTGTTCTCTCCTGCGATGCATTCAGGCTAACTAGCATGCTAGCTAGGTTAGGTGGCTAAATGTAGTTAGCTGTTGCCAGCGCACACCAGACGTAGCATAATTTCAACAAAATGTAACGCCACAGACCTGTTTGCTTTTAACGTGCTGATATGTGTTATAGCAACTTAATTTGTACTGGAGAAGCGTAGCTAACACAAGCCACTTTCACGGATGGCACAGACATTTGAAATGCTAACTAGTTGACGAGCTATGCGTTGGCTAACGTTAGCTCGCGAGAACAGTTTGTTGCCATCAGTCTGGGCTCCATGTATATTTGGGAACAGGACGTTTTATTTACTGCGTTGTACCAAGAATAATATAGTCAGTGTTTGGTATCGTTATACTGTTTCTTATGTGTTACATAACCTTCTGTCTGTGTCATGTATACTGCATCAAGACTAGACAGCCCCTGGCATCAGCTGAGCAGCTGGCTCAGTCCTGCTGTAACTTTAACGTTACATTAAATGCCAAAAAATGCATTAAATATTTCTGTTGACGTGCATGCAGGCAGTTTATAACCGTGTAATGGGCTGAGTGATGTACGTTTTGTTCTACATGTTTCTGATGAAAAGGGAAACCTCTGTGTCACAGCGTTATCTTAACGCTGAGCTCTTTTTTTGTGCTGGAATTTCAGACCCGTTTTTGGTTTCCCCAAACGACTCCGGCCCGGGCCTCAGTCCGCGGTCTAGAGTTTGATAGCCGGCTGTTGGAGACGGAAGCGCGTCGGTGTGTCGCTGCCAGCCAGCCAGCCTGTGCCCAAGACCACCACCATCATGGGAGACAGTAGAGGTGAGGAGATATCAGCACAGATTTTGTTATATCAGCCATGCAACAACATGAATGTCTCGCAAAAACGTTGCATCTGGAAATAAATGTTGATTTTAGCTACAGTTTTACAAATTATACTTTCACCTTTTGTTATAACAATTATAATTGTAAATTCAGGCCTATGAAATATATAGGTTATGATTAAGGAAAGACTTACCCCACTTGTATAAATTATATAATATTAAAGCCTTTGTTAAACACACGTGTTACAGCTGGCTCAGTTGACCTATAACCCAGGTCTTCTAGAGCATACAATCATTTGAACTAAGTCATGGTCATTCGTCCAAATCGGTTTCCTATGTGTCTGAACTTTGTAGTGTTTCAACATGACTGGTATACTTTTATATACAGCTTGTACTGGAATAGATTTAAATGGTGCAATCCCAATTCTATATTTTATTTGAAATGACTATCTTGATGCTATGCTCTAACGAAAGTATAGAGTTGACTGTTGGGCGCGGCGTTTATTTACATTTAGCAAAAAAGGAAAGAAAAAAACACCTTACAGTAACATGAGAGCTATGTTACACCAGTAAGCATTGAATCTCTATTCTAACACCAGGAAAGTAATGGCAAACTAGTGTTGGTGCCGTACTCAACTCTCCACATGCGCACTGAGGTCAGTTTCTCTTACAAGTGATTATTCAAAGTGCTTGTTAAAATATGTGACAAAGGTGGAGACGTGAGGAAAAAAATGAGGAGAAAAGAAGTGTCCTCAGTATTTAAAAACATGATTCTGTGCGTTTTGTTGGTAAGTATTCATGTGGTAGTGCGAGCAGTGGCCTCCATGGGCCACAGTAAGATTCGTGTGAGCATATGATTGGCTGATTTCTTTCCAGTGTGTTTGAGGCAAGAAAAATAGATTAGATCAGACGACAACCAAGTACACAGCCCGAAGCAGTGAAAATGCAGCACATACAGCCAGCTGCAGAAGAAAGTGCCAAGTAAATTGAAACCACAGCATAAACAAAAAATAAAATAAAAACAAAACAACTTGTAAAAAAAGGCATAATGGAGGATTGGTAAAATCAACATTATCTGTTCCATTGCAAGGTTTGTCATTATTTCACAGCACTGTGGAAAAATCTAACTAATGGTTAACCTGGTACAAATCAGATTATTTACCAACAGGAAGTTAGTCAGTTATTGATGTTACAATAAATCATAATAAAAAAAAAAAATAGATCAAAAAAGGACCAAAACTCCACCAGATTCAGATCACAGAGCGATAAAATTATTCTAGAAAACTAAAATGTTTCTTCCTCTTGATTGCACACCAGTCGCATCGAGCAAATGCATGTCTCAGGTAAACTACAGGTGCTGTGTGAAAACTGATGCTAAATTCTGAAAAATCTTGCCGTTGTTTGTCCAGTGCACTGAACTCTGGGGTGTTAACAGCAAAACAGTGTGCTAAACATCCTCATTGCACAATGTAAGGTTTAAGTTGAGCAATGAGGATGTTAAACTGACGTGTGTTTAGCAACATATTGTCTCATTACTTCAGAGCTTAGAATGAGGATAGCACGACAGTTCAAGTGTCAGTAAATAATAGCATGATGATTTTTTGTACTATATTTATTTTTATTTATGAATACTTTAGTTATTTTCATATTCTCCTCCTTTCTCGCTCTCTGATCAGATTCCCGCAGCCCAGACAGTTCGTCTGTGTCCTCCCCTCCATCGGGGCAACGCTCGCCTTCGCTGGTTCCCTCAGCCGCAGCTTCCATGACCTCCCTACCTCCCATCACCTCCACCGGGGTCAACAGCCCCATCAGTAGCATCGGCTCCCCATTTTCCGTCATCAGCTCTTCGCTGGGCTCGCCCTGCTTACCTGGCACGCCATCAGTGGGCTACGGCCCCATTAGCAGCCCACAGGTAAGGGAGGACTGATGTACTTCAGGCATATTATTTTATGTGTGTATATATATATTTATAATAGCACAATTATTCTGTTTATGCTAGGGATGCACCGAATGTTCTGCAACTGAAATTATTTGGTCTAATACGTCAAGAGACCGAATAAATTTTACTGAAGTATGGAAGAATTTTAAAGTGTTTAAATCGCCGTTTGCGGACACTGTTCTGCTGAATTGTCTCCTAGCACATCCACCCCATCTGTGGCTGACTTCTTAGAAAAGGCAACAAACGGTCTGAGCCACTTTGAGTGTTTCTGTCACTTGCTTCTGAGAAGACGATTAAGCTAGCCGCACCTACATTTGGAGTGCACACGTATTTAAGCCTTTATAGTAACTGAAACTGAACCAGTGCGAGCTGACAGGCAGGTTAGTGACTTTATCCTGTCAGTTTCTCTCTTTACAAAAATAAGTAACTCTTATTACAGTACGAGAGTCCTACCTGAAGAGAGGCTATGAAGTGTTCATGTTACGCGGTACGAGAACCACATATAACATTATTTATCAAACTGGGTCGGACTTGATGAATTTAGCTCGAGGATACAAATGCGACAAAGTCCAATTTTCAAAATAAGGTGTCTAGTAGTAAATGGATACATGTAATTTACTTAACCGGACTCTTTCAGTCCTCGGACCCACCTACCATAGTCTCACATTTTGACTATTTAATTTGTGCAATGGTAAAATAAATATTAAAAAATGTGAACAATCATATTCGGCTTCAGCCAAGAATTTTCATTTTGGTGCATCCCTAGTTTATGCACATGTGTATGTACATTTAGAGCATTTTAATATACTTGTGATTATTGTAAAAAATATGCAATTTCCTGTGTGTCTGAACATTGCATTTTTTCCAACATGACAGGTGCATTGTAATATGCTGCTGCTGGAATATATTTAAATAGTGCACCAGTTAAGAAATAAAATAAACTCTTGAAGAGGAGCAACACCCCAGTTCTATATTTAATTTAAAATGACTGTCTTGATGTTGTTTACTACCAAAAAACTGCTGTGCTCTAAGGAAAGTATAGAAATCATTCTCAGGCCCAATATTTATTTAACTTTATCCGAAACACCTTAAAGTTACATGAGACCAATGTATCATCGTTGAACCTCTTTTCCTAGACCAGGAAATTAATGGCAAACTAGTGTTGGTGCCATACTCATCTTGTGCAGCTACACATGTAAAAATGAAAATACAGTAGAAAATAGAAACGAACCCCCTAAAAGGTATCTGTTATTTTGGTAAACTATGAATACAAAGTTATCACACATTTAAGTTTGGGCTATTTTTGGGCTACAGTTTCTAAGATTGTCTCATCGTTGCCTGCTACAACCAAAGTGACAGTAAATCCAGTTCCTACTCTGGGAGAAAACACTACTACAATACCATAAAACAAATCACACTTTTTATGTTTATCTTTATAAACATATTTAAATAAAAAAATATTGCTGTCACGAGTTCAGTATGTTGTCATTCATCACAGAAGTGTTGATATAATGGCTGTCATTCTATGTCTATGAGGCCATAAATCTTTAGCTACAGATCTTTCTTACTTTGGTTTTGCAACCCACTCCCTTTTCTCTGGTTGATGTTTACATGCCAGATGCTTTGAGTTTTGTTTTTCAGACCTTATCTTCTCTTCTCTGTTCAAACCAGTTTGTCAGAGAGTGATATAAGACAAGTGACTCTCACTGCAACCTTGTTTTCTGTGTGGTCTTGGCGACAGTGTTAACCATATTCTTTACATTCTTACAGAAGTAGAATCATGAAAATCCTCTTTAAAAAACCAACAACATTGTTTTCACCATCTCCTCTTTCGTTGTTTCAGATCAACTCAACAGTGTCCATGTCAGGGCTGCATGCAGTGAGCAGCTCCGATGATGTGAAACCTCCATTGGGCTTGAAGCAGCTGTCGTCCCACAGCCCAGGGCCGATGCTTTCCCAGAAACGCCTTTGTTCCATCTGCGGAGACAGATCCTCTGGTGACTAGACACCTTAAATACAACCCCTGTTATCTGTGCCTTGCCTTTGAATTAGGGCCAAACATGCCTGACATCCTTTAAAATTTCTGCCTTGAAACAAGTTGTCATCCCTCTTTTCTTACATCTTTGGCTCTTTTCTTTCCTCCTTCCCACATCCTCCAGGTAAGCACTATGGTGTCTACAGCTGTGAGGGCTGTAAAGGCTTCTTCAAGCGTACAGTGCGCAAAGACCTTACCTACACCTGTCGGGATAATAAAGACTGTATGGTGGATAAGCGACAGAGGAACCGCTGTCAGTACTGCCGCTACCAGAAGTGCCTGGCCATGGGCATGAAGAGAGAAGGTGAGCTAGCGGGGGCACTTCAGCATAAACTGAATGTGATGACTGGTTTTCAACCCCTTCTGCTCATGACCCCTTACAATGAAGCCATTTCAGCTTTTCACACACACAATTTTTTGTTTAAATGCACAAAGTGGTGCATTTCACATAAATGATTGTTTCATTTTGGTTTTAAATTTAAACATTTTAGTTGATAAATTACTTCAAGATGACCTCAAGTTCTTACAAAGATTTATGATTTCATAAAATCGGTTGATCATTTGGTATCAGAAAAGCTGTAGTGCCTTTTTTTGGGGGATAGACAGATTCACTTTTAATTTAGCCCTGCAGCAACAAATATTATGGGAAATCCACTCCAAATCTGGCTTAATGACCATCCAACTGTAGTTGGAGGAAAAAACTTATGTTATGCCCCTTCTCCTGTAACACTTCAGTAATGATGTTGAGTGATCACATATTTAACAGTGGCATTTTTAACGTCAGGGACTGATGCCACCAATAAAGAGAACGCTAATATTTTATCAAAAGAAAATCTACAGTTTTGCCACCTTCACTTTGGGCTGACTCGCTCCCACAAACACACTGCCTGTTTCCCAACTCAAGGGCTGCCTCATTTAAACTCAACATTTCAATGCTCGACATGTCATCAAGGTCTACCTTTCCAAACGCCTTTGCACATGCGTCTGAGAAATGACAGCCTTCTTTTGCCCAAAACTGAAGGACGCAACTACCTTTCGCAGCCCTTCAGTGTTTTATAATACTTTGTATGTGTATTGTGTGTACAATTACGTGTTTAGAAACTAAAAGGTATTCACTGCCCCTTTGCGTTTTCTTTTTCATGCTTTCACTATGACTCTTTTAGAGTCTTTTCACTGTTGATCTGTACCAAAAATCGTCTTTATATCCTGAGTGATTCACTGTTGGAAAACAATAAAAAATGAAATAATTCAAGGGGGTGAAATTAGGGCTGCACAATTAATCTAATCGCAATCTTGATGTCGTCATGTGCGATTACATAACCGCAAAAAGTGTGCGATTTAATAAAACAGAAAAGGTGTGTGTGACGCTTTCTTCTCTGTGTGGGCTGCAGTTTGCTCATTATCTCCGCCCGCACCGGGCTCTCGCATGTGCCCCTAAACGCTCCGCCCCGCCGCTAATCGTTTAAAACATATTTGGACGCAACAAGAGACATGCCGGTGCAGAGCGACGTCGATAGCAGCAGAAGCAGTAAGACAGAAGAAAACAGGGACAAGATAAGGAAGGTTTGGGTTTGGCTCACTGGCCAATTAACGTTTGCTGTATTGGTCACTTTTCGTCAACGACCAATCACAGCCTGGATGGGGCAGGACATTAAAAAAAGTTTGACATGCTACAGCAAATTATTAAATGTTGAACAATATGATCATTGACAAGTTAGTACTTAGCATTAACGAATTAGAGACCGATGTAGAGCCTTTTGCTTGCACAAGGATTTAATGAATAAAAACAACCCACAGAAATGAAACAGCTGTAACTGATTTTAATATTTGACTAGTGGTAAAGTAGAAATAGAAATTATAATGAATGTAATATATTATTGTTATACAAACAGTATACTGTTAACTTTATACTCTATTTAATACGCTCATGTACAGTTCCTGCTCCAGGTTGTGGATAGATATTCTGCATTAGACAGATTGAGCCGGTGCCCGTGTGCCAAGACTTGCTGCTTCTAGCCTCCTCCTTTGTAGAGCAACACACTCCCCTTGTTCTGTTTTACATCTGCTTTATTAGTTATTGTTATAAATATTGTTTGTTGTAGAACTTTGTTCAAGTTGAGAAATACACTTTTCAAAATGTCAGTATTTCGCGCATTCCTTGATAATAAAGTAAAGTAAACTCATAGTACGATATATTATAATCGAATCGCACTATAATCACAATGACTTTTTCTCCAAATCGTGCAGCCCTAGGTTAAATACTTTTCATAGGTGCAGTGTAATAGTTTGTTTAGGCAGTCTTTGTCAACTCGTAGTCTGGAAGTATTGTGTAACTATGTCATTTACCAGGTGTTTGTCTTGAGATGACCATCAGTCACTGGTAAATACATCCCATCATTTGTGCCAGTGTAAAAGTACAAACTCCACTGTTTGATCTCATTAGCAGCTATTAAACTGTAACACTTTAACCAGATTCCCAATATGTTTCAAATTAATCATCAAACTTTAATTCCTATCAGTATCATGGAATTGCCTGACTTTACAACACATAATTTCATAGTGTATCGTTATTATATTAGTTACAGTGATGTAGCTTCTTTTAGTCGTTTAAAAAGAAAATAGACACATTTACAAAGTACTACTGATCTGTGTGCTGCTAAGTACTGGTGTCTTAACACTGAAAATAACATTAGATCCTTTTTAAGCCAGTCAGTCTGAGATTATCTGTTGTTTTAGGGTTTAACAGATAGGTAAGATAATTGTACTGCGTATTGCGCTTTGTCAAATTAGATTAGGACTAAACTCTCCCAGCACATTATGATGCAGCTTTGATCGTAGTTCAATCATAACTCAGTTTATGTTTGATAAGTTGCTGAGATGTGTGGTCACTGTTGTTAGTCATTGAATATTAAAATGCAGGTGAAAGGAACATTAAAGTCAAGTAATCTGCATCAATCTGTAAATCCTGAGCCTAAATCTTTACTTTCACTCATAACCTTAAATTAGATCTTATACCTAATCTATAAATGGCAGGAAGTGCGTAAGTAAATGATAATATAAGTGTTATATATTTTTCCATTGCATTTTAATTAAGAGAGCTTCAGTTATATTTGTACAATAGGGGATGGAAAGAACGAGTACAGAGTGATAGAGAGGGAGATGGGGGTGGGTAAGCCTTGTAAACACTAACCCCCTTTCCCCCTCTCTTCCTCTTTTTGTTTCCTCTCGTTCTCTCTCTCCCCCCTCCCTCCTTCTGTAGTGGCCAAGATGAACGACAGATGTAAGGAGAAGCGGGAGGGAGGGGTGTGTGACTGTGTCTGTATGAGTGAGCGAGACGCAGATATATTACATTGCATATCTATGAGAAGGAGCTAGTTTAAAATGTTTTTCCATAGTTTGTTGCCAGTGCTCAGAAGCGGACCAGTGCCAGCCTTGAATCACTTCCCGATGTTATTTTAACCTTTATAGATCCATGGAAAGTTTGCTGAGTATGCACACTCCTTTTAATCATCGCCCTACTTTACTGTAAAGTTACTTATTGTTTATTCCCACCTGAGTGCTGCCCAGTAAGGTCACAGCAGCCATGCACAGAGCATTTCCACTTCTGTTAAGGAACACTTGATGCTTGTAGTAGAGGAAGGATAGATGTTAATTTAATTTTCCACCCAGATTTTTCAAGTCTATCTTGGTTTCTAAAGTGGCAAAATTCATGTTCACTGGAGCACCTCAAATACAGACACCATGACCAATGCAGATTGATTCAATCTTAATCTGTATGTTAATGATTAATCTGTAATTCATCATCAAAATAATACAAAATCATCGTTGTTCCTCGACAAATGCTTTGTTGAAACAAATTATACAAGCTTTTCTTGCAGCACAACCCCAGAAAATAGAGTATTTGATCATCATAATAATTAATCATACAAAACAAAACTAGACTAAAGTTATCACTTAGAATTGCTGCTATTGCTCAAATTTGTTAGCTGCAAGATTACACATAACAAATTAATTTACAAACCTTTTTGGAAAGTGTCAGTTTGGTGAGACTGTTGGTTAAGACAGTGCTGTTTGTACACATTTGGACAGTGACATCCTCTGTTGTGTGACGCAACTATCAGCTTGGCAGTTTTAGGATGTTCACGTCCGCATTCGGTAAACAGATCACATAATCACAGTCTGTGTCTGCTGATGCCTGTGGGTGGTAGACAATTTATAGTCTGTGATTAATTATCTTTGGTCCCTTTAAAATTTGAGTACTTTTGTAGCCTTGTTGTATTAAAAACACAGTTAAGCTGGAGTAGATAAAATGCTCCATCATTATTTTATTACATGAATGCGTCTTTAAGAATCTCAGGAAAAAGGGAAAATGCAGTGTGATTGCATGGAGTTGTATTTGTTGGATTTACATGCACTTTATTGAACCTGATTGCTGTCACCTTTCTGCAGTAACCTGATTTCTTGAACCTCATGAAACCACGAAACGTCATTTCCTTAATCTTAGTGAGGAATTAAGAGGAATCTAGTTACTGCAGATTTGTTCTGAAAATAAAAATGAATTGCAGACAATGAAAAGTTAAATCTGGACAAAATGCATTAGATCTTATTGTAATTTATTGTCACTTTTAAAGCAATTAGCTAATAATAATGCTAATTATTTCTGTTGTTTATTATGTCGTATATGGTCCATTTCTGCCATAGTTATGGTCCTGAAAGAAGTATGAAAGACAGAATGAGAGACTTTGAAATGATCATAAATTGTACATAGCTGTGTCTCTTTCCCTATATATTTTTTTGCTTCTTTCTTTTTGTATGCTGACCTCTTCCCACACCAATCTTTCTCCCTTATTTCTTCTCTTCATTGTCTCCTATTCTACTTTTCTCACTCTACCCATTATGTTGTGAGCCGTTCCTTCACATCCCACTATCATTTCTTTTTCTACTATCTTGCTTTTGCTGTGTTTTTCTTGTTGTCTTTTATTATGTCTTATGTCCTGTATTATTGCCTGCCTGCCCAAACACTTTGCTTCTCTGTCCTTATCCATTCCTTTGCTCTTGCACTTTTCTTTCTTCTCTGCACTTTCACGTTGACCTCCTTTCATCCACCCTTCGCACCCATATTTTCTCCTTTCTTCTGTTCCTACTCTTTCTCCCTTCTCCCCTTTCTGGTCCTTCATTGTTTTCTTCTGTGTTCCCTCCTGTCCTCCCCAATACCCCTTCCTGCAGCTGTCCAAGAGGAGCGGCAGAGGAACAAGGAACGAGATGGCGAGGTGGAGTCGACTAGTGCTGTTAACGAGGAGATGCCAGTGGAAAAGATTTTGGAAGCGGAGGTGGCTGTAGAGCAGAAGACAGAGCTTCATGCAGATGGAAGCTCAGGCGGCAGCTCTGTGAGTAGTCTGGATGGTGGATATTAACCACAATCTGTGTTCAAAGGCTGCAGGTTTAGTTTAACAATCTTCACAGGCTGTTTGTATGAAAAGTATGGGGTGTCTTAGTAAAGTTATTTGATGAAATAATTGTCAATATTCCTCTAAATCTGCTGTTTTCTTCAGCCCAACGACCCTGTCACCAACATCTGTCAGGCAGCTGACAAGCAGCTCTTCACCCTGGTGGAGTGGGCCAAGAGGATCCCTCACTTCTCTGAGCTGCCCCTGGATGACCAGGTCATCCTGCTACGTGCAGGTAAGCTAAGCTCCATCATATTCTACGGTAACATCATACAACTCTGGTGTCCACTTGGTGTTCCTCATGAATGTGAATGGAAGTACACAAAACATTACACACTGGACACTATACACTGTTAGACACTGTTATTATAATGCAAATCCAATCTTTTACACCACCAACAAAGAAAAATAATAAAAAAAATAATAATCTTGCATGACTTTTTTTACAGGGCTGTTGATTTTGAAAAGCATTGTAATTGATATTTTCAGGAAGTACCTTGAAGAATGATTGAATCATTTGTAAACTCTCATAAATGTTTCAGAGCTGTTTGATGAATAAATGTGTTCCCTGGAGTTATGTGTTTATTTCCAGGCTCAGCTGATTGATCTTAAGTCAATTATTACAAACTAATGACAGCAGGTGTTTATTGAGAGATGTGATATTTAATTAGGACCAGGACCATTCAGTCATATCAGGTATTAAATAAAAAAACAACTCAATAGTAGAATATTTAGATATTTCGATTCACTAGAACTATTGGGACACAACTCTTCAACAGGCTGGAATGAACTCCTGATTGCATCGTTCTCCCATCGCTCCATCTCGGTGAAGGACGGGATTTTACTGGCCACTGGCCTGCATGTCCACAGGAACAGTGCTCACAGTGCAGGTGTTGGAGCCATCTTTGACAGGTAATACACAGATGCATAAGTGCACAAACAGCATCACTCTGGCAAACATATCATATTAGTGATTTCCCCAGTATTCAGAAGTTTGGCTGGGCGACCCAACTGAAGAGGACATGCCATCGTAAAAAATCTTGGGTTCTCTGGAGAGTTTTAGCAATATGTGATTTAAGTGCCTTTTCAGAGGCCTTCCTATTCCACCTTTAAATCCAAACTGTGTAGGATCCCTGCTTAGAATAGAGCCGGTTCTACACACTATTGTAACCTCCTACTCAACCCCGATAAGCCCAGTAAAATCCACAATCCCCTCTTAAACTCACCTGGTAAATCCACATCCATAAACATTTTATGCAGGTTTAGCTGGATTAGTGACTGCAATAAGAAATTAGGATACTGTGTCTTCATCTTTGGTTGGGTACAGCGGCTGTGTTCTGCATTGGCTGTGATTGGCTGAGACTTTGCTTCTTTAGCACTGCCTGTAGGGTGACAGCGCATGCCGTGGAGGCTGGTGACTAATGCTTACCCATAGACGTGCATGTGCACATACACGCATACACACTCCGTGGCATAGCACCTATAGCAGCATTTGATAACTTGATAATGGCTGCCGAATATACAGTACCAACATGTGATTGTATAATAGGAATGTCCCTTAAAATACTCTATAATACGTTAATGTAATAGTCTACATCCCACGAGTGTGCAGAATGTTAAAGAGGCCATGGGTGTATATTTCGGTGTTAAAATTTCTCCTGTGCGGACTACAGAATAATAATTTTTGGATCTAATCTTCACAGAAACCAGATTTTTCATGATCATTGGATCCACATGCACATGAGTCTTATAATCATCTGTAATTAGTAGGCATACGGCAATCCCTGCCAGTCTTATTATCTAATCTAAGGTCACAACATTGTAAAATAAATTTACTGTATGGGCACACTATAGTTTTTTATCCAAAAAGTTAGTTTGAGATCCCGTAATACTTATTCCATGATCACTGGAAAACAAAATAAAAACATAGTTAGAGCCATGGCCTCTCTGCATTACTGCATCATTCATCAGTTGTTAATTCAAAAGTGGAATTAAAATATATATATCGGTAGGAGTTAACGGTTGTTAATTATTTGATTAAGATGTGACACGTCTTATGCTGCAATAGATGCTGGGTCATGGGATGCTATTGCATTATCCAGGATTTCAGCAGGTTTTAATAAATTTTCAGTGCATTTCACACTTTTTTTTTCTGTCATTACATTATCGCTTGAAAAAATGAAACGACTCAAATCTCGATGACTTCTATGTAAAACCCCAACTACATCACAACGTGTCAATTCACTGTTAATTACACAGTAATTACATTGTTATAAAGGGTTAATTCTGCCTCAAAATCCACTCAGATTTAGAGCAAGCTAACAGGGCTCATGGCAAATGGCTCAATGATTTTCTTCTGATACTTATTAATTTTGTAATACCACTGCTCTCTTCCAGCAGCAAGCTTTTCAGCTTCGCATCAGCATCTGTTTGAAACAACTGAAACATATTTTATCAAGGAGGTTTTCAATAATAGAATATCAGAATGGTATTTCTCTGTAATGCATTACTTGAGGTAGACTCGTTACTAGGCAGGCCCTGAAGTGCAAAACACAACAACCTTTAACAAAACAACTGAACAAAGTAAAAAATAATAATACAGCAGTTTTTGTAGAAAACCCATAGAAAAAAAACATAACACTTCAACAAATTCAACAAACTATAAATGGTGGGTACCTACTGTTTTTTTTCATTCTAAGCAGGTTGTGGTCTTGTCCGCTCAAATACCCACAAATCCAAGAGCAAAGAAAGTGTGACAACCTGTAACAGGTGCACACAGAAAAGGCCGAGCACATGTTGCCCCTTTATGTACATGTTCTTTTTATTTGAGCGACATAGTGGTCATCCAGTCAGTGACAAGATAGGCACCCACCTCTTTGGATGTGTTCTCTTTTCTGTTTTGTTGATTTCAGTTTTGTTTTGTTTTGTGTGTTGTTAATTTGTTTTCTTAAATGTTGTATTTTGCACCTCAGAAATATTTCACACACAAGGCTCAGTTAAGTGAAAATTCCATAAAGTCCAACTGAAATCATTTAGTTGTCCCTTTTTATGTTTTTTTTTAAAATAATTGTTATTACTTTTTATTTATTATGAAAAGGAAGAAAAGAGGTTTTGGCGAAATGCTCCTTTTGGTCTCAGCCGACTAGAGGGGCGTGTCGGTGTTTGTGGGTACGTTTGCCTGCTGTTTAATGAGCTCAAGCTTAGCAGCTGATTGGTTATCTAGTCTGGAAACTGACATTAGCAGTGAACTTAGCCCGGGGGAATGTTCTGTAGTGGTGGGCCGACTCACTGACATTATCAAGTATGGAAATTCGTCGATTTGCATAACGTGTGTCAGCACGTGACAATGATGTGCTGCACCCAGAGTAAGAGGGGATTTCCAGAGAGATCAAGCTGCAGATTATAAACCTCGCCTATGACCAGTTTGGGAGTATTTCAGATGGAGACCCTCGCATGCAGCAATATTGACTACCAGCTATATACAGCGTGCTAGCCTCGAAAGCCCAGCTACATTCTAACATTAACTTAGCTCTCCTTATTAGCTAAGCTCCTTACATGCTTGCTGATAACTTTTTTTAAAGCTGGGTTTCCGACATTGACAGCGTTGAGAGCGAGCGAGAGGATGTGCTGCGCGGATGTGGTACGGCGCCCTGCATGCAAATACGATTTAAAATAGGCCTAGTTAAAAATAAAAAAAAAACGATAATCAATATGTGGCGGTCAGTGTTGATATTGTTGCGGGCCGCCACAAATAAATGAACATATGGGAAACACTGGAATTGTAATGGTTAGGTGCAGCACTATTGTACGGTGGCTCATTCAACAAGCTAAGGTGCAGGACAAGATGTGAGTTCATGTTTGTAAGTTAGATAAGGAGGTGTCTTTAGCAGGATGTTGTACAGAGTCTCTGGCTCTTGTGTTGTGTAGCTGCTGCCTGGCTCAGTGTCACCGCCTGCTCTGCCTATGATCGAACGCTGACTATGCCGCTTTATGCAAGATTTGATGGCTTTTTGGAACACAGAACAAGTGATTCACAGAGCACATATGTATGCAGAAGCAGACAAAAAATGCTATTTAATTTCAGTTGGACTTGAAGTTACTTTTCATGATGCATTAACTTTTAATCAGGCGCACCTATTAAAAGTTGAGGGTTTGTAGTTTCTCACTTATAAACAATTTCACATGTACTAATGGTTTTCTGCTTTTATGCATTTGCCTCATAAGATTTATCATAACCTCCTTTCTGCATATTTAATACATGAATATAGTGGTGCCTTAAATAAGACGACCATAAAGTGATCAATTGGACAGTCACCATTCAAACTATTATACAACAGTTCAGTTTGTAACACTACAGATTTTCACCATGTGAAATCACATGTAAGCACTGACTGTACAGCTGAAGGGCTCAGAAACAGACAGAATTCTGTAATAACAATGAAACTGTGTAATGACATTGTAATAACACATTGTGATTGAATACACAGGGCGCACAATGCCGAGGTTGGGGCCATATTTGACAGGTAATTACGCCACTACACAAACACTTCTTAAACCCCTCCTCTTGAGAGTCACCATTGAAACAATCACAGAACCAAAGTGTAGAGGTTGATGCTTTCAGGGTTTTGCACAGCTTTGCAAAAGCCAGCTTTTGTTTAAAATGTAGAATTGTTTCACCCGTTCACTCAGTGAACTGTGAGGGTGTGGTTATAGATGATGACAAAGACCAGCACTGCATTTATAATTTGAATCCAGCACCTTATTCGGTTTGTGGCTTTGACTGCTAAAAGCCTCTTCCAATCGCCTGCAGAATACATGGCGTCTTTTGCCCATTGCCAATGCCTCCTCTTACTCGTTGAGCCTTGCCATGACAAAATACTGTATTACTCCAGTGCAGTTGATGATTTAATTTACTGTTTCACCTTTCTGAGGTGGTGTTGGCCCTCTTCAGTGATACTCCCTTTGTGGTGGGCAGTGCCCATTTTCTAATATTAATGATATACACTTTGGTGCGTACCAAAAATCACTTCTACTTTCTTCCACTTCCTCAACTATATGAATGAATAAAACATTTACTCATTGTGTTGATTTGGCAATGCAACCTATTCTGCTCATGTCATTAAAAGTAGATGTTTATTTCTGATGATGGAATAGCAAATAAACCCTAATGGCCATCACTTCCTTCCCCCCACCCCCTGGTCTGCGGAGTCCTCTTCTCTTTCATGCAAGTCATACTCCTGTCAGAGAAGCAGAAGTACTTTTAGGATGCACATATGGCCCACACCAAGCCTCCAAGCTTACATTACATGTATTATTTCACTACATATCAAATGAAGCATGATAATTCCTTTGATTAAAAATGAATTGCTATGTTTGTAAGTTGGAAGAATAAGTTGATAAGCCTTTGCCATGTTAAGTTTTTGTTTCTACTGGTTGCATGCATTGTTCTTGAATAACAGGAAACCTGTCTTAGTTCCTTAGGTTTTAAGATCTGTGAAGCATTTTTAA
This sequence comes from Micropterus salmoides, assembly GCF_014851395.1. Taxonomy (NCBI): domain Eukaryota; kingdom Metazoa; phylum Chordata; class Actinopteri; order Centrarchiformes; family Centrarchidae; genus Micropterus; species Micropterus salmoides. The sequence continues at coordinate 8,488,823 of NW_024040817.1, forward strand.
GAATCAATGAACAGCAGTTAAAGTAGCACCCAAAATCCTTATTATGCCCTATCTTCATTTATGCATCAACGCTTGACTTGCATGTGGACACAGTAAGGGGTTTTTGATAATTAAAATATATGTTTAGCTCCTAAACATACACCTGACTACCATAGTACCTTACTGCATTGAAATCACTTATTGAGGGCAAGACAAAATAGAGGACAGTGTGGAAAAAGTGAAAGTTTGAAACTAAACGGCACACTATTAAAGTTTTTACAACATTAGGCTGTCACTTTCACAACCACTTTCACACATTTGCTTGCAAAGCTAATTCTAAGTATAACAAAGACAGACGACCATCGAATTATCAAGTAGGAAAAACCAAAAACCAGAATCAGCCGCAGCCAGAAGTTACCACCATTTGGTGGCAGCAGTTTGCCATCGTGGCCCATTTTAACTAGTGTTTTCTTTCCCCTGCAGAACCAGCAGTTCAGCCATGCACAAGTAGTTTGGACATAAAGTCATTACACTGAGAAGTAACCATGAATAACAAAGTGATTATGGAGTTTGTTCCCTCTCTCTCGTTCTTATTGTTTTTTCCCTCCCTTTCTTCCTCTTTTATTGCTGTCCTGCTCTTTTTTTCTTCTTCTACTGCCATTCTTTCCCTTGCTTCTTCTGTCTTCCCTAATCTGGTATTGTCCTCCGGTCCTCCTGCAAATCTCTCCTCTCCTCTCCTCTCCTCTCCTCCTCTCCTCTCCTCTCTACAGGGTTTTGACAGAGCTTGTAAGCAAGATGAGAGACATGCAAATGGACAAGACTGAGCTGGGCTGCCTTCGAGCCATCATCCTCTTCAACCCAGGTACACAGACAGGTGGAAGTTTGGAGAACCTCATTTAGACTCCAAACAAAATTGGACAAAGTGAAGGAATTTTGAAATGAGGGACAACAACACAGGAAAATGTGTTTCATTACAGTATAGACATAATGTAATGTTCTCTGTTTTCACCTGAAGACGCCAAGGGTTTGTCCAACTCCAGTGAGGTGGAGCTCCTGAGAGAGAGGGTGTACGCATCTCTCGAGACTTACTGCAAACAGAAATACCCCGATCAGCAGGGCAGGTAGGCTATAACACACAGACATACTAAAAAGTAAAAGATGACATATTTCTGACAGACTGTTGCAGGGCATAGCTGTTGATGTCATGGGCAACATGAATAACTGCCACAAAGTGTGACTGACTGATTGTTGCCATGCCAGTATTTGTATTTTCCTAAACAATGCTGGCAGAAAAAATAGTAAAACAAATACTGTCACTTATCCAACAAGACTTGCCCACACAGATTAAAAATTTCATTTTGCCTTCCTACTTTTATTAGAAAGGAATAAAGGCAGGACGAGGTGTGACACACCGAGCATAAATTAAGCTTTATTCTGTTTGATATCTTTAGATATTATTAGATATTGTGATGTTTACAACAACACACTTGACTCCACAACCTGCTGCAGTTAGTTCTACTCTTGTAAGTTAAATTTCTGCGTTTTACAGAATTTCTTCTGACAACAATTTGAATATTTTTACATTTATTTATTGCTTCCTGCATCTTCTAAATTCCTGTCTTCAGTTTACACGATTGATAGATGTATGGTAATTTCTCACTCTTCTTCGCTCTCATCCTTTCTGCCATCATCCAGGTTTGCAAAGCTCCTCCTCCGGCTCCCAGCACTGCGCTCCATTGGTTTAAAGTGCCTGGAGCACCTGTTCTTCTTTAAACTGATTGGTGACACACCCATTGACACCTTTCTGATGGAGATGCTAGAGGCGCCTCACCAGCTGACCTAGAAGAGCCAGGTTCGGTCCTGTCAGGACCCGATGCACACCGGGATTACCAACACGTCACCCCTATGTTGGGTTGTTTGCTCTTCTCATTGGGCCTCACTTAACTGCAGCACCTGCTGGTTTTAATGTACCAGCCGTCACACACACACACACACACACACACACACAAAACACACGTTCCCCGTCACCGGTCAATTATCTTCACACGCACATGCAGATCGTAACTTGCAAATATTACTTGATGTGCAACATAACTAATACACAGATAATGTGGCTCTGAATGAAACAATATGCTAACACACACACTTTTTCGCCATCTTTTCCCATGTTCGGTTTCCCACCATAGGGGTCACGACTCAAGGAATATGTGCCCTTTGTATCACACATTTACAGTAAATGTCTTAATTTTAAGTTAGCCTTCAGTTTTCACATTTTCATCTCACAGTGGGTTTCTGCTTCTGCAAAACTGGTATGCTTCCCCTGTTTTTACTTGGGTTACTTAGTTACACTGCTAGCTGCACTTCTGTGTATTATATCCATCAGTAGCCAGTTATTCATGTATGGTTTTAGCTTAAAATCAGGTGCGTAGCATTTCAATCAACTGTCACCATCAAACAAATTCACTTGTTATTGGTCAGGAGGTGTCCTATAATGGACAGGCAGACACACCCTCCCAGTGAGTTAATCCAGTCTTGTAAACATTGAAAGATTTTATGCTTTTTTTTTGAATATTCATGCTGAAACTTGTTTTGGGTTTCTATTTTGAAGTACTGTACTCATGAAATGAGAGCTTTTTCCAAGGCATTGAAATCCAGGAAAAGGGGGGTGGGAGCACTATGTTGAATAGACAAAATTTGTCCCTCCCACCCTGATGCGCACAGCGGGCTTTGTAAGACAAGAAGAATGACTTGAATTATTTTTTTTCTCTCCTAGTTTTGATTTTATCCTTTTCTCTACTTTGGCAGTTGGTTGGCATTTTAAACAGCTTGAGGCTCACAGGGATGCGAGACAAACCATATTTGTTGGTCTTTTATTTCCCCTAAATCCTTCCTTCGCTGGTGGTCATTTATGCACTTTTGTGAGTTGTAACTGTAAATGTTCCTGTTTCCTAGAAATGACCATCTAGTCTCAGACACCTAAGATGACCCTGAAGGTACTATGTGTAGGGTTTTGTCATTATTGCTTCATGATCAAAGCAGATGTGATGATTTGTTATAGAACCTGATAAATAATTGGCCACTTCCTGTACAGGTGATAATCAGGTTTGGGAATTAACGCCAATCACCAGTCGAATGGTTGAAAATTGAAGCTTGCAGTAGGTGTGTTAGTCTGTCGTTACACCCAGTCCAGCTGAAAATCTATTATTCTTGATAGGTTGCTCTTTTTTTCCCAAAATTTACAAAAGAGAAGAAAAACTTTACTGAGCTCTTTGAACAGTTCTGTGTTTAATTGGCCAGCGTTTTCCCCCACTGTTCAGTCAGACTATTGAATTAAACATATGTCTGACATATGATTTCTCTACTTGAAACAAAAAACAGCAGCAGAGATGGGAAATGTAAGAACCAGCTGAAATTATCTGACAGTGGCAATAATGCAACATTTAGCCTGTTAGTCAGTTCGTGTCAAATTTGGCTTATCTGCAGAACGTTCGCAGCCCACCGCTCGTGAATAAATCACTGGCTGTGGCCACAGATTGGTAAACAATGCTCCGGTGTTTGAATTACAAAAAGACCTCTTGCGTGTCATGTTACTGTAATGCAATAATGAAATAAGTCAGTGTTATATAATGGAAATCCTACACCTACTACCTGCTGCTTTGAGAACTTTATTCAATGTGTATTGGCTCAGTGCTTGCCACTTTTGTACAGTAGATGTAAATAATAATAAAACACAGGAGTCATTCAGAAACAACGTGAAATATGTGGCTCAGACAAACAAATTACAAATTTCTTGCTGTTGAATCAACATTAGATGTGCCTCCCGTGAAATGACATCGCCATGAAATTGTTTATGGAGCCCATGGCCAAACCACACCTCACTGCTGCTTTTGCACCAACTTCTGCCAATGTTTCCTGTTGTTATTGGTAATTGGCTGGATTTCATTGACAATGGCACTTGATATTTACTGTGATGAACATTTGTGGGCAACTGAATCTGAGCATTGCAGTGAAAAGTCAAATGCAGCTACCACATGATCAGGAGATAAACGGTAAACTATGAATTAAACCGTCTACACACGCTCAAAAGTGAGCAATACTGGGGTACACATAAAGAGTTGTTACCATTTTTGTTAGGAAAGTATTTAAAAATGTTGGCGTTCTTATTAGTCACCACATTTAATAGAAATTAGAAACATACATTTTGCAGTTTCATTCTACAGGGAAGAGGTACCGCTGTCCTCTACCAGGTGCTAAATAACTAATATGGTCTTTTAGTTTAAGACATGCACATTTTCATCAATGCAAACACAGTATGCAAGTAAACAGACAAATCCGAAAGCCATTCTCCATTCTTTAAACAGGTTTGTTTTAGACGTAGACTTCCCTCATAGATTATTCTTTTTTACCCTTTATTGCAGACTCCCAACTATGGAAAATGAACACCAGACAAGTGCTTGTACATTTTGGCCGCGGCTGATGAGTCTCGGTACTCAGATACAGCCAATGTATTTTAGAAAGCAGTTAGGCTGGTGGAAGCAATGAAAGTAGCTGTTGAATTTTGGCATCCACCAGCTATTTTAACCAGAATGAGCAATGAGCTTCCTACGCTGCAGATAGTCCAAAAACGTCTTCTCGGAGAGGATCCTCGGCCCTCCCCCCATGTGATGTGGACTTGGAGGCTGGCAGTTAGATGACCTGTAAGACAGGTGGTTTTGTTTAACATGTCAGTAAGTTGGTCTAACCTTAAGAGTTTGGCGTTGCTTTAGTTTTTCTCACTCAACAAAGTAGTCTCCAGATGTCCGTTAACTTTCTACATGCAGAGAAGAGTCCGCCCCTCGTGCACCGCTGCTTCGTGATTTTGGTGTTGGCAAAGTAAAGCAAGGTGGTTGCAAGCTTATGATTTAGGTGACAAGCGCCAACATCTGCTAGCGTTCTCGTACTGTATATGCTGCGGTATGGTCTCAGTGCTTTAGTGGCTTCAGTTGGAGTTTGTTCAAATGATTTAATGGCAGCAGTCTGAGTTTTGAGACTTGTGTGAAAAGAACTATGTGGCCACCGGACTACAATGTCTGTGATCTGGATTAGAGCTCAGACAACTAAGACAGTTGGGCTCTGGATTTATGTTTGAGAGTGCAACCCTCGTCCCTCAGAGAGTAGGCGGACTTCAGGACGTGTGCTTTTCCGAATAATCTCATCTTCATTTAGGTTGATATCTCAGCAATTTTCTCTGCAGGATTTTAATTTTTGGAGCTTCCTCTCTTGAATGTTTAAGCCTGCTGCTACTGCATCATGTTTATAGCTGGGTATGGGAATGATTACACAATCAATCAAGCGCTGGAGCATCCACTAGTTGACATTAAAAATGCTAGCCACATACACAGCTGACTGAGCGAATGCCAATCTTTGTTGATGATTCATCAAAGAGTCAAGATATGCAACTTGTATATTCATATTGTGGAAACGTTTACCACACTATGTGTATTGTGTTTCTGGCATTTGTAAATTTTAGCTTGGTCTGTTACATAAGTTAACATTAATTGGCAGTGAAATTACTTAAAATTCCCATCCCTCCATACAACAGCAATGCAAGTTTTGCTATGCCAATTCTATATTTCCTTACATTTTGCTTAAGTCATTTAGAGGATGATAAACAGACACAGTAAATACATTTTTAAAAAGCTATACAGTCAGTGCAGGTTCTGTATGCTAAGCCACTTTAAGCTTTGCTGATCAGGGTTTTAGCGAGAGCTGGTGGTTGGGTATTTCAGTTTCTTCAGTATTTGTTGTAAGTTGTGTGTGTGTGTGTGGCCTCATGTGTATGCTTTTATGCACATGTGTATGGAATCTGTCTGCAGCTACGCGTTTTGACTGGCAGATACTATAGCTTTGGCTGTGATGTGCTGAGCGCTGTTGACTTGATTTGTTGAGCAAAATAATGACAGGATGCACAGAGGAAAAAGGAGCCAAGCTGGAGGAGTGATTAACTGGCTCGTTGACCTGAAGAGACCTCCTCCCCTCCTTCACTTTGCCCTGTCTCCTCTGCTTTTCTTTAAACTTAACGAATGCGTATTCACTCACCGTGTGGGCCGAAAATGACTGGGCTTTGCATTGGAATGGACTTGTTAAATAAACCTATGATTCTTGGCCTGTTTGAAAAGCATGTGAAGCTTTTCGTGGGACAAGCATTGGAGAGCGGCAAGGAAGGGGTTCACTGCCGTGCGTCCCTCTTTGCTTACTTTACTTGACGCAGAACAGCGACGATCTGCGGTCGCCATGGGAGACCGCCGTATCGCACCGCACTGCCCACAAATGTTTGTCGTTGCAACCGTGTGCACTCAAGGCAGACGCATGCTGTGACCTTTTGACTGTGTAGCAGTATTGTTGTCGCCATCTTTGTTACATTTTGAAATGACTCGCTTTTTTGAAAATAAAAACATTAAAATGCTTTTTTTTTTTTTTTTTTTTTTTTTTTAAATGGATCGCAGGCTGTGACTGAAGAATTGATCATTGTGTATAGATTAGATATCAGAGCAGCATTTTTACCTATTGACACAGGCCCCTTGGAGCCAAGGCCCATCCCGTTATGATCAATGAGGCAGTGTGTGCTATGCAGCCTTGAAACCACCACCCTCACTGGTTTATTTATCACTGCCAAGCTGTTTGCGGATGTGGCCGTTTTAAATGCAGGGCCACTCAGTACCCAGTAGTTGTTTTTCATGTATGTTGTGATTATTGTGCAGCGCACTAAAGAGTGTGTGCTAACCTTGGCCTGTGTAGTGCATACTAAAGAGGGGCCCTAATAGGAATGGAATGACAGCTCGCGTGGAGAGGGGAGGACTGGTTGGCTGGTCACTGGAGAGAGAAGTAGACCAGTGTGTGGCCCCCTCTGGGTGCTCAAGCTGTGCATTGGTGCTTTTTATAGGGTCCCCTGGCCTGAAAATGTCTGCTTTGGTTTCCAAGGTTGTCCACAGGGAAATGCATATAAGAGTGAAATGCAAATAAGGAATGCTTTAACAGGCCTAGTCCTAGACTTGCTCTTCTTTAGTTGCATTTGGTTGGGTGTTTTCTGTGACCGGGTCCACTGCAGGATCTGGTTACATTGAATGAACTTGATGGGAGGGATCAACTGAATATGATTGCTCTCTTTTAAAGAGGAGGATGATGATGTTGGTGTTTTTAAGATTGGAGGAATTGTGAAGGGTAGGTCAGAGAGAGAAGGAGGGAAGAAAAGAAAGGCAGGAACTTAAAGATCTCTGATCAGGTGTTCATTTGTTGATCGAGAAGAAAAACAGAAAACCTTTTTTCCAGTAGATCTAGAATCTTCCTTAATAGTTTACTCTTAAAAGAAATTCACACACTGTTTCTTTGTCTGGTTTCTTGTCTCCCTCTTCTCTGACTTTATTATACATCTTTTGTTTATTACAGAGTATTAAACAAATACAAGAGCTGTAAAATCAGATCTCTTATTTTAAAATTTTCTGTCTTTCTCTTGTGTCTGTTTTTATGTCCTGTTTGTATCCTCTTCCATCATACACGTGGAGCTGATTGACTATTGTGTGCTTCTGGGATTGAAAGAAGAAAAAAATGAATACTTTTTTCAGTCATTAATTCTGAATCTTGTTTCTGTTTGTTGTATCATGTCTGAGTAAAGGTTTTAATACTGTATGTGAAGTGTTTTTTCATTTGTTATTTTAAAAAGTGACATTTTATTAGTGAACAAAGTTGGAACAAATAATGTAAGATACTATAAGCTGGAAATGAAAATTTACAGCTTACTGATTTCCTTCAGGCTCCACATAAAACAACCAGCTCACTGTACATGAAATGGTACTCGTCTCCAACTGTTTGCTCCTCAGTCCAGCAGGACCCCAGGGCCCCAGGTGACCGTTGGCGCCGCACTCCCATCTTTCAGCCTCTAGAGGGAGCACTGACCTCTTGTCCTCGTCCAAGTTTCGCCAACTGTGGCCTCCTGTCGCTCCACCTACCCACTCCACCTCCCTCAATTAGAGCTGCTGGGTGGTGAAATTGTCCTGTATTGCCCTCCCCGCCTACTTTACGCACCTTGGCCAATAAGGAAGCAGCAGAACTGAGATCAAAACATTTTTATAGGTAGATTTCATCCTGCACTCTGTGGCTCTTTTACCCCTCTTGTATCATGTTTAAATGTAAAGAAAGATAGGAATGTGGGTATGAGTTTGCATCTGTGTGGCCATGGAGTTGGGGGGGCTCCTCTCTCGCGAGCGCACTCTCTATTTCTCCGCCTCTCCTCCCACCTCCTTCAGTGCGTCTCCTCCCTCGTCTCTGACCGTCCGTCCACAGTAGCTCCTCTTCGTCCTTGCCCACAGGAGCTAGACTCTAAAGCCCTTGCACAGTTTAGCTCTCTATTAATGAAATATAGGTTTGTCATATTTATTTTTATGTCATGTAAAACCTCTGCCCACAATATTTAACAGACGTAACAGCAAATAGCCAGATCCTTGTTATGGTCATGCATGTTGTTTTACTGACTGTAATGACGAATTCACACCCAGGGGGTCTGAGCAGCTTTTATTGTACATTAGCATTTATTAAATTGTGGTTTTAGACCCAAAAAATTGATCACCAGCCTGTTTTCAGTAAGCTCATGTTTAGAAAGGCCAAGCAGCAATTCAACATTCATTTACGTTTTCATAAATACATTTTCCACCCTTTAAAATACCCCTGTATGATTTTCCAGTTTTGGTACAAACCAGTCTTGGTCTTAGAAAATCAAACAGACATAGCAGAGGTTACAGTATTATTATGTTTTTCCTCTTTGGTTTATGTGTGGTTGGCCTAATTATAGATCCTCCACTGTCCTTTGGCCTCTTAGATTTTTGTGTTTTACTGAGCAGGCAAAATCTGAGTATAGAATTGTTCACACTTTAGAAATATTTGACTGAATTCTCCATTACTCCAGAGCAGAGTAGTGGTACATATGCTATAAAACGTGTTTGGTTACCCTGACTTGAATAAGTCGGCTAAGACAAATGAGATGGAGGTTAAACATCACTTTCCCTGTTACAGATGTCTGAGCCAAGTGTGCCACTGTGGAAGCTCTTCCTGTAGCACCAGCAGCTGCCAGCAGAGGGTGCAGTCACAATGAGTTTTCTGTTCAGGACCATGGAGCTTATTACAGCAATGTCAGCAGCATCGTATTTAGAGAAGACTATAACCTCGCAACTTGAAGTTGTAGACAGTAAGTTGCCCATTTTGGTTAAGGAAAATAGTTTTTAACACGATGAGTTAAATGTTATCAGTACGGAACCCAGAATCACCTCTTTTATTTTAGACAACTGGTTTGTTTTAGTGCCCTTGTTGAACTCTATTCTGTCATATGTCTCCATCTTTCTCAGGCCCATTAGCATCTTGCCAGCTTGCCGTCCCCTCTCATGTACCCATCTTTCCATTTCTGTATCTTTCTTTCCAGCCTCCTCATCAGTCCTTTCTCTCCTTCTCGTATTTCCCTCTTCTCCTTCGCTTCTGTCCTCCTCTCTCTCTCATTCTGACTCCCTCCATCCCATCCTGTCTGTTAACCTGTCGATATCTTTCTCAGTGTCTCTCCCGCCCTCCTCTCTCCCCAGTCTCCTTCTGGCTCTAACTCTTCCTCACCCTCCTCCCTGAGCGCTGCAGAAAGACACCTTTATGCTGAGGGTCAAATTCCTCCTAATTTCTGCTCCACAAATGTCAATTTTCACCAGGTGAATGTTATTGCTGTGCGCTGAGTGTGCACTGTGTTTGAAGTCATTTGCCAGCAGCGCTTTGGTGAATCCTGTGTGGTAGAAATGCCCCACACATCGCCTTCATGCACACACACACCTGAGGAAGACGGAGCTTAATTGAGCTTGTGTACTCTCTAGACCGAGCAAATACCAAACAGCAGTGCGAGATGTCAGGTGTGTTTGCTGCTCACTGTTATTTTCTGTTCTCTCAGGTAATTCTAAACTAAAACAAATACTATAATCCCCCGTCTGAACTTCAGGGTTGCATAATTTTCAGAACTATCTTTGGTAATAACATTTAAACTCGGTCCCAAGCACACAACTTTCAACACCATCTGCTGTCTGCTTCAAAACAAATGCTGATTTTCTGACCAACACAAAATTTAGGCTTTACAAAGTCAGAGTAGTCTTATGTATGATAATAACTAGTGGGAGGATGCATTTTGAGGGAATTAAAACTTGAGACTGGAGTCAGATAAAACAATACATCCACTGTTAGAAGCCTTAAGTGTTTTTAAAGACAACATTTTTGCATTAAAGTGTCTGTTGGGTGACAGTAAATGGGGAAAACAGGTGTGGAATTTTTGGCCATTTTTTGTATAAACTTTATCTTCTTCTTTAAGGCATAAAAGGCAAACATCCCACTACATTGTCCAGCCTGTTGCCTTTGTAAGGTCTAGACTGTTGTGATGGGAAGAAACTTTGGAATGACGAGTGACACCATTTAGCAAAGCTAAATTACTGGTCAGCCACTGTCTCATGTTCTTTCAGCTGTAATGATATGCTAGGATTTGGATATACACAGACCAAATCGGAGCCAGGGAAAACTTAAATGACTTGAGAGCGCCTCCTGAGCAGAGCTAAATCTGGGTGAAACTGAGAATGGGTCCCACATAAAGTATATAATTCTCCATTTGAGGGCGGTTGGTCTTGCTTTCTAATCAAGGGAACATGGCAGATAAAAATATGTCAGACGGAGAGATGTGCTGAAAGAAATGTTTCAGAAACACTTCATCATCATCATGGTGCCACTCGCAACTGGGATGTAGTCAGCAATGCATTTCAAAACTTAGCAACTACAGCTAAAATTAACTCGGGTTTTATGCTGAATTTTGCATTTCACATTAAATGTAAATGCCCAAATCATGAGCCAGATTTAAATGTAGCGCCATTTGCACATCTTGTATTTGTATTGTTCCAGATCAAGTAGCTGATTGTACTTGGTGACTCTTTGTATGATGATGATAACTCTCGTCTGTGATGGCCGAACTGTGTCAGCGAGGGGAAACTGGTAGACGGAGAGGAAAAGGGGGCGTAGATGGGAAGAAAATATTTTCCATTTGCAGCATCACAGTTATTTATTGTGCCGCCTTGGCATGTGTATGTTTTGTTCGTACAGTAAGATGAAAAGCTCTTTGATGGCTCGCAGAGGACAGACAGACTGGAATGAACTCATGGCCGTAACGGCTTGAACTCTTTTTGTTCCCTGGCCTCATTAACCGACTGCCGTGTCTGTGTGTACAAACACTGTAGGTCTGCATGTTCGGTCCTCGTGTTTAGGAAGTCAATAATTTGTTTGTTTTTGTTGATTTGATCTTTTCTGCTTATGTCCCTGGGACAGCCAAGCTTCACCACTACAACACAGGGTCCTGATTCTGTTCTCATCCTCCTCTGCACTCATTCCACTTTCATCTTGATCCTCTGTTCTTGGCTTGAATGCATTCATGTTTGCTTCCACAGCTGTATTTTGTCTGCACGTTAGATATTTCTTAGTTTTTGATATTTCTCTCTCGTATGTGTATGTTAATTTATCCAGGGACTTTTCAGGAACGCCCTGTTCACACACAGTTAGACACATTCACACATGGAAGCTGCCCAGTTTAACCGCAGTCAAGTTTAATGGTCACTGAGCAGCTCCAACTGGAGCAGCTGGGGGTGACGGACCTGCTCAGGGCTGAGTTAGTTGTGTTTGTTATGGCAGGCAGATTTATCCTTCCCCCTCTGAGTCCGGGGATTAAACTGGCAACTTTCCAGTCACATAACCACTAACTTGTAGGGTACTATTGGTCAAATTAGACTATTAGAAATTTAGAAAATTACAGAGTTTATCCAACAAGATCAACAAACTGTAACTTTAACACCATTAGTCGTGTAATCTTGCTGATTTGGATGTGTTTTATCATAATGCTGTTTGGAAGTTGTTCTAAAGTTGTTAAATACAGAGTTTGACTGTTTTTTCAGTGAGCCAAAATTTCTGAACACAGTTGCTAAACTTATAATTCTACTCTAATTTCAGGCCCATGCAGGTGTTGGAAAGGCTCAAACATCCAATCATCTACCACTGCATATGGGAAAAATAAATAGCATGTGAACTTCTTGGCGCTCTAAATAACCTTTTCCATTTCTCCACCGCAGTCGTTCATATCCTCCATCTTGCATGTTGCTCCATCACTCAGCCCTCTGTCTGTCAGCTCCCAGGTGTATTCTACTCCTGCATGTCCGTCACTCATCGAGTCTCTTCCCTCTTCAGTTAACTTTGTCTTCATCCTTTCTCATATCCCAGGCTTCTCTCTGCTTCACTACTGTACCTAGAGAGAGGGCCCTGGTCTCAGCAGCTTCCTGTCTCACAAAAGACCCCTCTGTTTCCCCCCTCTGTGTTTCCTCCGCTACCTCCCCACCCCCTTCCTCAACACCCCTGTGGTACATTCCCTCCCTCTCCCCTGGTGCATTCCTTATTGACCGGCCGGCTGAGGAGTCCCTCTGTCAGCGGGCTCTGTGAGAGCCGAAATGAGCCTTAACTGATCTGTGGAAGCAGTTTTTAGATTTTCGGTTCAGGACAAGTCTAGAGAGGATCCCTTTAAATATAACTTGAATTCAGTTAATTTTATTGCCCATTATATTAGTTAGATATGCTAATTCATGTTTAAGCTCATTTAAATATTCACTGCACGGCCAAAAATGCCAAAAGTGCCACATTATAAATCTCCCATTTGTCACATCAACTGCAAAAATGGAGGTCTGATGAAGAACTGGCCTGGTCATGAAGAAAAAAAAAAGGTACACTCTCTAAACAAATACTCTGTGGAAGTTTATCCAAGCTAGAGCACACGTCTCCTCTCCAACACGAGTGAGTTATAGCAAGTCGTTTCATCTGAGCAAAGTTTTGTTGGCTTTCTTTCAACAGAATAATCACTGTTGACGACTTGCAGCTACTTACTTACCAGCTTTGTAGATAGTTTAGCTGTTGTAGATTGGTACAGACTGGTTGCTGCACTGATACGTGCTGGCTAACACATTGGCACAAAATCAGTCAGAACCTTTTCAATACCAAATCTATTATTTTCTTTGACGGGACCCCCTGGAGTACATGCTCATGCCTATACTATAATCACATACTAAATGATATAAAGGAGGGTGTTTCGCCAGTAAGGGTTAAATATGTAGCATCATTATTGTTGCTATAATTACCTGCTGTGTAATAATAATATTAATAGTACATTTTAATTGCATATCACTTTAAAGGGTACTCAAAGGCACTTACATGGTACAAAAAACACAACATACCGAATATAATATTGACATAGTAATATACCTGATAACAATCAAGCTCTTGAACAGACCTCTGATTGAGGCGTATGTGTAATTTTTCCACATCTGTGGTAAACATTTTGAGGTTTCGAGATGCAAGCTGTTGTTGTCAGTCACTGCAAACGAACAGGTCCATGTGTTAAAACAGGCCTAGAGGTATTATTTCTTTCTTTGTTTTGTTTTATGTTTTACACATCTCTGAGACACATAATTAACACTCTGTTAGTTTAGCTCAAATTATGCCCTAAAAATGTTGCGTTTTACAGATTATAGTTAATTTATGTAGATTATTGCTCAGGAAAAAAATGCTTTCCTGTGTGTATTGGCAATATAATCATTTTAAATGGACCATTTGTTACTTCAGGCTGAGCAGTGAAGTCACGCTTGTATCAGGTAATCTAATACCAACATGTAATCATAGAGGTGTACAGAGCAACCCTTATAATCTGACAATTCCTGCATTTACACAGGTATTACTCTCATACAACATGCTGCTTACTGCTGGAGCTCCCACCACCCCAACCTCCTCATCATGCATTATGCTGTAGATACTTTCAGCTTTGCTTAAGATCTAATGTTTTGTTGTGCTGGGCAATTATTTTTCCTAGCAGAATGCTTATAAATTTTTTTTTCTCTGATGCTTGATATCTCAATTTAGAATTAAAAGCTTTTCCATCTCCTTGTTATATAAACCAATTCCTCACGAATGATAAACAAATGCAGTACTAAAACATCAGGTCAACGCAGCCTGGAAGAACTTAGTTGAGCAGCTCCACAGTTCTTTGTAATGCTCAGCTGGACCTGGTATAGCAAGGTGCCACTCCAACGGCAAATTGACCCACCTGACCTTCGCCTCGACCTCACAGTGTCCAGCTGACTAGTCTGGGTCACAGCCGCGCTCAGCTGCCCTCTGTCCCTTCACCGTTCAACCTGCTGAATACTTCTAATGCTTCACATACTTGCTGCTTCTCCTCTTTCATCCCTTACAATAAAGAAAACCCACAAGACAGACTTGTTTTCAGTCAGAATCACGTCCTGGCAGAGTGAACGACGAGCTCTTTCTTAACCCCAAAAAAGTTATTTTTACAAGCAACCACAGCTTCTAATTGGGGAAGTGTTTAACCTCACCAAGGTGTGTTTCTAGTCAACACGATTCCTCTGAACTTTTGTTTCCTAATGATTTTCACTTAGGATTTAGGGATTAAATTGCAGCATTGGAAGTATCCAGGATTAGAGCAGTTGTGTGAAGAGTCCAGCTCTCTGTTAGGATTGGGCCTGTGATGGAGTGGTTAGTGGTTTTAGTATGTTATACCTTCTTATAAAGTATTACTGTTGGATCTCTAGTTAGCCACTTATGTGTTATTATTTAAACAAAAGTTAAAGTTATATTATTGTTTATCAGGATTGTTAAAAGTAGCCTCCCACAACTCAGTTCGGGTGGGAACTTGCATGATTTGTGCACAGAGATCATCACATCACATGGTAGACCACCTTTCTGTCCAGAGTGTGCTGTGATGGGTTGTGAAGAGGGCAATCACTTAGAGATCGCATTTTCCTTCCTTAGTTTGGTGTTTAAAGGTGTAATTGGTAAGATATGACCAGAATTTTAGTTTAAAACATTCAATGTTTTGTAAAAGACCTCTATGTATAGTGCTGCAGAGAAAACTACTGAAGTTAGCATTTTAACCAGCTAGCCTCGGCCTGGTGTGAGCAGAAAGTTTTCTACGTTACACAAGTCCCCCTCGCTTTTTTGGTCTTAATAAACTCACAAAATATTAAGAAAATATTACTACACAGAAAAATACAACCATACACCTTCTGAAATCAGATGTCTGTCTTTCTCCGAACTAATTGCCTTGTTATTGTTTTATTGCCATAAAACTTGACAGAAACCAAATAAAACAAAACCATCTTGATTAGTCTTTCCACTGTTTCAACTATCACCAAGTCTGGTTTGGTGGAAACAAACCTTCAATTCACTGAGTTAGATGTGAAAATATTCTGGCTCTACACGCTGTCACTGCCACTCTGATGCCCAAACTCCTTCTCGCTCCTCTTACACTTAATGCCTCTCCTGAACCCGCCATGTCTTTGTCGCCCCCGGAGTCAGAATCCTGGTCAGAAGAATTAACAGTGCGAGGGGACTTTTAGAAAAAAAACTTTATATATTTGGACAGAGACTAGAACAATTTATTTGTAAAGCACCTTTAAAAACAGAGTTTGACAGCCAAAGAAAAAGCAGGTATAACAACAGACTCTCCCAAAAAGGAGAAGACATGATTAAAATAAATTTAAAACAAGAAAATAAGACACAGAGTGAAAACATAATACATATAAAAGCAGATAAAAGGAAAAGAGATCACATGAAAGTCACTGATTCTGCGTCATCTTTAGATTTAAACCTTGTCTTCGGAACGGCCAGAAGGGCCCAACCGAGGATCAAAGGCTGCAAACCGACTCATGGGGTCAACATTTCTGATATGTAGTTTGGGGCCAAACAGACGTGCTTTAAAAAATGCTCAGTAAAATCTTAAAATCAATTCTAAAACAGACGGGGAGCCAGTGGAGAGAAACCAGGATTGGGGTGTCTATTAAAATCAGTAAGTAGCCTAGCTGCTGCGTTCTGAACTAGTCTGAAAGGAGGGACTTAGAGTGTTTGAATGACTGTAGCACTGAGCCATTCATAGTAGAGTCAGCTGATGCAGGGGATGTTTGCTGACGGTCCACACGAAGCCCACACCTCTGACCTCTGAAGAATCACATCAATATTTATGATCACATTCTGGGTTGGAATATTTGTATTCGTCCCCAACTTCCAGATGTGTCATTACAATTTATTATGAAACCCTAAATAGACGGAAGAGAAAAAGAAGCAAAAATGCAATTTCACATATATATTGAACAGTAAAACAAGGATTCAAGCTGTTTTTCATTTCATGGGAACTTCAGTGCCACCTTTAAACTGTGGTAACCTTTGCACAGTCATTTAAGGGAAACTCTGCTCTAAACTTCACTGTGGCCTGCTGTGTACTGCTGTGACAGCTGTTCAGGTGACTTCATTTGTGGAAAAACCTGCGACTTTGAGGATACAAATATGCTGCTGTGTCAAAGATGCCAAGGTCCCACCCTGTGTTTAAGTCAGTAGGTCAGTTAGCGATGATTTTGTCCATCCAACCATCCACCCACCTTTTTCCTCCACACCTCAGTTTTTTCTGGAATCTCCATGAGTAAATACTGTTTGATCCCTCCTCCCTCCCTTTTGCTCTCTCTCTCTCTTTCTCCCTCACCTCCGTCCTCTCTCTTCTCCTTTATCAATGGCCCTCATTCATTCCTTCTCACCCTCTGCATGCCTGTGTGCCCCCCACCACCAGCTCTCTGCCTTCCTCCCCCCCTCCCCTCTTTCTCCCTATTCATTCCTGTGATTTTTCCTGCCTGTACCTTTCCACAGCCCTAACGTCCCCTCCCAGGCAGCCGTTTCCTCAAACCTTCACTCGAGTCCTATCTTTCTCCTCCATCTTTGGCTGTGTTTCATTTTTGGGGGTTTTGGTATTTAGATGCAGATCTAGATGTGGTTATTTCAGGCGTAGGCAATATTATTTAGCATTTATGAGAAACAAATGAATTGCCAGTAATTGTGGTAACACTTCTTACAATTGCAGGTATTTCATTGTTGAGTAGATTTGTGCTACCGCTTCTGTGTAGCACGGTGAGGCTTCTATTGTGGTGAATGTATGTTTTTTTTAAATTTTAAAACAAATTCATGTATATCAAACCTGCTCTTCATAAATATGCTGAAATCATTTACTTTGTGGCTGAGTATAGCATATTTTTGTCTTTCTGGTTCATTCTATGTCACCAGTCCTTCTAATTGCCTTTTATTAGGACAGCCATTATGCGCCATCTGGGCAAATTACCTTCTAACAGTGAGTAATTGTGCTAAATTGAGTAAATCTTGGCATTCACCTATTGCTATATTTAACGTCAAAGGGTAAGGAAGCTGCCTTCAAATTCCCCAAAAAAAAGAATTGCTAAGCGATGAAAGCCAGCAGTAAACACAAGAGAAATGCTGAGAATGAAGGGAACACACACGTTGCATTTTTTACTTTCTCAAATATCAAAAGACTAGTGCATTTTGTCAAAATATACTGTGTGCTCATTTTTAAAATAAACCGTCTCTCACAAACACACGCTGTTATACATCAGTTGGCACGCAAACTTCAGACCTTGTGAACACTCACCCCACACAGAAAAACACACCCACTTAGGTGTACCCTTGCTGTACCCCCCCCCCCCTCGCTCTGCTCCTTCGTCACCCCTTGCCCTCCCTCCTCCTCCTCTCCTGCCTATTTCGAGGTATGTGGTTAACAGGGAGTTTTCGGTGGCCAGATTCAAAATCAGTGACCCATTCTCTGTCTAATTCCCCTTTTTTCACCTGGCTCCGCACACCTCCAGCAGCTTCACCAGGCCAAGCGGAGTGTGTATTCACCCCACATGGATACACTCAGTCTTTGAGCCCACTGTTAGTGCAGAGAGTATCAGTCCACTCCCTTTTCTCCGTTTCCTCCCAGGCGAGCCCCTGCCCTGATCTATTTCAGTGTGTTGTGGCAAGCAGGGTGTGTGTGCGTTTGCGGCCCTGCCCAGTAAAATACAGACTTTTCAAGGAAGTCAGCAATATAATATGGCCGCTTTATTGTAATTACAAGGTTCTCCTTTTGGAAATAGCGCACAGAGAGAGAGCTGCCCACAGGCACTTGCTGAGTTCGTCTCCAAGAGCTAATGCCATCTCTTGCTATGCTTCTGCAGACGCCCTGGCCTCAGTCTCCAAGATTTTTGAAGTCTCCCTTGCTTGCATTGACCCAGATGTTGCCACAACAGGCGTTTCTATCAGCTGGGTACTAGTCACCCTTTGACATTACAGCCAGATTGCAGTGCCGTCTAACTGTATGCAGTGTCAGAAATCAGATCACTGGGTGGCCACATCTGCAGGGAAACCTTGTGGTCTCTGGGTTCTTATAATCCTTAAATTACTGGCCAGCAAATTATAAGGCTTTATTAATTCAGATATGGTTGACACTGAAGCTTAACTGTGTAATTGAAGGGTTCACGTTGACCTGTTACGCAGATATTCTTCTGGACTAGACAAGTGGAAGCACCTGCCTTTTGATATCAGGATATTTTAACATTTTAGCAGCCTCACCTCTTGCTAAATGTGGTCACTGGGATGTGCCATAAGTCTGTTTCAGGATGATGAAGTCACGCTGCTGGTGAGAGCATACATGCAATTCCTGTCTTTTGAAATTTGTGGTACCTCTATAATGTGGATGTTCAGCAGATTTTGTGGAATATAGTGTTGCTAAGGCAGGGTTGCTTTATGCTGCACTTTAGTCTGTGGTCAGCGATAAACACATACTAAAACTGCATTAGACAGTTCTTCCATCTTAAATGCCATGACAGCAAAATAGTAATAAGATGCCATAGAGTCACCATATAAACAAAACACTAACGGTAACTATGGCAATGTACATTTTTGATCCCTGGAAGTAACAAATCATGAATACCTTAAAATATCACCTATATTTGGGACAGGCCTTTAATTCCTTTACCACGCCGGTAAATCTGAATGAATAAAAACCTTCGTGCTCAATGTTTCTGTAAAATTAGCTAAACTATTCAATTGTGGAGAATCAAATCAATGTAACAATCTAATGTTAGGCATACTGACAAAAGTTTAAACACTTATATTGGTGTACACAGGTTTTATACATCCAGAGAACTTCTAAACCAAACCAGGCGTCTAATTATGACCTGCGTTTAATTGTCAAAACGTGTAGCCACACCAGGCCAGTAAAGGGAACAGGCGTCTAGGTTTTTAATTTAGGTTTCACAGTATACTGTTATATTGTAAGTTATCTTTTGTTGCCATTTGGACGTTCCTCTATGTAAAGCTGTTCAGGACAGATTCAATATACAATTATTTAAATTTTACCTTGGCAAGTAGAATTAAAGATGGACAGGATGTGAAGCAACCACGCTACGCCTACACATGCACACTGACGACCCAGGGTTAGGGTTACAATTGTGGATTTATTTACACACTTAAAAGCATTTATTGAAAGTTTTATTCTTTTCGCATGTTTATTTACAGCATTAAGCGTTGAAATGTATATTGGAAAAGGCTGTATATTAACTTGTTTTGCTGCGAAGCTTCGACTGTGAGATTGACAGTCAAATCAGGCTCCGCCCATCGAATCTTCGACTATTCAATTTCAATATTTTATATTCGGGGTCAGCCCTAGAAGCAACTATCCCATATGCCATAAACACATGTTAACGGACTAGGCAGCGTTTGACACACTTTTTGTAGGTGTCCGAATGTCTGTGGAGACAGCTGTATCACAGTGTAGTTCACACTAGGCAGCTGATAATCTGTGTTTGAAATGTCCAACAGACACTCTTTCTCCCTCATCAGCTCCTGCTCTGACTTTAATGGTACTTTGCCAAAGACCAAAACTTTTTGAATATAATAATATAGCTGCAGTGCAAAAACAAAAGTGCATTTCTTGTATTAAATATTTGGCTCAACACAACCACAGCTATATTGATTGCTGCAAAGACATAAAAGTCTGTTAGAGCATTAATGTTTTGTCTCTCTTTAATATTACTTCCTGCTGTCTGTGTTTTTATGTTTACTCCAGCTTGCTCTCCAAACATCTTGCAGACTGTTCATCAAGTCAAATCACCTCCTAGGGACGCACAACAACGTCAAAGCAAATGGAAGCAAGCCACAGGATCAGATTGATAACAAGTAGGCACCTGCTAAAGCACCTGTTGTGAACCCTCTCAGCAGGTGCACAACCCTTTAGGGCCCCACATACAGACTATAGTCAGTTTGGATGTTAGAAGAAAGAGTAGTAAATGTGAGCAAAGATGACACTGGGGTTATGTAGAAAGATTTGCATGAATAAGACCTTCTATATTTTTGACATACACAGTCATTGAAGGATAACATAATAGCATGCTTTTCAAATCTGCCCCCAATGACCATATTCGACTTTTTCATTATATTAAAATCTTGGAATAATTCCAGCATTGGTGTCCCAAATAAGGCGCTTTCTGCGTTTTTACATTTTTGTAAATTAAATGTGATGTCTCAGACTTCAGCAATGTTATGGATGTCTTTAACTACTGTATATGAAACTCTTTAAAGCAGAAAGATCCACCTCACCTGCACTTTGGTCTGTATAGGGAAAACAGTGGCCTACTTTAATAAGAATAATAAACTTTATTTCTATCACACAATTAATGTAAAGTAAGTTACATAAAAGCAAAAGATCATGGCAGATGTCCCATCCATACATCGTCAACCGCTTATCCTGCGTACAGGCTCGCGGGGGGGCTGGAGCCAATCCCAGCTGACATCGGGCTAAAGGCGGGGTACACCCTGGACAGGTCGCCAGACCATCTCAGGGCCATCATGGCAGATGTGATAAAAACAAAACAAGTTGAAAATGTATGATTGTATAACTGAATCTGTAATAAAATCCATAACCTGCACACACACACACGTACACAGGGCACACAGGGGTGTAGCACAAAAATTCTGGACCAGGCATTCTCGATTGGCCCCTCCCAGCATCCATAGCTATTTGTAGTATCTCTGTGGGCCCGACATACTCAGTCCCCTCCCCTCCCCCAGTCCTGCGCTGCTGCATGTACATCAAGACAACCACATGTCTATTAATAATGAATAAGTGATTATTATCATTGAATATTGATGCTTAACTTTCCTGTAATAAACAAACAGCAACAGATACATATTGGTCAGACGACCACTTTGTCGTGTCCCTGATGAAACCATGGATGCAACAAAAGTGGCCATTACCCTCCCTTGAGTAGGAAATCTTCGAGTAAAGTGAATAACTTTCTTTCTCTTTTTTTTTACATACGCGTGTGTGCAAAATCTAGCACAAACGCATACCACAGATGTCTCTTGGGGTGTCTCTTTTTACAAGTTGCGGCATCTACTTTCAGAGCACAAGGAGGCCAGAACCAAACAGTCTGTTCTCAACAAACACTCGATCCGCTGTGTCCAGGAAGCCAAAATAAAAACCCAGAGCTGCCGCAGTGAGGGAGCGTTTCCTGGACTTATCCTTGCAGTGAAAATAACATCTCAGTGAAGCTACAGTGTTTACAAAAGGAGAAAATAATTCCCAACTCAACATTCAGGTAAACTACAAATTGTGGGTTTATGTTGTTTGTACTCCATTTTGTTGCTCCAATATTTGTTTTGGTACTGATTTCTGATCTTTTCAGCTTTCCTGCTGTTTTGGTCACCTCCTCTGTACTCCCTTTGTTTTGTTTTTGTTTTTATTCCAGAAATATTTTATGGTTTTTCTTCTACATCTGAGAACAAGAAATCCTATGTTTTCCCTTTTGGTTTCCATACAGTAATATATAGGTATAAAAACTGCCCTAGCCCGGTTTTCCTCATGATTCCTGATGGATAATTGTTGGATGCAGCAGCCTAGTTGATGGTTTCAGAGAATGATCACACAGTGGCCGCTCCTTGTCATTCTACATACATCAAAGCTCACTGCTGTTTCTAACGAGAGGGCAGAACTATTTTTTTATTTTGGCAGCCTTGTATGTAAACTCATAGACAGTGCATTACCACTGGACTGAAACTCAAACATGGCCATCATACTTTAAGCGTGTCCCTTTTCTTTTCATCTGGAAATTAGTGCCCAGTAGACATGTATTCTGGGGAAATGGTGGAGTCGGGCATCTTATGAGCCCATGGGTCTAAATAAAATGCATAATGTATCAAAAGAAAAGTAGTTGGCACTGACAGAAACTGGGAGTCTAAACTGAGGCTTATGTCCATGTGGAAGATGCTATACTGAGATCTTTAAATTTTGCCATCTTTACATGTTTCACTCAAAAGTTTTTTCTAATCAAGTTATAAAAACACTCAAACTCTCTGTAGACTCTAAAACTCGACACTGAAAGTCTGACTAAGCTTTTCTACAAGTTTGTCTTTTAATTGGTGACCCACCAAAAACATGATTAAACAGTTGAATGAACATAATTAAAACGAGATATCTTTTGATAAACTTTGGCGCATGGACTTCTTTAACGACAGTAATCTAATATCATATAGTAGGTCTGATCCACATTACATCTGTGTGTGCTGTTAGAGGCTGTTTAGCAAGGCGCTAAACCCTATATCGCTGCGCATCAGTGTAGATAAGGACACTGCCTTAATAACTAAACTAATACATTAAAAGAAACATTCTGTGAGGCCCAAAAGACTCTATATGTGTAACTGATCATGTTGCAAGCCAGTTTTTTACAAATTTTATGCAAGTCATCTGAACTCTGAATGCAACTTCACACTAGTTACCACACCAACAACAAGGGATAAACAAACATAATTTATAAATATGTAGGAATACATTTTCCTTTTTAAAGATTGCAGTGTTGAAACCCAGACATAATCACCTGTCTCTAATTTGTCTGTCATCAGAGTATATTGTTTTTTTAAGTAAAGGAAAAACCATTAAATTTTTTTTTTTTGGCCATGACAGTTTTTTTCTGTTGCTTCCAAGCCCTTAGAAAGAATGATAGTAAAGGGAGCTATCATGGAAATCCCACAGAATGCAAACACATCCCCCTTCGTTCACCTCAGAGAATCAGACAGACGTGGGGGGAAGAAATGAAGGGTAGTGAGAAAGAGTGAGTGGTATAGAGCATCAAGGGATAATTATGGTTAATTACTGCTTTCTGGATGTGGAGTCTGCATTCAAAGAAAGTGACTAACCATGCATGGGCTGTGTGACTGCAGAGACATTTTCAAGGCAGACAGATGGGCACTGGGGGTAGTTTGAAATAATGAAGATGCTATTGAGTCTTTATGACAGGTATAGATATAAAAAGTGACTTTGAAATTATGAAAGGAATGTCTCTTTGAAGATACTACTAAAGTTGGTTTTAAAGTTTATGTCCTAGTGGTTTGATGTCCTCTCAGTGGCTCCTGTTTGAGTAGTGCTTTCTAAAAGCTACAGTGCTCAGCTGTGAAAAGAAATTGAAAAATACTGAGAGACGGACTAACACATTGTTGGTTTGGGTCTTTACAATAGGAAAATTAGAGAATAACTCCACATGGACACCTTAGATGGTTGCCTGAACTGTTCTGTGGCAGATGCACTATATTCATTTATCTGATATATTTTCAATTTATAAATATTAAATAGGTTTGAAATGTATCATCATTTCTAGAAACCTTCTCCTGGAGTCAGACCTGAGGGAGGAGCTTACAGGAAAGTGTAGGGTGCCTGGGCTTGTATTGATGACTGACTTCTTCAAAGAAGAAGTACCAGAAGTCCACGTGGGTCCATCACCTGACCTCTAGACCATTCATGAGAACAAAAGGTAGCACTCTCTGAAAATACAATACAAGACACTCTTTAGGGCTCTGGTGAATTTGCCAGCTGTGCAGCAGGTGAAGGGGTCTTAGAGGAGCGGACAGTTATAGAGTGTGGTACTTGGTTATTTTTGTTCCATCACAAGCCGTGACTTTAACTGTGCTGAATGTATGGATTACCATTTGGTTTTGGTGATGAGTATTTTATATTTTTACATTAGTATTTTGATCCAAACATCCACAAGTCCATGCTAATTGTTAAACTATTTGACCATCATAAAAATAGTCAGTTACATCTGTTTTTATCTTAAGCATCATTTAAGACTTGTTGTCTGGTAAAATCATTAATTAATCCAAAATGTTAAAAAAAATTAGAGATTAATGGTGGATAGAAGTTGATCTGTCAGTCACAAGTTTTATTACACGCGGCACCCCCACCCTTCCATACGCACCTGAGCTGACGCTGCAAAACAATGCCACGTGGGTCTGACCAATCAGAGCGAGGAGAGCGCCAAGAATTGAGTGAAATGGGCGTGGTGAGCAGCGCGGACAGAAGCCTGATTGGCTGGCCGAACGCTAACTCTTCTCTCTTTAGCGCGGTGCGTGGTCCTGCTGTATTATCTACAATTTATCTTCAGTGTTTATAAATCCAACCTGTTCACGCCACAGACACTAAGAAGGAAGTAAAAAAAAATAAACAAACACTCCTGCTGCGCTTCTCTTGTGATTGTTTAGAAAGAATCAGAGACGGACATAAACATGTTTCCTCTGATCGGTTTGCGTTCAGCGAGCAACATTAAAGCACTAACTCAAAGTTGGAAACGGAAGACGCAATTTTTGTGTGTCTGAGGTGAAATATTTGTATATATTTGACATTAAAAAAGTTCACTTCACACTCTGAGAGCTTCTCTGCACACGTATCCACGTGCGCCAAAGGCGCAATTACGCACGCCCTCTATTCCCTCTCCCCCTTTGGCTTTCACTCTCTCTCTCCACACACACACGCTCTCACTCTTCGTGGGAGTAAGTGTGTAAAGAAGGGGAGAGGGAAAGAGAGAGAAGGGAGAGAGAGAGAGAGCGTGATTCCAGGTCTCTCTCTGCTGCTCTCTCCACTTTGGGTACTGGTACCCAGTCTGACTCAATGGGGCTTTAGCACTAAGGGGTTAAACGTTAAAATAAAAGATATTTATTCACCCCAAAGCCCCTTTAGTGTTTAGGTTTTGTGCATTAACATAGACAGACATAGGTAACTCATTAAGGAAAGTCTCCGGGAGAGAGGTAGAGACGTCTCCAGAGGCGTGCCTTTTTGTCTGCTGCCTCGCAGAAGGTTCAGTCGGGTCCCTCTCGTCGGCTGGCTTTTTGTGAGAGGATAACTTCCACCATATCCTACATTTACAGCTCAACCAGGCCGGCAAACTACTGCAAAACTATGGATACTGGAGATTGTCCCTTCCGGAAGAAACGGAGACCATGGCGCATGGACTTCTCATCCTTCGCCCTGGTAACCGTGGCGCTCGCCATTTGCCAAACGACCGTGGTCCGCGCAGGTAAGACGGGTTCTCTTATTAATTGTGATATTTATTGCGCGTTTTAAACGATAGTTGGTCAGATTGTTAGGCCACCTTTCATGTTTTCCGTTTCTTCATTATTCACCGTCTACCTGGATTTAGCTCGCGTAATAAATGCAGATCTCATCCATTGTCGGACACTTGCGCATCTGACATGCTAATTTATATTTTTCACAAGAGACTAGTCAACAATGATCCAACGACAATAACAGTATCTTTACGGGTTGTATTTTCTTCTGTACCGGCATATTTAGACGTTTATCTCTGCTGGGTAAAGTTCCTTAAGCATCCCGTGGCGACTGGTGTTTGTCTTCTTCTTAAAGGCCTTGAAAGTTAGTTGGGAAATACGAATAAGTGAGTGTCCGATAATGCACCTATAGGAAATATTTTATGTGCTGCGTCCATCCGCGAAAAATAATGACACATATTCCGTTTTTATGATTTTGTTTTTTCTATCTGGAAGCTGAAATATCTCCAGCCTTAACGTACTCTGTCCGATAATGGATGTTACACACTGTCCATATCAACCAGTGGTCACAGAAAAGAGAGGTTACAAAAGCATTTAATCGCTTTTTGCGGCAGGAAAACACACAAACGCGTTATTATGTTTCGAATAAAGGTTTTTTGTCCTTCTTTGTCCTCCTTCTTAGTGACATTTCCTCGGCTGTCTTCCTCTCTCGGCGCGCACACAACCTGCTGACAGGTGTCATCTCAGTAAGCTGTTAGCCGCTGAGCTCAAACCACCCAGGTGGCGTTTTAGTCATTTTGAACAATTTTCCTGATTACTTTTCCTATTTATCTTCTTACAAACTACAAACTCTCACTACTAAGAACCATGTTCAGTTTCGAGAGAATGGTGCTCATTTTACGCACTGCGTAGGCCCCTATCCGCAGGGGGACATGGGGTAGGACGGTGCAAAGAGCTGCTACAGTCGTTTTTAATGAGGTTTGTCTGAAAACGTCCCGCTTTTAAAATTTGTACTCTTATTTTTTTGCTTTGAGTAAACTTGGCTGCAGGGACTAAGGTTGACTGAGGGTTTACCAGTTCAGCCTGTGCACCAGTCCATCCATCACTGCCTCTGGTCAAGAGTTGTCAGGGAGGAGGGATCTCTGCACCGAGTTCTGTTAGACTAAGCCTAAGGAAAGTGGATTTTGCGTGTTTTCCTTCTGTACTATATTATTTTTCATAGTATTTACAAAGATAGGTACATTCTTATTAAGAAGAATGGAGTAGGCATTGGCGTGTAGAAGATTTTGGATCCGGTGTTTTACTTTAAGGTTTTACGTTGTATGCCCCCTCCTCTCCTTTCGCTCTTCACAGTTTGGCCTATAGATTATTTCGCCTAAAAGGAATGATCTGTATGCGCTGCAGTTCCCTGGCGGACCGCTAGTCGTCTTGAGTTATTTTTAATAACAGAGAATCCATTGATTCACCTGAGTCCTGATGAGTTCAGATCTGACTGAGGACTTTTGATGCGGAATGGCACGTGACACACCATTGAAATGAATACTAATTAAAAGATTGCAGCAACACGACTTGAAATTGTGGTTTTTGAATATGAGAGGCTATGTTGTGAGGTTTTAATGAACCTTCTAAATTATGAACTTGTGATTTTTGTGGATCTGAAGCTGGTTGGAAAATATTTTTTGTATAGTTATTGTTAGTTAAAGCGACGTTTGACTGCTTTGGCTGAGCCACACAATGCAAGTTTTGAACAGAAACACCAAAGCAGGTTAAGATTACACAAACGTTTTTGGAGAAATACATTTAGTTTAGAAGTTTCAGTTGACAGATGGATCAATGGCTCTTTATTCTTCGTTTGGGTGACTTGCGCGGACAACTTACAGACCAATGGGGGGTTTTGTAACAGAAATTGCCCTCCTTCAGTGTATTCTTTGGCCCCGTTTCCAATTTCAGATTGCGAAAGGCGATTGCACCTTCCCGTCATCTCCCGTGTATATTTTGGAGGCGGAAGCCTGAGACATTTCTGCTTTTTTATGAATAGGTTATTATGCTGCGGAGCACTTCGGTCGCAGGGGTTTGAGAGTGAAAGCGTTCAGTGTCTCCGTGTCTATGTGCGCTTTGTACAGTTCTGTTTGTGTGTATGCGTCTGTAAGCTATGGATGTTTTCCCCCAGTTCAGGGTGTGGAGATGTATGCCTCATCAATGTGAATGCGTCTCTGTGTGCAGCACCTCGGGCAGGTTCAATTTCTCATCTTACTGGATTCTGATGGAGGCGCTGTGCTCGCGGAGGTGTTCGTGGAAAAAGTTTTTGTTAATCATCTGACGCTGTGATCGTGTCAGAGTGACGCAAATAAAACACTCCCTTTACCTGTAAGCGCGTGCCTGGCCCCCTAGGTGCCTGTGCGTGTAGCGTCCCAGTGCGCGCACAATGGATAATACACACATAGTTGGCCAGACGCGCTGGACCACTGCGTGCGCGGCGCGTCTGTATGCGCGTTCCTGTGCGCCCAGTGTGGTGCAGCAACGCAGATGTTAGTGTAAACTATAACAGCGCCCCACCCAAGCAGTGAAAGACCGATTTAGAGAAGAAAGTGGTCAGAATTTTTCATGTTTATTCTGTCTTCCCCGAGAGAATGAAGACTAGAAAAAAAGAAAAGGGA
The DNA here is from genome assembly GCF_014851395.1 of Micropterus salmoides. Classification (NCBI taxonomy): domain Eukaryota; kingdom Metazoa; phylum Chordata; class Actinopteri; order Centrarchiformes; family Centrarchidae; genus Micropterus; species Micropterus salmoides. The sequence goes on from NW_024040817.1 coordinate 8,516,746, forward strand.
TGGATGATGAGGCACAGCCATTACCCAGAAAGCTTTGGGCCTAGAAAGGCATGAAAGCCCAGTTTTGTTCAAAGGAGGAGAAAATCAGAGGGCAATATTTTCTTGACATGGATGTTCCTCAACCTCATTTCAAAGCAGAGCTCCTCAAAGGGCAGTCTGTCTCAGTTTGGCTAAACATAACATTACCTCTCTCTCTCTCTCTCTCTCTCTCTCTCTCTCTCTCACTCTCTGAATAGAGCTCCTATATGTGGTGGCTGAGCAGGGCTTTGACAGTTCATTCCAGTGACTGTATGGAAGTGTGGATTATTTCAGGCTTCAGTTGGTCACATGTGACTCAGTCGGTCAGCTTTAACCTTGTCTTTTTGATTTTCCTCTGCTTTGTCATAATTTTCCCTTGTGGCTCCGGTGATACACATCTATACTCTCTTCTCTTTCTTTTTTTTTTTTTTACCCATACCTTGTTGTCCAGGGTTAATATATTTGGTTTAATAATTTTGTACTGGCTAGTCTTAGCTTGTCAGATGCCTTCTCCCCATCAGATGTCAGTGTTGCAAATATTTCTCAAAGCTCATCATGACACAAAGATGATTAGCTATGAGCCAAAACAAATAAGAAAATATGAGTTTACTTTTCAGCCATGTAGTCATCATATAATGTGGTATGTTGGCAAACCACAGCCATAGCTCAATCCTAAACCTAACCATGTGTGATGGAAGATTGCTATGCTGGTGAGGGAACACAACACGTGAGGACAGACTGCCTGGGTAACTGAGTTCAGGGCAAAAAACGTCCCCCTTCTGAAAGTGGCTTGTTTCTTTAGCATGTCATTAATGTCCACCAGTTTACAGACTGTTAACAAAGTGGACAGCAGAGGATGTCCACTTTTTTAGCTCACACATATTCAACACTTCGGTGTGTAACTCTGTCTCCTATAGAGAAGCTGGTTTGAAGCGTACAAAAATGAAATCCTGAGCCACTAATCAGGACTGCTGAGAGGCTCTCAGTCTGTCAGTGGCCTCAACCACAGATGCAAAATCATCTCATTTGCATGAATAGATAAGACAAAGACTGTGGTTGTAAGATTAAAACATGCACACAACTGTGAACTTGTAAAAGCCTTTCTCAGACAAAACCACATTAGCGCTGCATGTGAACATAGTGACTAGAAGAGATAGCTCTTCCTTCTTCCTTGGTTTCATAGGAGATGATTTAGTGGTGTGTGGATAGTTAGGCGTCGTTCCTTTAAGGCATTCTGTTTTAGCAGAAGATGTACAGGGACGGCAGGCGAGTGTGCCAACTTTATAATGACAGACTTTCAGTATATGATGCTATTCCTAGTCACTGTTATTTTGCTGCTTCTAGGAAGTCAGTGTAGGAGGGTGCGGAGACCAGCTGTGTGCTTTTACTTGTAATGTTAATGTACATCTCTTTTCCAGACATTAATACCATATCCAGTTGAAAATAGTTTTAAATGTTGGTTTAAGCTACTTGTTTGCTTACACTGAGATGAGAGGAATGTCTTCATTCCATCATAGAAGACATGCCAGAAACTGGTTGATCACAGGAAAACACTTTCCTCTCCCTGACATTTCAGAACTTATCAGGGACAATTTGAAGTGTCCCAATGCAGTAATTTCAAATTATTGTATAATACATTCAACATTCCTTTATTCCTTCTTCATAACATTTTATTTCTGATTAGACTCACTAGTGACTGGAGTCTATCCCAGCATGCATTGGGAGATAGGAAATACCCTGGAGAGATAATTTAAGGGTAAACAGACAAAGAACTTCCCCACGTACAGTGTCCTTAGTAACTTTCAGATATCGATTTATCATTTTAAATACCCAATGCAATGGGCATAAATAAAATATTGTTGGTGGCATTATTGCAGGCTGAGCACATCACAACCAATCAAAGTTCTTCCGCTCTTGCTCTGCTCTTTATACACCTTCTCCTCACACTTGTTTTTTCCAGCTAAATTACACCTATAAAGATCCCCAGAATGTAGGTTAGATTTCTGATGTGGGGATTTCCACCCTGAGAAGGAGTCGCAATAAACAGTGATGATGATTATCATGTAATGCCGGTCCCCTGCTGTTACACTGGTCTTTATTATCCGACTTGTCGCCTCTGTGTGTAATCTGCATTAGCACTGACCAGTTTCCTGAGCTGTGAAGTCTTACCATTCAGCAGAGACACATCAGTGGGTCTCAGACAGGTTTCTAATTTCTGCCCTTGCTTACTGTCTGTCCTATGTGATAGTATTTTACAGGGAACCACTGACTGTCCCCTGTCTGTTCAGGGCTCTGTGGTCCCATGTAGGCTTTGTGGTGCCAGTATCCTCCCTCAGATCCAAACTAAGACTGTGGCCTCCAGCCCTGAAACCACACGAGACTCCAGCACGATACTCTCTGGCTGCGTCAGTGCAGCACACACAGACTGGCACAGACCACATAATGGCACACAGGGGACAGTAGAGGACTTGGGTATATGTTGGCAGCATGTTCTCAATGGAGGGAATGAAGAAACCTCACAAGGCTGCAACACAGTACAGTAAATGTTGGCACTGTTCTGCAGTGACTGATAAACCACATGGGCTAAGGGATTCATTAGTACTGATACTCTAAAATGAGTGCTGATAGAGGCAGGTGCAAAGAGCTAAAAGCACAGGATAAAACAGCTCAAGCAGTGATTTTGTTAGTACAAGAAATAATATTCTAATATAGTGAGAGAAGTTATTTGACTACATGATAATAAATTGTACCTTGAATGCAGATCTTGTTATCAGTGTTGCCTCTTGGTCCCCTTTTGGTGTTTATGTGCAATAATAGCATGTTTAGTTTCACCCTGATATAAAATAATGTTCCACCTTCCCTTTTGTTCTGTGTCCCTTCGCAATCCAGGAAAACCAGCTCAGTCTGCTTTTCTGATTGATGTGTGATGTCGGGATGACAGAGGTGTTAGATTTTCAGAAATGGGTGTTTTGAAGAACAGCACATAATCATGTTGTGAGCAAAGACCTGCGTACAGCTCATACATTAATAGGTTACCTTGCTGTGTGTATATTGTGCTTTAATTTGATTGTTTTACTCAGTTTTTTTAAAGGCTTTCTGCAAGACAGACATTGGATTTCTCATCATTAATCAAGATCAGTTATTTTGTTTTGTAAGAGATAAGTTGAAGTACAGTTTGTGTTGTATTTTCTTTAACTCACTTATATTGTAAATTGACATTATGCTATTAAAATGCTCCGGTATCACTGATCTACTGCTGTCGTCAAGGCTCAGATTCATTTTTTTACTTCTATCATTCTATTTACATTAATTACCTATGAACTCTTCAAGTTTTATGTAAATCTACTTTCCATTTTGCTGTTGAGTCCTCCGGTGTTGTTGAGAGAAATCAATGAAACATTTGTGGTGGCTGGATCAGCTGACTATCATTAATATGCACCCACACCCCTTTCCTCTCACACCTAGCTCTGGATTTACTGAAGTCATGTATTATAGCACAAAGGATAGTTCTGTATGGGTATTTTTCCCTTTCAGAGCAGCTAGCCGGAGACTGAGCTGTGGCATCCACATGATAATTAACACTCACTGACAAACCAAACCCTCATTTTATACCATATAAATAATGTAAAGTCTAATAACCCCCTTTTTACAGCATGGGTACTCATAATGGATTTTCTGTCTGTCTTTGCAAGGCAACTATAGAGCACCATGTTGGAAATTATAACCTGCAGCTGCTCATACGCCTAGCTGTCGTGGTCAGCTGGGTGGATGAGGACACAGCTGGTGAATGAGGAACAACTTGAGTTTAGTTGATGCTGAGTTTCAATTTTGGAATTAATTTTATAATTTACTTTTTGTAATTTAATTAAATATTTTTCTAATCTCAGGTCCCTGAAATCCTGACATCTCTGTTTATTCTTAGAAATACCAGGAGACTCAAATATTGACACAGAAAGTTGGTGTACAGATGAATTTGTGTGTCCGTGCGTCCATGTGTATGTGTGTTAATCTGTGGTCAATATTGCACGTCCCTCTTGCTCCGTGTGTCTAACAATGTGGTCGTTGTGTAAAGGTGAGAGGTGAGGGGTCAGCGTGTCAGCTGGAGTGTGTGTCTGGTATTTGACACAGCTGTACCAAAAGAGGAAAGGGCACACGTGCGCACGCACACACACACACACACGCCTGCACACACAGAAATAGTGACACAGAGCATCTAAGACAGAAAGTCCAGGAGAGGAAATACAGGTTTTCCTCTGAAGTGAACTTAGGTCCTCAAAGTTGTCACCTCACACAAGTCTGCAGTGAGAGTATGACCCAGGGCTCTGAGGGTTGACCTGATGGCTGTGTGTGCCGACAATATACTCAGGTTTCAACAGAAAAACATAATGCATAAGTTTTTAATAAATAACCCAGGATTTTTACAAATTTTCTTTTAAAAGTGCTATTTGAGCTGTCCATGGTGTTTAATAATTTTGGTTTGATTAATGTTTCATGTTCGCTTTATAAGTAAACCAACAAGCTGAATTTGTTTACTGTGACTGTCTTCTTATTCTGATGTGTCGTGTCTGTATACAGGGTTTAATCTGTGTGTCCACCTGCTTTGTGTTCAGACAGAAGAGGTGTGTGTGTGTGTGTGTTCGGTTAGTCAAGTCGTTTACCCTGTTTGCTGCCAGAATGTACAGATTAAAAGTTACTCGTTAAGTAAACATTAGCATTGTTTATCTCTCACTCATGTGAGCGTGTGTTTGCATAGTGTGTGTACATGTAAACACCTGTGTGTGTGTGTGTGTGTGTGTGTGTGTGTGTGTGTGTGTGTGTGTGTGTGTGTAACATCATGTTGTGCCAGCCCTTAAAACAGACTTTGACTGTATTTTGTTAACTGTTCATTAAATCTGTTTTAGCTCCATCTAGTGGCAGCTGCGGGGAACTACAGTAATACAAACTGCTGAAAAATATTTTAGTTTTAGTCATTTTGCAGTGTGACTGGTAACCTGGGTATCACATGTGTTTTCTATCAGGGTGTGATACGCTTGTTTGGTCAGTTGTGGAACTGAGTGGAACAGAGTATAACAGTGAAAGGATTGTTTCAGTCCTGGGGCACCTGTTGAAAAAATATTATATTATATATAATATACGCCAAACCGCATATCATTATTTCAGAGGAATATATAACATAACATATTACCTGAATTAAAGGATTAAACATGTGTTCTGATCACTATCAGAAAAGATAATCTAAGAAATTATTTGGAGTTCACTAAAATCAAGTCTGTGTTTCTAAAGTATTTAGAAAATGTATAATTTGTATATATGAGGTATTTATTGCTATTAGTCACTGCAGAGACTTCTTTAAAGTTTCAAAGTGTACTGACAAGATTTCAAACATAGATATGCCTGCACAACTAATCTCACAGTTCCTGTGTTCAGTGGTAAAAAGGTTAGTTCAGTTTAGGTGCACTCTTCTTATAAATAAAAATAAATATTTAAAGAAGGTTCAGAAAGGAAAAACCAGCAGGATTATACAACTTCCCAAATAATTCCAGATTCAATTAAGCCTAATAAGGAACATCAAGCAGACGTGTTTTAGTCTTAGAGGCACTTCATTAATGATCTATTACGAGTGTCGTATGTACTAAAAATGCCCTTTTTCATTTCAGCCAGTGCAGCTGTCAGTAGGGATCGCTGTACAGGCTACTGTAATCTTTACCTACAGCAGCGGTTGTAACTGCCCTCACGTGTCTGGGAGCCCTGTTTCCTGTCTTAATGACAGCAGTGTAATTGGCCTGCATTTACATCAAAGGGCTGCTGCCATCTGTGAGCGCTTATAGTAAGAAAGGCTGATGGAACGAGAAGGAGAAGAAAGAAAGTAAAGAAAGAGAGTTTGTGCCCCTTGGCTTTCTGTTTTTCTACCATGTCTAGTTTCATATTTACCACCCCTCGTCTCACGAGGTGTGTTGGTGCAGTTTTCCCCGCCTGAGCCGTGTGAGTGTGTACTTCTGTGGCCCTGCGTGTTATTTTTGTGGGTGTGTTTTTGTCGTGATTGTGGTCCTCCAGGCAGGAAGGGCCCCGGCTGCAGATGTGAGCTGGGCAGGCAGCGGGGAACAGAGCGGCACATTGTACTGGGTGTACTGGGGGAGTTCGGGCTGCAATCTGATCCAGGATCCTGCCATCATAGAACCACGCTGTCTACTGTCACTGCCTGACCCCCCAAAACACACACAAACACACACTGCGCCTTTGCCTGAACCTCTCTCTCCCTCCTTTCCTCCCTCTACCTTTCTCATTCCCAGCATTCCTGTTCAGATTTGCAAAAGTCTTGAAAAGTATTCAATGCTTTGAGGTCTTATAAAGTTTCAAAAGTCTGGAAATTGCACATAAAATCTAACGTTTCTTGTTCTTTTTTAACACACTAACATTTTCTAGACTAACTAACGTATGAAAACCTACAAGTCAAGTCAGACGTTGGCATCCGGAAAAAATTCTAAATTTTAAAGGAGCACCCTGAAATTTCTATATCCTGCTCCGTGCTCATTTGCCTCTTTCTCTTTTTAGCCTCTTCTCCATATGTGTCTTTATTTCTGTTTTGACCTTTTCAATTTCGCTAATTAACGACTCCCTTCGGTTCATTCCCCCATTCAGGCTGCTTTTAGGGAAGTGTCTGTTCTGGATGGTTAATGTAGCATCACAATACCGATCAATCTAACTCTCGCTCTCCCTATTTACATCTTTCTTATACATCCCTCTCTTCCTCCCCTTCCTTCTTCACTCTGTCACTTCCTCTCACTCCCCCTCCTCTTCCTCTTTCTGTCGGTCAGGTGTAGAGTGACGTTAATGGACTGTGGTCTAGACACCCTGAGGCAAAATTCACGCGCCATTTGCTCCATCTGTATAAATATGACCATCTGTGGGTAACTGTTAGCTCTGAGACACTGGGTGTCACCTAAACACAAGCGCCACTGATGGGATCGGGGTGAGTTAAGGACAAACACAAGGAAACTTCACATTAGAGGCCAATATAAAGCATCCTAAGTGACTGCGCATTAAGATGGCTTTACAATAGCGTGTTACAGTTTACTTTACAGCTGTTGTCAGATTGGGAATACATTCATGCATGTCAGTTTATGTTTGTATTATAAGGTGATATGAGTCTTACCGCTCTATGTGTGACGAGAACCTGCAGATTAATGTCACGTGCACCACCTTTCTTTTCATGTCTGATGGACAGCTTGGGTCAGGACTTAATGTCATTGCAGATTAGGTCAATTTCTAGAAAACATTTTGAAAGAGTTTCCTTAACATCAACATAACCTTCCGCGGCTAAGCTCTTTACAGCTCCTTATATATTCAGCAAAGTGGTGAAAGGCTCTCACATTGTGTTAAAATGCTCTGTTGTTGTACTTTTCAAAAATCCTGAGGTGTGCATGATTACATCATTTTTAAATATGATGCTTGGCTTGTAATGTGCCTGGAAATCTGTTTATTGTTGTAGCTGTTGAGTGAAAACAAGCTTCATAGGCTGCATCACAGGAGGGCTTGGTTCCAATCTTTTCATCTGCACTGTAGTTTTAACATGGGCAATGCATCACTGCCATCATAAGTTTATTATGAGAAGTGCCATGGCAGGGCTGGCTGTAAATGAATATAATTGACTGTTAACAGCAAAGTTAGCTCTATGGTGCACCTCAAACACTTGAAGTCCAGCCAAGGCTGAGGCTGGATAGCCAAGTTCAGGAAAGTGTAAAAATACTGGGTGTTGTTGAAAACTTTAACTTTATAGATGCCTCACTTCAAAACCATCAAGATGTAACTGTAAGGTAGAATTGAGAATTACATTTGATTTATGTTTTCAGACTGCGAAATGTTGAACAACGTGTTTGTAAGCCATCTGTTTTGAAACTTTGGCGTGATTTGTGTGGCATATTTGTCATTCCCTCTTGGATTAGACAGCAGCTCGGCATCTTGGGAGAAGTTACATCAATAAAATACATACATACAGAGGTGTCCTTCATGGTGAACTAACAAAAATGTGCAAAAATGTGCATTTCACTAGAAACAAATTGCACAACGAAGTTTTGAATTGCTGCAATATACAGCAAGACTGAGCCTGATTCTGTCACAGATAGTGTTCCTATAGGAATCAGTGGCATGTGGCTATTTTAACACACCCTTACCACTTCACTGTTCTGTAACAAGACAGTGCAAGTCAACTCATGTGAGCAATTAGACAGCCGCCCTTGTTAAGATTTGACACCTACTATGTTGAAATAAATGCTGACATGAATTTTAAACTAACAGTAAAGATGTTTAAAAATGATCGGTTCATTCAAGATGTCTGTTTCCAAAATAATTTGACTTTAGAGGACATAGAGAAAACACGGAGCAAAGGACATCAGGTAGCCATTGTTTCCATCTGCTGTTTGGTTGCTCGTGTAGTGACATTAATTACAAAATAAGAAAGGTTGTTGCTTTTCTCCAAAACTGTCCAACAGTACCGTTTTAATTGTGGGATGGTCATGAAGGGAATCAAACACCGAATTCCAGAAATTAAGAGCCATGCGTTTCACACTGAAACACACAGACTGACACAGTGCCTTTGAGCAATGTGAGAAAGCTAACAAGGTAAACCACAGTGCAGACTGAGGGTGGAGAAACAGACTGGTTGACCTCAGTGTGTGAAAGTGGAGACATGATGCGAGACTGGTGGAACAGTGTCTGTATGTGATGTTAGGGTGTATTCTGCATATCTGGAGTGTGTGTATTTGTGCATATACCAGATTTTTTGTGTGTTTGTGCATGTCAGGTGAAACTGTAAAATGCGTGTATCCTCAAATATGCGTTTGACTCAGCACTATCATATCAACAGCCACTTGTTTCAGTTTGCTTGATAAATCTGAGCAGAATAGAGGGCACTGTCTCCGCTCTGAGTTAAACTGAGCTCCACTGTACCTGCCCTGCAGTGGTTCATATACGTGGCTTGGACTGTGGCCCATTTGCTCCGACACAGTGCTTCCTTTCTTATACCTAAATGTACAGTGGCAGCCATTGTGGACATATCCTGTACCTGCTCCTATATCGCATTAGTACTGCAAGAACATTTAAGATTACTTTTAAGATTAACTTTTTTTTTTATTCTCTGGGCAAAGTTAGGTTTCTGCAGCTGAAAAGAAGCGCTGTAGTGAAAGATTAAACAGTCCTCTTTTTTTTGGGGGGGGGGGGGGGGGGGGTTAGCAACATTGCAGAAGTGCAGGATTAAGCTTTAAAAGATCTTTACAGTGATTTCTACACAGCCTGTAGGATGATGGGCCTTCGTAAAAGCTGTTGGAGAAGACGCCTCCTCTAGTTTGATTATGAAGTAGTCTTTATAATCTGTTTTATGTTTATGAAAAGATACACCGGTGGCTGTCTGAATGACTCATAAAGTAAAGCTGCAGCAGGGATTTATTACCATTTGCTGTATGTACGCTTCTACATTCACAGAAAGTGACAAATGAAAACCAGAGAGTGAAGTGCTCTGTCCCCCCGAAAACAGGACTCAAAGTTTGATGTTGTGTTTGGTTTTCATTGTCTGAAGGTGTCACAGACCAGTTGGATTGGTGATGCTGATGTTACAATACAGGATTTCTAGGGATTTCAGCTTTATCGTTCCACTTGTATAGAATTAAGCTGCTGTCTCACACAGGGCAGCTAATCTAGGCAAGGCAAGTTTATTTGTATAGCACATTTCAACATCAAGGCAATTCAAAGTGCTTTACATAAAACATAAAAGCAACAAAGGGAAATTCAAAAAACACATTAAAATATAGTTTTAAAAAGGGTGAAATAGAAAATAAAAACAGGGTAAAACAGGACAACTAATGGGTTGTTGTTTCTGCTTCTCTTCCTCAGACCCAGTGGATGTTTTGCGGGCTCTGCAGGTTCCCTCTCTCCCCGAGGGCGTGAAGAAGGTCCCCGGCTTCTGCACATCCCGCCGCTCCGGCAGCCCCGATCATGCTTACCGCATCACCAAGAAGGCCCAGATCTCTGCCCCCACCAAGCAGCTCTTCTCAGGTAGGACTGGACATCAGGCTGTTGTTGCTGTATTTGGAGAGTCTGCTCTGTAAAATGTCATACGGTTGTTGACCAAAACTTAATTTTAAGTTTAGACTTATAGCGATTTATCATTGCAGTTTTATAATGTTGGAGGACTTGTAAGAGACAGATTCAGAAGAGATGTTTGGGACATGATCAGGGCTATTTTCTCAGACTATGAAACTTTACTCATTAACTATTCTCTTGATATTAAATTCAATAATACACAGTTGTTTTACAGTAAAGCAACTGATTGAATATGCAGACCTTTTATTCGATTGTTTCTTATTTTTGTTTCTTCTTTAATATTTAAAGTTGCATTTTGCTTTATTGGCATGATAGGCTAGAATTAGTTAAAATATTGCCAAAGCAGTCAGTACAAGGTGCACATAATAAATATGTAAGTATTTTATTAAGAAAAAAAAGAACAAATAGCAGGCTACGCATGTTACTTCACAGTATACTGTAATGAAAGAAAACCAAGCTATTGAAATGTCACTGGCATCTTGCTGCTTCCATGGCAAGTAAATATAGCAGGTCTGATAGTGTTAGGGACGTCCTTACCACACAAAAAGTTAGTTAATATTAATCAAAAAATTGTGCATGTATTTTCAGTCTACATAAACTAATATTTATTACCTCATGGTTTAGTGTAAATGAGCTGCATCTGTGTGTGTATTTTAAAGGTTTTTAGAATTACTCAATATCAATATTATCTTGCAGGTGTCTGATGATTAAAACCAGACACCTTAAACATACATTAAGTTAGTTCCCATCAACGGTTTAACAATTCTGCAGTGCAACACCACTGGCAACAGTTGCTGCTTGCAAACTGTCACTGATAATAAAATAGATTGAACCATGAGTTACACTTAGAATAAAAAATAGATGACAGGATAAACACACCTTGCAGGTCTGTGCAAAGTAGTTATGGAATAGGTGCAGTAATGCTCTCAAAGATGTCCTGATAGAGTGTTTGGGACTTTGTTTTGTCTGGGCACCACCTTTTGTAATAACTTATCAAACCTTAGCTAGCAATACTGTTAGAACTTAGTGTTATTTATTTAAAGTCATAGACTACTGTACCTACAGCTGAATATTAATCAACATAGCCCAAAATTAATCAAATGAACTCCTACCTTATGGATAATGTAAATGCAGTGGTAGAGTATATCATTGTCTACAATTTCACAAAACAGCTATTTGAATGAAATATGAAGTTTTTATATCTATTTTACTTTGACAACAAGACAATTTGCTCTGGAAAGAAGCAACAAATCTGAAGAAATTAGGCTGTGTTCCTGTGTCATAGGTTATACTTTAGGATTTTACATATTTACTATGAATTCCAGAGTAAAGAAACCTATAATCAGAGTAACAGGTCGCTATTTATGTCTGGAAGTATTTTTAACAGAGCTCTTTGGAGTTATGTGGAGCTATTGTGCCCTGTGCAAGATTGCTCATGGATATAAAGTATAATTATGTGTTGCAGTGCAGGAGCTGAGTTAAACTGTGTGGCAGAGCCATAACAAATTAACGTGAGAGTAGTACTGTCTGACACCCTGGAGTGAGGAGAGAAAAGAGAAGGTAGCACTTATGGGGTTGAGAAAAAATCTTCAAAAGTCGAAGCTGATTTTCAACTCATTTTCTGAGGTTTAGCCTTCCTTCTCCAGCTCTGTTATTATGTGTCCTCATCATCTATGCCAGCTTCACATGGCGCTTTATTCTCATATTCCGTAAGCAGTTGATCCTGACACAGATCTCTAACTTCAACCCTTAAAGCTCATCATTAGTTTCATTTTCACATTTTCTTATCCATCTCTCAGCCTGCACTACCTCAAAGCTATTTCTTTTGCCTTCTCTTTCTACACCTTCAGCTGCCTCTCCTGCCTCCCTTCTTTTCCACGATAAAGCAAACGTGCTCTGGTTAAAGATCCAGGGCGTACCTTTCTCTTGCAGTACAGTTTTTTTTCACGGCTCCGTTCTCTTTTACTGCCTCCTTCTCCTCATTTCTTCTTCTCATAAAATACCCACAAGCCGCAGTGACCCATGTCTATGATGTAACCCTTTTTTTCTTTCATTGTCTTTCCCCTCCCTTTCCTCATCAATAGGTCGATTCCCGGAGGACTTCTCCATCATGGCCCTGGTTAAGGCTCAGGCTGGTCTCCAGGCCTTCCTCCTCTCCATCTACAGCGAGCAGGGCATCCAGCAGCTGGGCATTGAAATGGGACGCTCGCCTGTTTTCCTGTATGAGGACCAGAACGGCAAGCCAGCCCCTGAGGACTATCCACTGTTCAGAGGCGTCAACCTGGCTGATGGCAAGTCAGTAACCAGCAGCAACCAGTTTGTGACTGGTTGAGATGACATGATTGGGGTCATGTGGGTGCGGGTGGCTGGGAACAGTATATGTGATTTGTCTGGTTTCGGGCCTGTAGTCACATTACACATTTATTCGCCTTCGGTTCCTTCTCCTCGTCTCTAGGTGGCATCGCATCGCTTTCTCCGTTTCAAAGAAAAACGTGACACTGCTGCTCGACTGCAAGAAGAAGATGACCCGCTCCCTGCCACGTGGCAACAACGCAGAGGTGGACACCAACGGCATCACAGTGTTCGGAGCACGTCTGCTTGATGAGGAGGTTTTCCAGGTGAGGACCTTAATAAGCATAACTGGCAAGAAACAAACTCTACAGTTATTGGTTGTGAGTGCCCTCTGCTGTCTGCAACAATAAAGGTTGAACAGACAAATCATATGTATGTTGGTGGCTTTTCAGGTAGTTACATTTTTGGGTCAGTTAAGACAGTAGGAAGTAATTTTTTTTTCAAGTCAGTTTTATTGATATAGCCAATATCACACATCACAATTTTACATTAAGGGCTTTACAATCTGCACAGCATGCGGCACCCTCTGTCCTTAGATCCTCGATTTGGATGAGGAAAAGTCATAAATTGTAGCATTAATTGCTTAATTAATTAATTAAAAGAATTACTTTATACGTTTTCATTGAGCTCCTTAATAGATGATGGAGCTGTTGATCTGTTTTTTCTCTTCATCACAGGGAGACATCCAGCAGCTTCTGATCGCCTCCAACGCCCAGGCTGCTTATGACTTCTGTGAACACTACAGCCCTGACTGTGACTCCCCACTGCCTAAGACCCAGGCTCAGGACCCCAACACATACGTGAGTAACTCCACCACAACGCCAGTTCATAGACAGACGTATGAAATCAATTTTTGCTCCTCCACACATATGAAACTTTGATCAAACTTCCCACAGTAGCTAGCCTTTTTTTATTTCACTCACTCTTTCACCTCTTATAAAGGTTACTGCGGGATGAGGTCTCGGTTGTTCGCATGACGTGGATACACAGCTACACACACATCCCATAGCACTCACAAGACTAATGAGTAGCATCTCTTACAAAGCGGATCACCTCAGACTGTCAGCACTATGCTAACACAGGTCATTCATAAAATTGAAGGCTCATCTGTAGCTCCAATATAGCAGGCCCAAACAGAATCTGTGGACTTTTTCTTTTCTGTGACACTTTTTAAAAGATGATTTACTTGAAAAAAAGACAACTATTAAAATATTCACTGGACCTGAATGGTTCTTTTCTAGCCACGGTTTTTTCTTAAACTGCATGGAGAATATCATGAGATCAAGTAAAGACATGGAGGAGAAGTAAGGAAATTACAATAGCTCATGTGCATGTAAGAGATTGGAAATGGACTCAAGCACCTTATATAATATAGAGAGTTCATAGCTGTCACTTAATAGATATTTCTGGGTCAGTTAAATTTTTAGGAACCTTCTTAATTGAAAAATATCCTCTCGCTTTGTAAACTTGCACTGTGGCCCAGTGGTTAGCACTGTCCTTCAGATTCCCTCTGCCTGGAGTTCACATGTTCTTTCCATGTTTGCTTTAAGTACACCTGCCCATGGTGCAGCTGAAAATGAGCTAAGATGGCAAATCTGGCACTTTTACAGAAATGTCTATTATGTGCACTGTCCCTGTAACTTTTAATGATATGAATAAATAAACATTCCTTACAGATTATTCAATTACAGCCTGTAAAAACATGATTTGTGTTAGGAAATCTACACTGCATGACAATATGGTCTGCTAACAAAGGAAAACAAAGACCTCACTAAATGTACAAGTCCTCTGAAAATTAAAGAAAAGTCCTCAGGTTCAGTTTGGGTCGTCTGATAATGTCATCAAAGTGCTGCTCTCCCTTTTCTGTCTTTCTCACGCATCCCCATCATCAGCAACAGTTTGTATCTATCCGCTTTCCTCCTCACCTCCTCTGTCTGTGTGCCCCCAGGGTAACTAAAGAAAAGCAGAGGCAGTGTCATATCATACCTTTCCATAACCACACCTCTAATAATAATCTTTTCATACACTTTGCATTGGAGAAACATAAGCATGACTTGTTCTAGCAGTGTCACTTTATTTTGGAACACAGAAAGGTAGGGGAAAGAGGATGATACAAGCCAACATCACTGTCTTTCCCCATTTTTCCCTCATGGATTGAAAGAAAGAGAACTTGTTCAGGACATAAAACATGCAAATGAAGTTAAATTCTGATTGGTTTTCTGGTTAAATTTAGACATATAAGCATTTGGCATGAAGATGGCTTAAGGTGGAGCCTCTTTGCTTACTGAGACTGGTTGTGCACATTACATACATTGTAAGCTTTGCAAGCTCTCCCTTGTTATTTTTCTCTTAAAAACATACCGAGTTCCCTGACATCAGCTGTATCACAGAGCTAAAGTAGCAAGTGATTTTCATCTGCATTCATCCATCCAAAGTACATGACCTTTGTTTTTATAAGCCTGCTTGCCGGATCAGTCAATACAAATTGTATCAGTCACTGTACAGAGCTCCAACACTTTGCGTCCCAAACCCTGTCATGTTGATGCTGTTGAAATGACTGCTTTCTGGATGAATATAAATCAGAATGGTTTTATTCATTGGCTTCACCCATTTTTTGCTGTTTTTTTTCATTCATCAAGGCCGTCTGTGTGTTTTTAATATCAGCACCTTTTAACCAGCAGCACAGACTCCTTCTGATGAATAGAAAAATAAAAGCTTTGCATTTATTTTTTCCCCTCTTGCCGCTTTACCCCTTTTCTTCTCTATCTTTATTTATCTCTCTGTGTCCTCTGCAACCTCTATTCACCTCCCCTTGGAAATCCACTCTCCCCCTCTTCATGCATTCCTCTCCTTTCACTCCTCTTGCTTTCATGTACCTTCCTCCCCTCTGCCAACCCATCCACCCCTCCCTCCACGCTTCCCATCTTTCAATCTTTCCATCCCCCCATCTCTCTCAGTACTTTGATGAGGAGCAGGATGACCATGAATACCCCTATTATTATGAGGAAACAACAGGCGTTCCCTCCTCCTCTCCCCAACCTGAGGCTCCCAATCAACAGGTAAAGAGGGAGCAAGAGAGACGGAAAACACAAGCAGGGTTTGTGGAAGGGAAGGAGAATGAGAGAGAGAGAGACCTATTAAAGCAATAACTGAGGCATAATTCATAAGATAGGTTTAGCTTGCTAAATAATTGAGTGTAAACTGAACTTACATTCCCGAAAGTATTTGTTTGAAAATCTACATTTGTATTTTTAGCATTCCACGTGCCTCTCTCATCGCTCATCACTCCATACCTCATTTGTTTTATTCACATTTCGCCTCTCCTTTAATCCACATTGACCTCTCACGCATCCACCTCGTTTCCACAGTCTCCGTCACGCAGGATAACCATTGCTCCTTGTTGTTTTTTTTGTCCTCATGTCATTTACATGTTGTAAGATGTATGTGTGTTCAGATGTGGCCAAGTGGCGGCACTGGGGTGGTATAGGTGCAGCTGTGTTGTCATACACACATGCACACTTTTTACTTATATTCGTCTCTCTTTCATCATATATCCCATCCAGTTCCGCCCTAAACCTTCTCCCAAATATAGTGAAAACCTTTTGAGGGCACGGGAACAAGTTCATGTTTAGAAAATAAGTGTCAGAGAACTTTCTCAGCACATAATGGACCGTAATGGAAAAATGTTGGATGAAAGTTCACAACGCAAACAATCTCTGACACCCTCAAGGACGTTCTTAATATCATCTCTGATCTCTGAATTTGTGGATCCGCTGACATTACCATATCAAACCAATGGATTACATGATGAGTGGGTGTTTTGTCTTTGATTGATAAACTTAGCATAGGAAACACATAAGAATGTGCCAGTGTACCATAAACGGACTCTTTGTAAATAAGATAGATAGGTGTTAAGTTGCTAATCACAGAAAAGCATAATTAAAGTGACTTTTAAATGCTTTACTGTGATTGGATGCAGTTTCTGGCACTCATTGCACAGTATTTTATGATAAACCCCACCTATTTAAATTCACAGTTGATCACAAATTTGCAGATTTACAATACTGTTTGACCAGGGCATGTGTCTGTATTGTCTTTTTACTTGCATGATTTCTATATTGTCTTGGAGGATATCACCGCATGCACCTACTGTACTCCTGCGTTAAAGTTTCCATACCAGTGTTCCAGTCAACATGGGAATATCATTGCACCTGGTTTTTGTCTTGCTATATGCATTTATGGTTGTTCACCAGACCTCTGTATGGCATGACGTATGTATGTCTCCTTTAAGTCTGTTTGTGTTCTGTATTGCATATTTGTGGAGTTTATATTTATGGTGATTGCCAGTTTATCCTTCACACTATATTTTTGCAAGAAATATTGTCATTTTATTTAGAATGTTAATTTGCATGTGTTTTCTTAGTAGCAGCATGAGTAGTTCATTTGTGTTCTTATGTGACTAATGTGCATTTGCATGCTAGCCTGGCGTCCATGCTCCTTCTTTTGCATGGCTAAACAGCAGTAACCTTCTCTGTCTTGCAGTTGGACTGCTCAGTGCATTATAAACTGTGTGTGTGTGTGTGTGTGTGTGTGTGTGTGAGAGAGAGAGAAACAGCACAGCAGGTCAGTGCATCAGTGATGTGTATGTCTGTACAGTGTGTATGTGTTCAGCACCAGCTTAACCAGACCTGTCACACCCTCAGTGCCTCTGCCAAACCACAAGCTCCAGTTCCATATTAGCACAAAGATGCTGCTTTGTCATTTAATATTGGGAATGGCATTACTGGAGAGATCAGCAAAAAACTCAAAGTAACTTGGATCAAAGATTTTAAATTTGTTTAAGTACTGGTATTTGTTTCAGTTGTATTTTTGCTTACTGTCTTAAAACTTGTGTGAATCCTCTGCTGTATCCAGTAATGCCTGTACAGTCTCAGTAAATCATCCAAGCCTTGGCCATCTTTATGTCATTGTTTCTCAAAACATCCACTCTTGTCTTTCTCTCTCCTTCTGTCCATCCCTTGTTTGTGCTTTTCATCCCCCACCCAACCCTTCTATGTATCATTGTCTTCCACCACTCTCTCCCTGTCTTTGCCAATATGCATTTTTACATACTTAACAACATGTCAACAAAACAATAATCATGGAGATTAGAAGAAGGCAGTCAATGGAAAAGCAGCTCCCACTAAATCCACCCCTGTCAAAGCCAAACCCCCTCCAGCTAAGCCAGCCAAAACTGGACCATACAAACTTGTAGTCAAGCCGCCTAAGCCCACCAAAGCTCCCAAGCCTTCCACAGCCAAGCCATCCAAAACAAAGTCCACTGTAGGAGAGAGTCTCCTGTCCAAGATCAAACCAACATCACCAGCTAAATCCACAGCTGCCCCAGCTAAGAACGGCAATGGTAAACCAGCTGCTGAGAAGAAAGCAAATAGTGCAACTAAAGCCAACGGCAATGGCAATGGAAACGCAGCTGTAGCAAAAACGAATGGCAATGGAAAACCGACAGCTGATGCCAAACCTACAGCTCAGGCCAAAGTCAATGGAAATGGCAATGGCAAGGTTGTAGCTGAGAAGAAAGTCAATGGTAATGGAAATGGAAAATCCTCAGCAGAAAAGAAGGCCAATGGAAATGGAAAAGCCACCATTGTGTCTAAAGCTAATGGAAATGGCAACGGCAAAGCTTCAGCAGAGAAGAAAGCTAATGGAAATGGCAAAACTACGTTCGAGGTTAAAGAGGTTAAAGTTAATGGCAAAGCTGAGAATAAAGTCAATGGCGATGCCAAGGCTAATGGGAATGGCAAAGTAATTACTGTGGTAGAAAAGAAAGCTGTTAGTAATGGTGCAGCAAATCAGGCAAAAACTGAAACCACTACAAAAGCAAAGACTGAGAAAGTTGTTAAAGTAGAAAAGACTAAAGCTACCAAAGTGGAAGCTACTAAGGCACCTAAACCCACAAAAGCGTCTAAACCTGAACCTACAAAAACCGCAAAGGCTGTGGCCACCAAAGCTCCAGCAACAAAACAGGCAGAGGTCAAAGAGGTCACCAAAGTTAAAACTGTGGTCACCAAAGTGCCTCTGGTCAAATCAACTCCGAGCAAAGCTATGAAGAATGTGGTCGAAAAGGTTTCCATCACAAAGAAAGTGGCTCCAACGTCTGCCCCTGTCCGGCCCACTCCCCCAAGACCCACGAAATCCAAGTTGGTGCTGGACACAAATGTCAAATCCCAGCACAGACCTTTCCCACCCTTTGGCAAGACTGCACTGAGTGGAACGACAGTCCCAGCAAAGAAAATGACCAACGGTTATCAACAGGTACAACAGGAGGGCCCTCGTTTGGGTCGAAATGTCCAGAGTCGTATGTCCCATCTGTCCCACCTGGTTGCCAGGTCTTTCCACCATCCAGGGTCTGCACCAAAATCTTTGTCAAACTGAATATTTTGATTTTTATGCATAGTTTGATCTTCAGGTGGCTGCCAGTGCAAATTTTGGGGTAAATCCTTGATGGTGGACAATCTGGTCTTCAGAGTGGAAGTTGGTTCATACCAAACTGGATGCCTTGTCCTCTGTTTATATATCATATGATCATTTCATGATCACCCCAACTTCTCCATATGATATGATACAGCGGTGCGCATTGAAGCATGGCTAATTGTACAGTTTCATTGTTCTTTACTTCACTTCATACTCCTACCTTCAAGCTGCTGAAACTGGATCTCAGAACCTGAATACACTCCAGCACTCCGTCTCTTTCTTTTTTTCGGGGGAAATCATTAACGGTCAAATGAATGAGCATGGATTTCTATGGCACAAAAACTAAACCTGAGAAAACACAAATACTGTCACATTCTATACACAAGCAACACAACAAATCTCCCCTGTCTCTCTCTCTCTCTCTCTCTCTCTCTTTGTTTTTGTTTTTTTAAAGTACCTGTGTTTTCTCTTGACATCTGTCTCCCTGTCTCTGGCCATATTCTGTATCAAATATGATTGAAGCAGCCTCACAGAAACTAAAAAGCAAGCTGCTGTCATTAAAAGGGAAATTTCATGCAATGTGTAGTCTACTGTGAAGCTGACATGCTTCAAGGTAGAGAGACATTGTGATGTTCATGGTAATTAGTGGGTTCTGGAAAATCCATAGCACACGTTGACTGTTACATTGAATTAAGTTCTGTGAGGCCGTTTATTGGGGTTGTCTCTCTGTTTTCTGGTCTTGGGTGTAACTAGACATCCCAAAGCATCAAGTTTTGATGTTTTCATCTAAAGGGATGGATAGAGGCTCTCAGTCCGACTTCCAATAAGAGCAGACGTCGCCCTTTCATGAATTTTGGCTTTGTGAGCTTTAAAAAAGCAAAAATTGTTCGACAATATAATACAAAGAAATCTCAGGAAAGAAGTCTCAATGACTCCCTAAATCTTGCTAAAATGGCAAAATTTATAGTTATTGAGATTCATAAACTTCCTGTAATTTCTTTTCTAAAATGGATCTTTAAAAATGTGAGTTGCCAGTAAGAACGACTTCACCTCTGGCGACCGCAATTTTATGATGTGTTCCATTTTCTTCTTTTAACTCATCATCACTTACAAGCAGACTTTGAACTAACCACGCTCTTCCAATGAAATCTGCTTACCTCCTCCCCGCTCCCCAAATTCCTGTCAACTTGACCAATCAGGATGTAGACACTGAATATTCCGAGGCTGGCCACACCCCTACAGAGACTGATTATTACTATGAGGAGGCGGTCCCACAGCCAGACGGTGAGGTGATTGGACAAGAAGAGGTCCCTGTACAGGTAACAAGAAAATGACACGCTGATCAGAGACACAAGACCGACAAAATAAATAAGCCTTTATATAAATTAAACGCCAAATTTCCAGTAAAAAAAAAAAGGATAAATCATCACCTTAATAAAAGAGACTTCCATCACCTAAAGAAGAAGACACTGTAGAACCTGTACGGTGGTGAGCCCAGTCTTTGTAGTTTAACCGAGTAGTCATAACTGTGTGTCTCTCTATACTTTGCTAACCACACATCAGTGTTTTGTTGGCACCGATGCCACGTAACAAGACATAAGAGAAAACCTTTTTCAAAACAGAATGCACCACATTCATCTGCTTGTATCATCAAACATTTTTGTGTGGCTTCCCTTTTCCCTAACAACAAGATTCCCGTTTTGTTCTCATCTCGAGCTCCTCAGTTGACGAGGTTGTGATCTTGACATAAGAACAAAAGTCTTGTGGATAAAGGGGATCCGCATATGAATATTTGATATGCAGTTTTAACCACAGCAACAGAGGGAGATGAATATAATGCATTCTTGTTTGAGAGACAAATCTTAACTGAACTAAAGAATACAGTGGCTTACTTTACAGCCCTGAACTATCAGACTTTGAGAATGAGTTCTGATCTGTTTCTCACAGTTCACGTATTTTGGCAATAATCCATATTGTCATCATTACCATTTTATCTGTATTAGCTGACTTTGATGACTTTGTTTTGTTTTCCAATGTTGATGCTACTGTTTTGGTGAAAAATGTGTCAATTATTTATGTTATATTTAAGGGACAAATATACACATAATTCACAATTTGTTGTGTTTCAGATGTATTCACCTTTTAAATTATTTGTACCTTTTTATGCAAGTACAGCATAATTCCACTGGATTTATATTTGTTTTTTAAACACCCATGGTAAGTAAAATAGAAAATAACATAGTTTTTGCTTTGCATAGCACATCACGTATCAGCAACGTGTTTTCACAAAGTGCTTCATATCAGTTCTGTGTGTTTAGGAGTTATCCAAGCATGACCTTAACAATAAAAGTGTCTTTCTCTCTCTTTTTTAAACCAAACTGTTACTATGTCAGATACTATTTTGAAGCAAATTTGGAGAAATCAATTGGTTACAGGTCATGACACACACGCTGATGAGGATATGCTTTGGTGGAAACATACTATCTAAACAGAAGATTTAAGGTTGCAGGATTAACCTGCTTATCCATAATTCACCTGAAATCAGACTGAAGTTACAGTACGGAGGACTGATAGACTGCCAGATGTCTTTTTTCTGTCCCTGTGTCACTGTTTATTTGCAAGAGGTAAGACTCACTTCTTTGTATATATGCCCCCTCTTCCACTCCCCCTGTTGTTTCCTTCTATATTTTTCTTTCCTTTATTAACATTTCCCCATCATACGTATCTCTCCCTCCTCCTTTCACTGTTCCCTCTTGCATCTTTATCTTCCTTTGCTTGATTCATCCTCTCTTGCCCCTCTATCTATCCCGTTGCGGCTCTGATAAACCCAACCCAGTCACAGGTGGAGCCAGTGCTGGTGGGAGAAGAGGTAGATGCCACCAAGACAGGCGGTGTAGACGAGGAGGTCTTCACCGAGGAGTATGTAACTGGGGACGTTGGCCTTAAGGAATACGACTATTCCTACAGGGACTACAATGAGCCATTACAGGAGACGGGAGACGGCGATGCCAACATGGGCCCCGCCCTGTCCGCCGTGACAGAGGAGGGAGGCGTAAGTCGTTTTGCTTCCAAGGCAAACAAACAAAATCAGTTTCAACCAACTCTGAATCCTAGTCTTTGTCAAATTGTATTCAGTGTCCTCTCAAATGACTTGTTTGAGTTTGCCATCTCTCAAAGTCGATGATGGAGAGACATACTTTATAATGTGTGTTTAGTTATTTCCCATTGTGGGACCGATTGACCTTCTTCCCTATGGTGGCCAATTTGAACACACTTGGTACTGCAGAAAGCTGTACAATAAAGACTGGAGAGAGAATGTAACCATAATTACCTTCACTTTAACAGATAAGTGTGAACTTCAGATACACCTAAAAGTGATAAAAATCAGTTTAGATAAACTGTGAGAATAGTTACCTATTTAGACTTGACCTTAAAAATGAACCATCAGTCTACCCTTAAATTCATTTTATGTATCACTACACCGTATTAGAGCCCATTGTAGGTATAAAACAAACCGGAGGAGGGTATTATTTAAGAGAAAAACTCAAACAGAAAAACTTCACGGAAAAAAGAAACTTCACGGAAAAAAGATTTCTCAGAATCTTACCCTCAACCCTGGCCCGTAATTCATTTGGTTTTTTATCTAATGGTAAAGCACCATTGTAGTTTCCCAGCTAAAGTGTGAAAATGGTACATTTCAGAATGGCCACCATGCAAGAAAGGTCTATTCACTGATTAAATTGTATGTCAGGCAAGCTCAATCAATCACAGAGAAACGTGTGTTTGAATGCATTTCAAATACTTCAAGGACCAAGAACTAGTCCTCAAACCACTGGTTGAAAATGGTTTTGTTCTGTACGGTGAATAGTGAGCAGCTCAGGACCCCAGGATGAATAGCTGTTACCATGGTAGAAGCTATTAGGGATCCTGATAGACATAAATAGTATATTGAACTATTACATACACTACATAAAGAGGCATTTGGAAGTGCAGTAACCAATTGCTGCATCTTTTGTCTTGAATGCCATTTATCTCAGTGTATGGCTTAATTTAGAGCTGCTAAGCCCAGATAAGTCTCTGTATCTATGTAAACATTTTACATGTAATGGACCAGCGCTTTGGAGAACCATTGAATCATCAATATTTGGAGGAAAGAATATGCTTTTATCAAAACAAAAAAAAAACATGTTTTAATTTTGTCCTTTATTTTCTACACTGGCGTTATAGTGTTTCATATAATATGGCAAACAAATGTGATCGTCTTTATGTGAGACACTGTGGTCTGTCGTATTCATTCTTTCAGCATCTTTTATTATTTTTGGTGGGTGTGTGTGAGTGCCTCTATACTGACCGTGCTGTGTTGTTGGCTACATGTGTGTTTTCCTCAGGCTGGCATCAGAGGCCAGAAAGGAGAGAAGGGAGAACCCGCTGTCTTGGAGCCTGTGAGTTACTAATTGTCTCTAAGCAGATTTACCTGAGCAGGTTCCATGTTTGTTTAAACTGGTGTCAATGAACCACTATAAATGTCTGTGACCTGCTGACCAGCTGTCAACTTCCCGTTCAACTCGTTTCTGTCTGTTATATAAACAGATTTTTTTCATTAGTGAATATTTCAGTCCAAATTTTAAATACTGAAAGTTATTTAACCTTAAATGCAGCTACATTACAAACAAACTAAATTTATCTCACAAAACCAGAGGAGTCTGATGAATGAAGTAATGATGTGTATTTTCACTTTTGCAGGGTATGCTGATTGAAGGACCTCCAGGCCCTGAGGGACCTGCTGTAAGTAAATGATCCAAAAGACATTTTACTTACTAAATATTATAGCAATACTCCTGTTGTTGGCTCTTCTAGATTATTACCATTGTTCTCTGAACTTTTAAGTGTTTTTGGTATGTTTTGGTAGTAATTTCCTTGTTGCCAACACTAAGTATCACCTTTGCCATTATACTTCTCTGTTGCAAGGTTGGGACAATTAACATTATTCTTTGAATGTTGTGTTTAGGATATTCCTCTGCAGCACTACAGTCAATCTGCACCTGACACTGACATAAAATGACCAACTAATTGAGTCTTTAATACTCAAGCACTTGTCCCCCCACCTCTTTCAGGGTCCTGCTGGCCCCCCCGGCTCTTCTGGACCTCCTGGGTCTGTCGGTGACCCTGGCGAGAGGGTGAGTTTTATTTACCTGAAGACGTGAATCTGTGCTCAGATGATCCTGAGACATTAATGGTCATTGCAGATGCGCTTTGCAAAAGAAGCGTATTTCACTTCCACTCGTTCCTTGAACCTGCCAGCTCACCCCTGCCTCTCTCCATCCTGCAGGGTCCTCCTGGTAGGGCTGGTCTGCCTGGAGCTGATGGAGTCCCTGGACCTCCTGGAACCTCAGTCATGCTGCCTGTGAGTCACCCCTAACTTTTAATCCGTTATTAGAAGTGGAAACTGTCCAAATCGTCATAAATCTGAGTGATATTTGTAGAAACCTTTAAGATTTAACATTAGCCTTTGTTCGATGTTCTGTATGTTCAGTGCACGTACCTGTTGGAGGTTCTTTGCTGATCACAGCTACAGTCTATAGACCTGCTAACATATTTTTAAAGTAATGCCTTAGGCCTTAGTAATTGCCTTTTTTTTTTTTTGACAACCGTTTCCACCTACCATTCATTAGGCACAGTATCCACTCACATAGCTTAAATACTTCTTCTTTTCTGTTTGCAGTTCCGTTTTGGGCAGAGTGGAGGAGATAAGGGTCCTGTCGTTTCTGCACAGGAAGCCCAGGCAGCCGCCATCTTGTCTCAGGCCAGGGTCAGTCATCATTATTACTTTACATTTCCACTGTGCAGTTAGTTGGCCACAAGGATCATATCAGAGTCTTGATGCTTCGCCATTGCCTGAGATTGTCACAGACTTTGAGGGACTTTGTGTAAATAGATCTATAATAATGCTTGTGTAAATGTTATATGGTAAACTTTCTGTGTTATTGATGTTGAAAAAGACTGTTACTCATTGAAGTGAGCACCAAACACAAAACAAAATACAATACACAGCAAAAAAAGACATAACATGTACATAACACAAACATATAAGAGAAAACCTAGTTACATCAACTTTCTGACTTTATAGCATCTTGATTTTAGACATTTAGCTGATGTTTTCATCCAGGGAGACGTATAATGAGTGAGACTTTACAAGTAGCCGTTTGCCTCCATAATGATAAACTCTGAGATGTTGTTGTCTCTAGATGGCTCTGAAAGGACCTTCCGGCCCAATGGGTTTCACTGGACGCCCAGGACCTCTGGTATGTTATCTGTCATTTTTTATCTCATAATATGTCTCTTATAAGCTTTTTTCTTTTCTTATCATTAAGGGGTTTTAAAGGATAAAACGTTTTGGGGATGATGGTGATAATGTTTGTGTGTTTCAGGGAAATCCAGGAAGTCCTGGTCTAAAGGGAGAGGGTGGAGACCCTGGTCCTCAGGTAAAAACACTTACTGGGACAAACCAGATCTCTGACCTCTCATCAAAATCAAATTCATTTAATTTAAATAAGTTGTATGTCAAAATATGTATTTACACAGTACAATATTTTGAACGTTATTATTGAACTTATAGTATACTCAGCTCAGATTTATAAGAAGTATGTATCACATCAAATTTATTTTTCAGGGCCCCAGGGGACCCCAGGGAATGTTGGGACCTCCAGGCAAATCAGGAAGAAGAGTGAGTATAAAAAATGCCTTGCCATTGCTTTTTTATTAAGGTGGTTATTTTTTGTTTGTTTAACTCAAAGTACACAAGCTGTTACGTTTTTCAGGACGCAAGTGTTGCCTCTCAGAAAGGCTTAGGGGCTGCTGTAGTATATTGCTTCTATGTAGTATATTCTGTAGTAAATGATGTAAATGTTTTAACCAGATGTGTTATCCCACTGCACCTTCACAAGTCTCCTGCAACACTTCAAGAATCTTTCATTCCCATATCTGGAGCTTTCTTATAGTCATGTTTAAATTCTCTCGCTCTTAGCCCAGCATGCCCTTTCAACAACAAAACATGGGTATTTAGCCAGCGTAGAACTGTGTCTCATGTACAGTAGCACATCTTCATCATGTACTTCACTCCTAACAGGGCCGTGCTGGAGCTGATGGAGCCAGGGGAATGCCAGGAGAGCCTGGAACTAAGGTAACTTCTCTCTGGTGTCATTGCTTTATGGACGTCATCAAAATTAACTCTGAACCAGTAGTAGCTGAACCAGTCATATGGCTGGCATTTTAAAAGTCCTGGAACTGATCACCCTATATGAAAAATGTAATACCGGTGTCATTTGACAGCAAATTCATACAGACAGTAACTTAAATTAAACAAATATCCCACCAGTCCTTAGATACTAGATCAACGTGTAACACGGTAGGCTACACATGAGTGTGATCAAGCCATCTTCTACAATACAGTAATATCTGCGTGTCTCTTTCAGGGTGACCGTGGCTTTGATGGCCTTCCTGGTTTGCCTGGTGACAAAGGACACAGGGTGAGTCAAAAGCAAATCGCTATCAAAATGTCACAAACACTTCTCACAATGTATAACTAAAATATTAGTACAGTGGTAGTTGTGGCAGTAAAAAATCTTCCTCACTCCTCCACTCTTTCGTCTCCTCAGGGTGACACCGGAGCAATGGGACCCCCAGGAAGTCAAGGAGAAGACGGAGAGAGGGTACGGAGATATGAGAAAAGAATTTGAAATGGTTCCAGGCGCTACTCAAAACATCTGTTATTCTGTCACTCCATAGCTGTTAATAATCAGCCTCTTTCCGTGCCTGTTTCTGTGTGTGTTTTCAGGGAGACGACGGAGACATTGGACCCAGAGGTCTCCCAGGTGAACCAGTGAGTGTTTCCACAACAACACAGCTGATTTAAATCTGTCCCTCTTGTCTCTCCCGATTGTATGCTGTATATGCACCCCTCTATCTCTGTTAGAAACCTCCCAAAATACATCTCTGTGTATCCTTGATCTGTATCACTAATGTTACCTTCACACCTGCTGTTTCTCACCGTGGCAATAATACCAGAGATAATTGGGGCAGTGATGGACAGGTAGACGATGCAGCCAAGTGCTGTCAGGATCACAGGCGTATGGTCCAAAAAATTACCAACACATGTGAGGAAAATGTAATAACTTGCAAGAAATGGATGTCTATCAAAAAAGTATCTAGAATATGACAGTATGAACAGCACTGAATATATATATATATATATATATATATATATATATATATCTCGCGTATCCCGCAAACGAGGAAGAAATTACTTGGATTTATCTTATTACGTTGAAGCCAATTATAGTTTGTTTTAGTAATTTTCCTCCGCCCATTTTAACCCTTTGTTTTTATATCACAGCAGTTAGAAATTAATTTCCTTCAAAACAAATATTATTTTTGAAAAAGAGGTGTGCCATCTACCAAAATATTGGAATCAGTCCATATAGTTTATTAGAAATATTTCTCAACAAACTGTAACAATCATTACAGTATAAAAATCTGTATTTTACAACTATTCATCTGTCAGTTTGTCCTGATGATAATATTGCTGTTGTCGAACTTCTACATTATAATTTATTCTACAATTTAATTTGTAAGGCTCTTTTAATTTACAGCTTTGATTACTGACTGATCTTGTCTTGCCTCTGTGTGTGTGTGTGTGTATCTTTAGGGACCTCGTGGTTTGCTCGGACCTAAAGGTCCTCCTGGAATCCCTGGACCTCCTGTGAGTAAAAACAATTTCAAACCACATTTCGCTGCTGTTATTTTAGCTGCATTGTTTTATCCCTCTGTGACCACTGAACACCCGCAGCACCTCCTGAAACAACTCCCTGTGACCAGATATAAAGACGGGGATATCCAGTAATCTAAATATGAACATGTAATCTTCCCACAATCACCTCAGAACAATACCAAGACACCCTGTTTCACCCAGGATGTAGGCAGCCAAGTCCCAACTATCCATTTGACGCTCAGTACACATTATGTACTAAAGTGGTTGAGTGGTTGATCTTAAAAAAGATCTACCCAGATTTAGCACTCTTACAACAGCAGAATCAGAGATATCATCTTTTTTACTCCACGCATTCTTCTTCCTTCTCAAAACCTGGCACCTACATTACCCATAATGCAAGTCAACCTACGGCAGTTTAGTTGACGATAACGGCTAATTTAGCATTAGCTGCTAACCTCAAGCTAGCATGAACTGACTACAGAGGTTCAGTAACATCACTTATTTCTAACTCCACACCCCCAGATGTTTTTTTCTTTCACACTCAAATGTTTAGTCCATAAAGTGACATCACTTGATGGACTTAATCAGACAAAAAGGCTTTATACTACTACTTACTCTGTTCCCCTTCAAGCAGCAGTGTTTAGGTGCAAATCAAAGACACACACTAGCATCATCACCTCAATCTATGATTTAATGTGAGTGTCACTGAGCGAGTCACTGGCAAGGATACTTTCAGATCCCACTGCAGTCTTAAAAAAATCTTTGGATAGAAGCCTTTACCTTAATGAGTCAGTTGTTTGTATGTGCATCTGTGTTTGCATTGTTATCCATTCTGTGAATGGCTTACATCAGTTTTGTTCAGAATTTCATTTAGTTTTTTCTGTTTCTTCTCTCTTTATCTCAGGGTGTACGAGGAAATGACGGGCCCCACGGCCCCAAGGGAAACTTGGTTAGTGTCACAAAACTTGTCTTTTGAGTAATTCTGTGATATAAGTCTCTGTTCATCATCTGTCTTTCACTCTGACCTGCTGTTTACTTTGCATTTGTCATCACTTTCTTCTATTTCTGTCTCTAAGGGTCCGCAAGGTGAGCCAGGACCTCCAGGTCAGCAGGGAACTCCAGGAACTCAGGTGAGACAGAGGACAGCTCGCCAGTATCCCATACTATACTACATACTATATATTAAGTTATTTCACTTAGTATTTATGTGCTAAAGAGCATAGACGTCCATACACATGGCAACACAAATAAAAGAAAACTCAAATGTTGTGTGTGTGTCTATTCCATACATTGATCATATGTCTCATGTGTTTGTTTATTTATTTTTTGCAGGGAATGCCAGGACCTCAGGGGGCCCTCGGACCCCCTGGAGAGAAAGTAAGATACCAATAATATATAAAGTTACTCCGCATTTAAAGTACCACAAGATACTGGAAGTTAACTTGTTAAGGGAAATAATTTCAGCATGCAACGGTTATACAATAGAATAGACCAGGCTGAACTTATTGATTTGACTTTACTAATTAATCTTCATTCCTGAAGGAGATATGTAGGAGGAAGCCCTTTGAGGTGTTCTGGATATCCATTATTTTGGTGAAACAGCGTTTGGAGCATTCTGCATCCCCAATTTGTTGTATTTGTTGTATTTTTAAAAAGACATTATATTGGAGTGACACATAATGCAGAAGCTTATTACAAAAGTGACCAGTATGAAATAAGTTTGGGAGAGACTTCTTCGAAAAATTGTGATTGTTATATTGGTTGTGGTATTTTTTAACAGTTATTGGTACATGAGAAAGTCACATATTTCATTTTCTATAATCTAATGGCAATATTATAATAATATAATAAGTCATTTTGTTATTTTCAATATAAATTGACAAATATGTTATATAATCAACCTTTTATTGTGTGCAGTTGCAGTTTTACTCAAAACATGAATTTGCTTTCTTGTATGATAGTCACATGTGAATAGTGATACCGCTCATTCTATCTGTCTGTTAAATATGAAGCTACTGCGCAGCGTCTTATTAGCTTAGCTTAGTTGAGCATAAACACTGGAAACGGGAATACAACCCACTCTGTCCAAAGATAAACAAATCCACCTACCAGCACCTCTAAAACTCACTTTTTAACACTGCCCCTGTGAAAATGGCAGCTGAAGTACCTCCGCAATTACACTGAAATTACACATCCTTCTGTCTGTCACAGAAAGAAAGCGGCTCCGGCGATTAAAACAATCTTGATCATGTAATTGTAGCATGTATCTGACCCCTGATCAGCGCAACCGTTTAGTTATAGTTCTGTGTGCGGGAGAATCAGACCTGAGTGTCGTCCATGTGTTGTTGTTAGTGGGTGAATCCTTTCAGCTTTGTAGCTACACGGTTTTTAGCATGTTGTTCTTCTAATGATGTTTAATGGCAGTAACCAAAAGGTTTAAGGTGAAATACCACCACCCTCTGGACTATCACTCACGACCACCCTGTCTCCTCCACCAGGGTCCCACAGGAAAACCAGGTCTGCCAGGAATGCCTGGAGCTGACGGCCCTCCTGTATGTTTGTCTCTCGTTTTTTCTCTCGTTTTTTCTTTGTTTCTCTAATTAAAAGTGAAGTAAGTTTAATCCACCAACACTGGGTGTCCTTCATGAGGCTTGAACTCTCTGTCTCCCCTTGTCAGGGTCACCCAGGAAAGGAGGGGCCTCCTGGCACCAAAGGAAACCAGGTGGGTGTCTGTCATGAATAACCCCATCATACCACATCCCTTCCATCTCACAAACTCAGTTCACCAACTGAATAAGACCCATAACAGAATAATCACATCTGAAAGAGTTTGATCAAATGCACATTAACATTATTAACAAATTTGTTGGAACAGTTACTTTAAGTATGTCTTTGTGGTTGTAATTGTGCATGGAAAATGACCAAACATATTTACTTAAAGCTATTTATTGTGTTTTAAACTTGTTCTTCTTTCTTTGACCTTCTCCAGGGTCCCAACGGTCCCCAGGGAGGAATCGGCTATCCTGGCCCTCGTGGCGTCAAGGTCAGTACAGTTCGTCTTGTGAAATCAACAAACAGGTTTTTTGATTGTGAGCTCAGTTTGCACAGTCTAAATGGCCTTTTCCTTTGCATGTGCAAATAAACAAAACCAACAGTGGACCTAAATATTTCTTAGGAGATCGCTGTATTGATTATGTGATGCTGTATTTGCAGGGAAGTCAAGGAATCCGTGGGCTGAAGGGCCACAAGGGAGAGAAGGTAAGAGATTCATTACAGTTTAATACTTCTGAATATACATCACTCACTCAAGAAATACGCTCTCTTAAATCACAATTACATAGTAAAGAAAGGATAATATGTACATTATTAGTTCACATACAACAGTTACTCACAATAGCAGAAGGTTAGAAAAAGCAGGACAGGTCTTTGTCTCATTTTGAGTTTAAATAACAAACAAGGTTAGGGTAGTGAAGGTGTGTATGTTGTATTTCTGTACATGTATATGCCTTTTTTCTGTCAACATTAAAACCAAATAAAAAAACAAGGTTGATATCTTTTGCTGACTGTATGTTTGTTTGCTCGTGTTTCTAGGGAGAAGATGGTTTCCCTGGAATTAAGGGAGACTTTGGTGTCAAGGGAGAGAGGGTAAGATAGACGGAGCAACTGGTGGGTTGATCAGTTCATTAATAGAATGATTAATGGATGAATCAATAATTGATTGACTGATTAATTTATTCATTGTTATTTTATATCTTTATCATATTTTCACAGTTCTTACTCTATAGAGATATTTGCGATGATTTATTGTGATGGTTTTGCTTTGTACTGCTCACAGGGTGAGCTTGGAGTATCAGGGCCCAGAGGAGAGGACGGTCCAGAGGGGCCAAAGGGTCGCGTCGGACCCCCTGGTGAGATCGGACCAATTGGACTAGTTGGAGAGAAGGTACAACCTGTTCAATCAGGACAAGATTACATGACTGTGTCTTAGTAACATGAGATAGGTTACTAGTATTCTTCCATAATTTCATTCTTTATGTATTATTCATCAAAGTCTTCTGAAACTGGATTTTAGGTTTTTACTTTGCAAATGCTGATATTTTTCACTTTCTTAAGGCCTCCTCTCTGAGGATACATTAGGCAGGAAATATCATTATGCTGCCCTCTTGTGGTTGTACACGGACTTGAGTGGAACGTGATATTTAAACATGACATTTACAGTGTTTTGTAATTATATCACACATATCTTAATGAAACATCTCATTTTCATACAAGTGTCATTATTTTCTGTTGTATTTTTGTGTGAGTGTGTCTAAACATTTGAGTTTCTCTGAGACATTTTGCCACACATTTTATTCCATGTTAATATGACTGTAGCACACCTGAGCACAATATCAGCTAATTCTCATTTACCCTTCATATTATGGCAAATATTTCTGAATTTGAACAAATCATCACCGGCTTGTAATACAATTTCTTGTCTAGCAAGTTGGTAATACTTAAACACAGTTACAGATGTTATGACCCATTCAAGTTAAGGGATTATGTTTAATGACATCACCATGTGATTTCAGGGTAAACTTGGAGTACCTGGACTTCCTGGATATCCTGGAAGACAAGGACCCAAGGTAAGAGAAACACACATACAGCATTTATCATCCTCTCTGACTCATTTATTCATCTAGTGATCATTAGGTCTCTGTATGGTGAGAAACTGTGCTGATGTTTTTAGGGATCTCTTGGATTCCCCGGATTCCCTGGCTCAAATGGCGAGAAAGGAACAAGGGTAAGTCGATCTGCGGAAGATTTTCTGTCTCAAGTCAGACTATTCAGCTCCTTAAAGCTGTAAATAATGCGTGATTAAAGAAGTGATCAAGTGAGATGGACTGATGTAGCTGGTTAATTATCTCTACACAGAAAAGCTAGACTGAAAGATTCTGTAGATTAAGTTATAAAGTCAGTGATGTGCTGTTCACTTCTGTCTTACAAGTCTGCAATTGTTTGTTTGTTTTTTCAGGGTCTTAGTGGCAAATTAGGGCCAAGAGGACAAAGAGGACCAACGGTACCATTTCACATTTATTCATTCATCCTTTTAGACAGTTTGTAAAAGCTTTTCTTCTCAGACGATGATGGTGTTTCACCTTTGTTGCACCCAAGCTGTTGAGCACAGATGGGCAAAAACTGTTTTGTCTGCTCATGGTATTAAAGAGTAACTTAGCACCAGGGGGAAAAGCAGAGTTTTACTGCCCTCTCTGGTAGAAAGCTTAAAGCATGTTTTTTAAAGCATGTTTCACACTTACAAGTTGGTTGTGGTCAGAAATGTGCTTTGTTGCACCTGTAACCACAACCAACAGTGCTGTCACATGGTCCTGTGTACTTCACTGCAGCAAGGTGTGAAGTTAAACATTTTCATGCGGTGTTGTTATGATTCTTTAAGCTCTGATTTAAAACTCATTTAACACCACCGATATCACAGATAGCATCATTTTTGCATTGTTTCTGACAAATGAAGGCTTTTTGCTAATTGTGCTAACTGTTCGTGTCCATCAGGGCCCCAGAGGGCAGAGAGGACCGAGGGGCTCGACCGGGAAACCCGGAGCGAAGGTTTGTCTGCACAGCGAATCTATCCAGATTGTACTGAGGAGCTTTGCAAGTGCCAGTATTACGATTTTGATGATTATTATTGTTGTTGATGGTCATGTTTTGTCATTGTTATGATATCTGTCGTTATTATTAAATATTCCTACTGATGAAACCAAATCTTCAAAGCGCATGTGTGTGACCCACAAGCGTGGTCTGTTTCCACGCACGTAAATATGTGCAACCTTGCTGTTGGGCATGCCGTCGAGACAGTGGCTGATCGTCAGCAATATCAAAAAATAAATCATTATTAGTCTAGCAGAATACGCTACCGCTGATATCTTAAATAAAAATGGCATAATATAGTATTTCAACTTGCTCCTTACCTCCTTCAGTACACATGGACTGAGTAGTGGTGCAATATAAAATGACTCTGTAGTGGAAGTATTATTTGTATTAGTCTATCAGGATACACAACCCCTGAAATGATGTTATAATAATCGAAAAACAGAAGATGTCATAATACTGTGAGAGTTATAACTTTATGGGACTGGAAAAGGGAACACATAAGGTAGCATTTTTCGATAGGGAAGAGCGACTCGATAGACTCTGCTATCGATTTACATCAACAAGCCAGCATATATCGTTAGATATATATATACACAGTATTTTGATATTTCAGACAAAATGATTTCCTATTGGATCATCCTCCATCCTCTCCTATTGATTCATTCATATTTTGCTTTAGATCTTTGCATCAAAATTAGAGTGAAATCCATCCCAAGGAGCAAGAAATATTAAAGAACAATAACTTGTGATCCAAAACATTTATCATTGACTGTGTTGTTGTTGTTTATTTATTGTTGCCTGTTAGGGAACTTCAGGAAGTGATGGTCCTCCTGGTCCTCTTGGAGAGAGGGTGAGTGCTTAATTTCCATTACAGGAAAGCATGTCCTGCTGGGTTGCACGTTGTCAGAGCTCACATACACTGAATGGCTCTACTGGGTATTCTTGTATGTTCTCATTACCATATGTTATGTTGTCTCACCAGGGATTGCCCGGGCCTCAGGGAGCCAATGGTTTCCCCGGACCGAAGGGACCTCCTGTAAGAAAATGTTTTGATATCAGACTGATTGTTGATACTGTATATATTCACTTCATTAGCAAATTGTTGTACATTGTTCCTACATGGTCTTGGTTTTGGTTTGATGTTCCCTCTTGTAGGGAGTTAGGGATTTAATTCATATATGATGGTTGATTAATGTTTCCTGGCAGGGACCACCAGGAAAAGACGGGCTGCCTGGACACCCTGGGCAGAGAGGAGAAGTTGTAAGTTGTATTTTTTACTGGTTCAATGATATTAAGACTTTTACCCTGAATCAAGTCATGGCTTTCTTTTAGGATGCATGCACTCAAAAAACAAACCTGATGAAGGTCGAAGAGACCAAAATATCATAACTTAGTAAATATAACAGGAGTGGAACAGACAGAGTGGGAGTTTATTTATTTTTATTAATTGAGTCACCAGTACCTTTTTATACTGTGGAAAAAATATATGAAAAATTTACACAATTTTCTGTTGATTTTATAAATCAGAAATAATTTGTTGACACCTTTTTGGAGGTGGGCTGGATTAAAAGAGACATCAGTCGTAGTTGGTTCAATCTTAGTTTACCCCAGTTATGTACCTAAACGAGCCTTCTTTAAATATCTATTGTATCTACAGTAAACCTTAAAAGTGTACAGCTTTTGCTGATCATGTGGTTAGTGAAGATGAAGGAGCCACTATTAGCACTGTTCACTCGAAGATTTATTTATGACTGAGTAAACTGAGTATTAGTGAAGTTATCAGTAAAGTTGATCTGCACAGGAATGGTTGGATTTATTTCTGGCCTTGTTCCCTCTCCAGCTGTGACCCTTAAACCAGCTGTTCACATTATTGTGTCATGTACTACAGACTGGATCATTATTTTCTATCCGCGCATCAACAGTTGTTTCTTTTTCACTTACTCTGTATTCATGAAGCTCAGATTGGGATAGAGAGCTGAGTTTGTCTGGATAACACACATTATGATGCATCAGCATGAACAAGGTTCAGTATTTTGAAGATTTCTTGTTAACTGAATTTCTCCCCTCCAGGGTTTCCAAGGTAAAATGGGTCCACCTGGGCCTCCCGGAGTCGTTGG
Source organism: Micropterus salmoides (assembly GCF_014851395.1). Taxonomy (NCBI): domain Eukaryota; kingdom Metazoa; phylum Chordata; class Actinopteri; order Centrarchiformes; family Centrarchidae; genus Micropterus; species Micropterus salmoides. The sequence continues at coordinate 8,552,212 of NW_024040817.1, forward strand.
ACCTCAGGTGAGTTTTCCTCAAGATAGTACATAATGTTCTCAATACTGATCACATGAGTTTTAATAACAACAAACACTCTTTTCAATTATCTGCCCCCCTCTGTCCCCTCTTACCTTCTTGGCACTTTATTTCCTCTCCCAACATCTTCTTGCCCTCTCCGTCTCCCTCCTCTCAGGGTCCATCAGGAGAAACCGGCCCCATGGGCGAGCGCGGCCACCCCGGACCCCCAGGTCCTCCTGGAGAGCAGGGACTTTCTGGTCCCTCAGGGAAAGAGGGCACCAAGGGAGACCCTGGACCCCCCGGAGGCCCCGGCAAAGATGGGCCCCCAGGATTGAGAGGCTTCCCTGGAGAGAGAGGACTGCCTGGAACCCCTGTGAGTACGACCAAGAGATTTACTGCATAGATCACCAGGCAGATACTGTTAGCTGCCAGTTGTTTTAAGACACCATTTTTAAGCTTATATTGATCCCTTTGATCGCAGTAGATTTACCTTTGGATAAAAGTAATAAAAAGATCTGAGCTGAAGGTTTATTGATTAATCCCTTCTTGCCTTTTTCTTCCAGGGAGGTGGAGGACTGAAGGGAAGTGAAGGACCTGCCGGACCTCCTGGACCTGCTGTACGTTTCATTTTCTTAGCACCCTAACTCAATTTACTCAATTTATGGAAAGAAAAAATACATCTACATTTGTATCTGGCTACAGTTCACTTTGTGGGTTTTAATATTTCAAACATCTGAATATTTCATTATAGGATGTGATTATGAAATTGTTTCATTCTGTAATAATAGTATATTTCAATCCATTGAACTTAAGAATCAAGCATTAATTAATGAATACCTGTTGTAATCGGTACTATCTTTATGTTTTGTACCTTTCTAGGGGTCTCCTGGTGAGAGGGGACAAGCTGGTACTGCTGGACCTGTTGGACCTCCTGGCAGACCGGGCCCTCAGGGGCCTCCTGGGCCCGCTGGAGAGAAGGGAGTTCCTGTGAGTATTCTGGAGAATTTTGTCAAATCTGCAGTAGTGCATTGTCCATCCTGTCAAAGACAAAATATAAACTATTAATTCTCTTCTTAAGGGCGAGAAAGGCCCTATTGGCCCGGCAGGTCGTGATGGCGTGCAGGGTCCCGTGGGTCTACCTGGCCCTGCCGGATCACCTGGAGTACCTGGAGAGGACGGAGACAAGGCCAGTAACTCTTAAAGTCTCTTAAAGTCTTCACACCAACACGTCCCTTTAAAAATCATCCAGAATAATGTGTCATAAAGTCTAGTACGGTGAAATATGGTTATGGAGTTGAGCATCCTCCCTGCTTTTGTCAGGGGTGACGGTCATTTATTTAAAAGCTTTGTTTCAAACGTGTCTTTGCTGTAACGTCATGTTTGTTTGTCAATGCAGGGTGAGGTTGGAGAGCACGGTCAGAAGGGCGCCAAGGGAGCTAAAGGAGAGCATGTGAGTGATGCTGACTCAGATTAAAATTTATATCTGCTTAGAAATTATCAGAATTTAACTTGTGTGAGTGAAAATTGTCCAACGATGCTGTTTCTCTGCCGTTTCTCTGCCGTTTTGTTGTCTTGTTTATTGTTAATATGCTTGTTTTTTGTTTGTTGGCAGGGTCCTCCTGGTCCACCCGGGCCAATGGGTCCTGTCGGTCAGCCTGGTCCTGCTGTAAGTACAAACTTTAACTCTTTGAAAACAGAATCAGACAGTTTGCAGCCCATTGGTTGTACTTGTTCCCGATTTTATGAAAGTTTGATTTCATTTGGTGCTAGTTGAGTTTGTGTGTATTCCTGTCCAGATATGTCTAGTCACTACAAACTCAGTCCTTCTTACTAACAAAGCAGGTTATAAAAGACGTAAGAGGCAGATAATGTTCCTAAGAAAACCACAATTGTGTTGTATGATACAGGAGCTAGCAATATTATGAGCAAAATGGAAATTTAATTACACAAACACTACACCGATTATTACTGTAAAGATGAGACGCTCAGACATTGAAAATTCAACCATGAGTAAATTATCTTATGACTTTATTTCGGTTTTTCTTCTTCTGTGGTGCAGGGTGCTGATGGAGAGCTTGGACTGAGGGGCCAGCAGGGGCCTTTTGGAGCTAAAGGTGATGAAGGAACTCGAGGATTCCCAGGAGCCCCAGGACCCATCGGACTGCAGGTAAAAGAAAAGCCACAATAGTCACTTCAGATTCACTGTTAAATCTTTATTTTAGTTATTTAGATATAGTTTTGAGCTACACTTTTGTGCTAAGTGCTTAAGTGTAAGTGCTAAACTAATTATTTGTGTAACTTTCACCTCCCTCCTGCAGGGATTGCCGGGACCACCAGGTGAGAAGGGAGAGACGGGAGATGTCGGTCCTCTGGTGAGTTTCAGTTTTTACTTCAGTGACTTATTTTATGAAATCATAAATGATGATAAAAGCCTGAGTCTGTTTATGTTTCCAGGGTCCTCCAGGCCCCCCAGGACCCCGTGGCCCTGCTGGACCTAACGGTGCTGATGTGAGTGTCCACAGCTATTATTTTTAAAATAACCACAATATGTAAATTACATGGGTTACACCACAAATAGCTGTTACTGTACTACTGCAACATGGACTGTTAGGTAGGTAAGTAAAAGCGTGCTGATAATAACTTTTTTCTTTTTGTCTGAATTGTTTTTGTGTGTGTTTTTCAGGGTCCTCAAGGTCCTCCAGGAGGTATAGGTAATCCTGGACCTATTGGAGAGAAGGTGCAAAGATAACGATTGTTTTTGCCAACATTGAAGCAATATTTTGAGTATGATGGTGTCCAAAGAAAACAAAAAAAAAAACTAAAAGTTATACTGTTCGCTCCACAGGGTGAGCCCGGTGAGGGCGGACCACCTGGAATCGGAGGGGAGCCTGGAAAGAAGGTGAGCGTCTGACTCTCTCTAACACGTTGTGGGTTGAGATATCAGGACGTTGTGCCTTTACAGACTGGTAAACAGCCTCCACGAGTTAACAAAGAGTTCTGTACTCCTGTTGTCAGGGTCCTCGTGGAGAGCGCGGAGAGAAGGGAGAGGCCGGACAACCTGGAACTGCTGGACCTGCTGGAGGCCGTGGACGACCTGGAGACGACGGACCCAAAGGAAACCCTGTATGACTCCCACAATCACATGCACACAAACACACACCCAATGACGTGGCCACGCAGATCAGTGACTATTTTAGATTCTACTTGATAAGGAAGAAGTGTTTTTCTCTCTAAATTCTTCTTCCTCCTATTTTCATTTCCATAAATTCAGAGGACATTTTGATCTCTGATGTTTTGAGTTTTGTTTTTGTCTCTGACTTCAGGGTCCTGTTGGTTTCCCTGGTGATCCTGGTCCCTCCGGTGAGGTTGGACCCAGAGTGAGTATCTATGTTTTTTAAATTCATGTCAGGATCTAATTAAAACTTCATATCAGCAATATATTCTGTTAGATATCAAAGCCATGTTGCATGTGGCTGCACGGCTGCTAACGGTTCAGTCCAGCTTACAATTTTCGCTTAACTGAACAAGAAGAAAATCCACTAACCCTGATCTGCTTTACTTCAGGGTCAAGACGGTGCCAAAGGAGAGAGAGGAGAAGACGGTGAAGCAGGAGAATCTGTAAGTCAAAAGATGCAACGATAAAGATATTTTATTTTATTTAAAATATGGCTCCGTGTCCTCAGTCTGCTCTCTCTGCCACCTTTTGCAGGGATCTCCTGGACCTCCTGGTGAGAACGGACCTCCTGGCCCCCCTGGAAAGAGGGTAAGGTCACCATCCTTAATACTGAGTCACCTGGTCCCACCAAGTAGTGTTTGGATCAGCACAATGGCAGTCATGCATGCATTTCTCCATCATCCATACATGTACTAAATAGGATGTGGTAAATGTTGTAGCAAAGAGCACGTTCCAGCACGTCAACCTGTGTTGTGTGCTTCGAGAAGGAAACATTTTACTTATAAGTGCTTTGTAGTCCAGCATCAGTGCTGCAGTAAGATGGTCCAGGCAGTTGTGTTCAATAGATTGGCCTATATGTGATATACAGTGACATGACTATCTTTGTTGCTGTATGTATTTGATGAAATTGTGGAATTTGAAATGCCAGAATATATTTTGTTTTGTTTCGCTGATTCTAATGTTAATGTTTTATTTTCCAGGGTCCTGCTGGAACAAGAGGACCAGAGGGACGTCAGGGAGAGAAGGGAACTAAGGTGAGTCCAGAGATCCCTGTGGTTCTGCATAGATAAGGTTCAGTCTAAACTCATAGCAAACAATACAAAAATGGTACCAGCCAACCCGCTGTCTCACATCCCGGTGATGATAAATTCTATTAATGATCACAGGATGAGTGCTTTTATTTTGAAAAACATTTGCAACCTGAACGTATTTCTCCTCTTTCTCTGTGATGTTTTCTCTTCCACTTCTCATCCCATTTGCCTTTCTTAGGGATTGTGATACACAAATTATACTGGTACATAACACAGGAAATAACTTCTTAAAACATTTATAATCATCTTTCTTGTCATCATTTACAGGGAGACCCAGGTGCTGTCGGCCCCCCAGGTAAAACCGGCCCCGTCGGACCCCAGGGTTCACCAGGAAAACCAGGAACAGAAGGTCTTCGAGGACTCCCGGGATCAGTGGTCAGTAAAGATTTTGATTTATTTTTCTATTTGTTAATGTGACCATTAGACAAAACAATATGTCATGAGGAACCATTGATATGTTTCTGTTATATGTTGCTTGGTGCGTTGTGTAATAAATGTGTCCTAACTGTGTTTCAGGGTGAGCAAGGATCTCCAGGACTTGCAGGGCAGAAAGGACCACCTGGACCTATTGTAAGATAACAACGCCTTTTTATTTTCATCTCTGCCATCCTCTCTCTCTCGTCATCTCCTGTTTTTCCTGTCTTTCCTCAACCATCTCCCTCCTCTCCTCCTGCAGGGACCTCCTGGTTTGCTTGGTCTGCGTGGAGACCCCGGTGCCAAGGGAGAGAAGGGACACCCAGGTCTTATCGGTCTCATTGGACCCCCAGGAGAGCAGGGAGAGAAGGGAGACAGAGGTCTGCCAGGGCCTCAGGGATCCGCTGGATCAAAGGGAGAGACTGTAAGTCTGACATCTTTCCCATGTGTTAGAGAAGAGAAGCTCAACCACCGTTATCCACATTCATTTTGAAAATAATGAAAACTGTTCTCACGTTAGACGCGTCTCATGTTTTATTACAGGGAATGTCTGGAGCCACCGGACCCTTCGGCCCTGCTGGTCCTCCTGGTCTGCCTGTGAGTGCCTGTACTGCTTTATCCCAAGAACATCTCTTTGCTCACATCCCCAGATGTTATTAAGTACCATAGTAATTAGTGAAAACAGTAAAAGGCTTAAAGTTGGTCACTAAACTAATTAAACTAACGTGTCATATCTTTCACAGGGTCCTCAAGGTGTAAAAGGAGCTAAGGGTTCTTCTGTGAGTATACCCCAACATTGTTTGTACCACAATAAAAGAAGAAAATTGTTGCATTGACTAGTATCTGATGCAGTAATGTGTCTTGAATCTTTCCCCCTCCTGCTGTGTTTAGGGAGGAGCTGGTCCAAAAGGAGAAAAGGGTGTACAGGGACCTCCCGGACTTCCTGTAAGTACTTCACCTTTCTTTGTGAAAGAAAGAAATTAGTAATTTATATTCTTCCCTGCTCTCTCATTGCACCCGACTGTTGATTGTCACTTCATTGATTAAAATACAAACTTGCTTCCCAGGGCCCACCAGGCGAGGTCATTCAGCCCCTGCCTATCCAGAGGAGCCCCAAGTCTAAGCGTTCGATCGACGCCAGCCAGCTGCTCCCCGACACAGACCCCGACATGCTGGCATCTGACGCCACTGGCACGGAGTTCCTGATGGACAGGGAAGGCACGGAGGAGATCTTCGGCTCTCTCAACTCCCTTCGACAGGAGATCGAGGCCATGCGTTTCCCTCTGGGCACCAAGGACAGCCCTGCCCGCACCTGCCAAGACCTGCACCTCAGCCAGCCAGAACTCAAAGAGGGTAAGGGAATCAAACGTTTACCTGCTCGGAGGAATGATCACTCCATCAGGCTACAAACTACATTACATAAAGATTTTCCCACCTTGCTTTGTCTCTCTGTCGCCCTCTGCAGGAGAATACTGGATTGACCCCAACCAGGGCTGCTCCAGAGACTCCTTCAAGGTCTTCTGTAATTTCACTAACGGAGCAGAGACGTGTCTGTACCCCAGCAAGAGCATCAACACGGTCAGTCCAACAAATCACCAAAACCGTAACATCCTGTGAAGTAAAATCTCCCAACACTAATTTCTAAGTGCAAGTTAAAAATCCATTAAACTTAACATTTAAGGGACAGGAATGATGGGAAATAGGAGTACTAATTAGTATTGTGAAGGTTTGCAGTCTCTGATTGCCCACTTTCTAGAAAAAAATTCCCAATTGGGTCTGCACAGTAAGACACTAAGAAAGGCATCATTTCTCACATTTATAATAAAACTAAGAAGATCTCTGTGATATAATGGTTCAGACAAGCTTGCTCCAGGTTGGTGTAGAATGGTCTTATGTTCCCACACAAGCTGTATTTATTTATTTATGAAACAATGAACATCTAACTAAATGTTCTTGACTATAACATGTGATGTGGACAATTCTGGTGGCAGGTGAAGATGAGCTCGTGGGACACAGAGACTCCAGGATCCTGGTACAGTAAGTTCACCACTGGCAGTAAGGTTAGTAACTCTTCTGTTTTTAGTTAATAGTTTTGTTACTACTGATTTACCCTCTATTTTGTTCTTACCATCTGTTTTCTCTTCCTGACTCCTCTCATTTTCCCTTCTTTCCCCTTTTTCCTTCCTTTTCCTCCTCGTTCTCTTCATGTCCTTCCTCTAAATCCCATCCTGTTACTTCCTCCTCCTCCTCCTCCCAGTTCTCCTACGTGGACTCGAACGGCGAGCCTGTGGGCGTCGTCCAGCTGGGCTTCCTGCGCCTCCTGAGCGTCCAGGCCCGCCAGAACCTCACCTACCACTGCCACCGTTCAGTGGCCTGGGCCGACCAAAGCGCCAAGAACAGCTACGACAGGGCGCTGCACCTCCAGGGTGCCAACGAGGAAACCCTTAGCTACGAGACCAACCCTTACATCAAAGCCTTGGTCGATGGCTGCTCTGTGAGTTTACTACTAATTCTGCTCTGTTGAGCCCGTGTTATAAAACTGTCTATAAAACTTTGACCCCATGCTGCACTACAAGAATGATAACCCCTTTATTTATTTAACACTGTTCAAAACAAAGTTACAAAGCGCTTTACATGCTTAAGTAGACATAACCCATCCAATAGCTAACCCATTAGCAACAGTGTGCCTTTATTCCTGTCAAACTCATTGGTTTCCACTGCAGATTGACCCCTCATGTGTTATGCCTGTTTCAACAGGAAATACATCACATTAATAACGTAATACCATTTCATGGTTCCCCACCCTCCTCTACAAACATCCAACGTGCTATTAATATTTGCTGATTTAGATATTATATTATAGATATACCATGTTTTATATGTACCTAAAGTACACATAAAACAGGACAAAATAATGCTCTCTTCCCTTTCGCTGCAAAACACAAGAGAAACCAAACCACTGCAACTTTGTTTTTCTTTCCTTTTACACTGACTCATAGAATTGATTGATGATATTCTTGACCCTTGTATACTCTTAAAACACTGTGTGCTTCTAGAACAATATCTGTGTTTGACTTCATGCAGCGCTGCCTTAAAGCATGCTGGACTTAAAGGAGACCTATGATGCTTTTCCACATTTTATGACTTATCTACAATGTTATAATGTTGGATGGTCATGTTAAACATGGCCAAAACTTAAAAAAGTATTTATAAGAAATCCCTGTGAGCAAAAACCTCAGCAGCGTGTTGCACCAGCAATACGTAAGTTCTACCTTAAGTTAGGGTGGAAAGTCCACACAACAGCAATACGTTGAAACTAGTTAGGTTGAGACTTTAGTTGCGTCGATGTTTGGTTGCACCACCGAGACGTAAGGTGCATCTTAGCTACTCTGGCGTAAAGTCCATACTAATCAAAACAGTGTCGCAGAAAATGACGTTTACGCATCCCATGGCCAATCAGTGAACAGCACTATTCTTAACAGTTTATTACGGTTTTGTCATCAGTTTGTCTCTCTCTCTTTCAACGTTTGCAATACTGAAGAGGCTAACGGCTAAAAATAGCAACAAACCAACAAAAAGGGACCTATACAAGGAAATAATTATGATTAGGTGATAACTACCTTAACCTTAATCTACAGCTAGTCTCACAGTGACATCGAGTGGTAAAACCGTTAACTACAACATAGACGTAATTTAACGGTGCCCGTAACGAACGGTAAAGCATAACAGGCAGATGAAATTGTAACATTATAACTTATATATAAAATCTATGTTTTGAACTGCTTTTTCTACCAACGGCTCTGTTCTACGTAATAAGGAGCCAGACGGAGCTGCTGTTCCATATATGGGCATGTGCTCCCATAGCACCAGCTCAGTCTGCCTGTTCTGCCCAGCAACAACAACAGCCTGGTAACAGCTTCAGAAAAAGAGACAGGAGCATCTACAGCTTGCAGAGTCAGTATAAGAACTTTGAATCATGCAAAGCTGCCATACGGGAGTCACAGAACTACAATATAGGTCTGGAAAAGCAGTTTAATAGGTCTCCTAGTGTGTCCAACTTTCGCCAGCGCTACAAAACATCACCATGTCACGTGACATTAAAACCTCGCGGGAGCGAGGCGGCTTGCTTTTCTCCAGCTGCACAAAGTTGGAACCACCTTTAGACTGATCTCAGCTGACAGTAAGCTTATGCAGGTAGAATGTGTCCGACTTGACGGCGCTGTTTTTATACCCCGCCCCGTTGTGATTAGACGTCATAGACCTTAGGTCAAATGATGACCAGACAACCTCATCTAAGGTGTAGATGTTGTGAATTCTCGCTTTCCCTGGTGTTTTTGACATGCCGGGTTATGATGCAAAAATATAAACATAAGTAAAATTATACGACAACCATAGAAAAGGTGTCTTTGTTCACAGTCATGCCGCATATAAGTGTCCATGTCCAATTTTTGACATCTCTCTGTCTCTCTCTGCAGTATCGTAAGGGCTTTGACAGGACAGTCCTGGAGATCAACACACCACAGGTGGAGCATCTTCCTCTGCTGGATATCAAGGTGTCAGACTTTGGGGAGAGCAACCAGCAGTTTGGCTTTGAAGTGGGACCTGTCTGTTTCCAAGGCTAAACACACACACACATAAACACACATCATGCAAAGAACAACACATGCAAATACACACACACATGCACTTAGAGACACACTTATATATAATAAACGCCACATGCCCAGTAATTTGTAAATTAACTTGTAAATGATATGAAACACACACACACACACACACACACAAACCCACAGACACACTTTACACTTACACACGCAAATGCTGTTGTGAGACAAACACGCACTCACACTCAAGTACGTGCCTGGGGAAAACAACATCCTCCCAACAATTAATGGACGTCAAAAAAAAAAAGTAAAGAGAAGAGAATTTGTTTTTGTTTTTTTTAAACTCGCGGAGAGGAGACCGTTGGTTGGAGCGCACGATCGCGAGGAAGGAAGAAAAAACCAGGAGAGTGTTCTTCGGAATAAAACAGTGTTTTCTTTACCAGCAGCGAAAAAGGGGGCCGGCCTGAGAAAAAAGGCAAGCCGGCGACTTGAGGCCTGAAGCCCCCACCACCACCACCACCACCACCTCTCACTCTTCTCTCCTCCCCGCTGTCTCTCTTTTTTTTCCTCTCATCTCACCTGCTCTACCTCCCCCTCCTCTTCCCCCCAAAAAAGGGTCACACTCGGACATTATTTCCATTTATTTAATCCCACCTTCACACTGCGAGCAACGTGGTTGGCGGTCACTCTCTCATGACTGACGAGAGGCTCCTTCTGTATGCAGCAGGTAAAATCATGTGTTCTGGTTCACAGCTTTGGCATCTGTGGGGCGTTTAATCCTTTAGTCATTCAGATAGAAAGTTGAGGAGTATTTAAAGTTTTGAATCAACTTTTTTTATCCGTTTTGCACTTGCCAGCCAGAACTCAGATCAAAACAGCAGACACCAAACTCTGACCTGAAAATGACGCCATATGTTCCAGCTGTGGCTGACATAAAGCTTGGGGCCGCCTCAGTAAGGGCTAATACATCTGTTCGTCTAGTTCTGTAAAAACTGAATAAAAGCCCAGTAACCTGTCAGTCATGTTGCTCACATTGAAGAGCGACTCTCAGCTCTTTTCTTTTTACATCACAAGGTACCAAAGAATTAAAGCCACCAGTTTCCAGCCAGAGTAAAAAGACTTCGTGATACCTGCTGGGTCTTTGATTGATCTGTTTTTTGTCTTGTTCGAGCTGCCACCATGTGAATTTTCTACTCTTTGTAATATTTTCTTTGTGATGAACACCTTGCAGTTTTATTAAAACAGTCTAAAAATGTGATTCAAAGCTCAAACTGATGATTGAAAAATCTTCCTGGTGTTACGACAGCGAGGTTAACGGAGTCCAGTGTGACGCAGGATTTATTTTTCAAACTGGACAGAGGAAACTCCCTTTGATTTGTTCGTTTGTTAACGTTGGACAAAGTGAGGCGTGTAAGATGATCTGTCGATACTTACATTAGTGAATTTAAAAGCCATTATTTTTATAAATTGTGCTAAACTTAATGCTACTAGCGTGTGCTTTTTTAAAAGGGCTGGTTCTTCCTTAAATTGTGAATCAGGCTACCAGGGTCGCTACCACACACCAGTCCAGTATTTACTGAGTCACTTTCTGGGTACTTTGATTATTGTTTTCCATCCAAAACACCTTTTCTGATTTTGCATCCAAGCACAGATCATCATCATCAGGGTTTAAATATGTATATGAGATTCAAAGTTCCCTCCTTTTTTCCTGCAGCAGTGAATAAAAACGCATGCTTTACTGAAAGAAACTGTGTGGCAAGGTGCTAATTATACCAAAGCATAAAGGTTTCAGTCTCTCTTACAATTTCATGAAGCTTTTTTCTGGGGAAAATGTGCATTACATTCCATTTGTACAGAAATAGTGATATTCTATTGTATTTATTTAAAATAAACAGGGTGCTTTGAGATAAAAAAAAAACAAGGACCACCAAATATTCCATTCAAATGTGGTATATTTTCATTTGTATTTATTTCCTGTAGCTGACACTTGAAGATCAAGTGAAGCGGGTGACTTGCATGTTAAACTCACTGCCAGCCTGAGTTATGGTGCTTCTGTTCACGCCCTGTCCAAACACCTTTTTTAGAACCAAAGAATCTGTGGCCATATTTTATTGTAATATCCCTTTTTTAGTGTTTTCATCAACTGTACTGTGCTGTTAAATTTTGCTTCCACTGTAATGATTAAATGGTGACTCTCCAGTTCTGTAGCATTTCCTTGTCGTTGCTACTGTTTGTATTGGTTCCGGGTTATTATTTCTCTGGGCTTTAAAATGCTTCATAGAAACAGTTTGCTGAGTCATTGCTATCAAAATTGTCACGCAATCCTCTGATCTTTTAAATTTCTGTCTGAGACCACAGCGGGTAGGAGAAAGGTTGTGAGAGGGAGGGGGCAACTGTCGCCCTCCACGGATGACTATGGGGTGATATCATTATAGGGTTCTGGTTTTATTTGTTTGTCTTTTTTGTTTTTAATAGCAGTAAATTGGGGCGGGGTGGCCAAAACCTAAACATTTCACAAATCTGACCTTTAGATTCTCCAGAGAGAGAATGACCTCAAATATTTGTTTGTTTTTATTGTGTTGAAGACGAACATTTCAACATAAAAAATATGGTGCTGAAAAGAGAAAAAGTATTATTTTATAATGTGTGTAAGTAATTTTTTTCTAAATTCTTGTTTCTGTAATATATAATCTTTTTAAAAAGAGCTGTTTGACTCTTGTTTTTCTTCTCTTCCCTGTCATCAGAAGTTCTCTTTGCCTATAAATGGCCACAAAACATCGCTGGTTCTTAGTGTACAGGTTTTTCATAGGCAAGTTTTTGTGTGTCACCTTCGGGAAAGACAGACAGACACCTTCTATATTTGTGTGTTGTGTTCTTATATATCTGTTTCAATTTAAATATTTAGCTATTAATGTAAAATATATAGTTTCCTTTGTGAATCACGCTTCTCTTTTTAATTAAAATACAGATGTTGTCCAGCATGAAAGTTACATTTAAATCTGCAGAGCTAGATATTTTGAAAATTTGTGTGCATTATTTAGTAATTCATCCTCTTCGTACAACAGTAGGAACTGAAGGTACAAGCTGTGGCTACTCTGGTCATTTATGCAGGAGCACCAACAGTATTAACAGCTTCCAGCTGTTTTACTATAGAGATGCTTACAAAATAGGTTTTAATGAAGTTTTGTTTCCATTTTGAACTGAAACACGAGGGTGCAGCTAAAGTTTTAACTGTTAACATAAGGTTATCTTTCACGTCCCTCAGCTAAATGTGTTTTACTGAATGAAGGAGTGTTTATATCAACAAATTAACGTTATAATTTAATTTGTGTCTTTGAGATTTATTATATCCATTTATAATTTTCTCTATTGTGGATTTTGTTGGTTTGATATATTTCTGCACAAAACAGCGACATCTTGTGGCCGTTTGGAGTTCCTGCCGCCTCAATTTAATGCAGATGTTTTAATTTATCATCATCAGTTTATCTATATATATATATATATATATATATATATATCACGAAAAAACATATCACATATTTTAAAACAACTGTCTGTGAGATTTAAAGATGAACAAACGGTGTGCACATAACATCTTACCACTACATTTAGTAAACCATTCAGGCCGTGTACATTACTTTCAAGTAGTTTGTGACGTAATTACAAACTTTGTGCACCATAAGTAATTATCTTATTATCTCCAAACCTAAACCATAGTTGACTTTTTGCAACTTTCTTTCAAGAGTGCAAAGAAAAAAATTACTCATTTAAAGGAGAAGATTTACTTTGACATCTGTCAGACATTTTCAATGTCATTCAGTGTCATTGTAGGAGTTTTTTGACAGTGATGGAAATATTACATGTGACAAACCTTTGGGATTGTGGGTCATTTTGCATGTTCACCTGTCTTGTAAGAACCAACATCCACTAATCTACAGCTCACTATGACAAACAAACTCCTGCATTAATGACTTTGAAATCTGATACAGGATAAAAAAAAGCCTTGGCTGCACTGAAAACAAGAAACTTTCCTTCTGCATTTAAAGATTTCTTAAACACTTTCCGCTTCTAAGCTGATTTTAAGAGCCAAGAATTTAGATTTAATTTTGAAATGCAGAGGAGCTCAGCGGCTCAGCGGCTCAGTGAGTTTGGACGAGTCGGTAAATAAAATGGAATCATTTAGGACTTAAAATATAATGTTAATATTACAAACGTGTTTATTGGCACAAAAAGTGGCTTTACAGTACATGTTTACAACCAGATTTATAAAATCAACAGTAATCATGACTTAATTTTTCAAATTAAATTAACTATAAAGGAACTGCTCTCCCATTGGTGTTCATCAGTGTGACGAACAGTCGATTTATCCAATGAAAAGTCCACCTGACAAAGACAGACACATAAACTGAGATTTAAAACTTAACTTTTTAGAGAATATTTGTAAATTGTTTAGTAAAAGCTGAGGGGTATTTTTTACTTCCGATTAAAATTGAAATGAAAAGTGTGTTTTTACAGAGGCGGCTGTCAGAGAACTGAATCGTTCTGTACCTGTCACTTCGACGCCGGCTCCTGTGATGTATCGAGAGTCGTCTGAAGCTAGAAAGGCACAGACATCGGCGACCTCTGGAGAAGGACAGCAAGAGGACAAAAAGAAGGACAAGCGTGATGAAGTCTTGGAAACAGACGCACGTGCATAGTAACTGTTACAACCCACACCCCATTTATTTCACTGTACAGGAGAAACAAACTGAAGGGAGGATCAAAGGTGTGGAGAAGTAATAAAAACAGGAACAAACAGGTTTTTTTTTTCCAAATAACATTTTAAAGTATTTTGTATCCACAAGGAAAATCATTTTTAGCCGGTGAATCAGATACAAGAAGAAATATGAGCTGAGAACAGAACACACCATTTCCTTTATAAAAATCCATGAAATGAGGATGAAGGTCTGCAGTGAAAACAACTTAAGTGATGTTAAATATGCGTCTTCACTGACCTGCCGGCTCACCCATTCTTCCCAGAGGCACCAAGGACGTCATCTGACACACAAAAGACACAACAGAGTGAAGGAGGGCGTCGCTGTTTCATGACCAGAGCAGAGAGTCAGGACTGCCTGTGCAGGTTTAATTTGGTTGGAGATTATTTTAAAAAGGGTCAGTTCAACCAAATCCGGATCCCCTAAAAAACATTTTACCGCTGACTTCTGATAATATTTAGTTATGCAGAAGGTCTTAAAGGTTTAAAGACTTCAGCAGCCACTATGCAACAACAAAGATTTGTTAAATATCTAACATTTTAAAAATCATAGGATGTCAAAATCCAGTGACCTCACTGTGAGCAGGGGGCTTTTTTACACTGAAGACAAAACAAAACTGTCTTGTTACCACGTTTTTTTGCTACTTTCTTAGTATTAAGGAAGGATAAATAAAGGTTGTACATATTATATTTGTAGGAGGTAAAAGTAACTGTAGTAAAATACAAGTAAACACTTAAATAGGTGTTTACTTTATTATAGCTTGTAAAAATGAAATGTTTACATTTTATTTTGACTTTAATTCACACCCAGAAATTTCCATGTTTCCTTCCCGGCTTAAATAATAATTTGTGGATGGGACACCTTGAAATTTATTTAAATGGTTTCACTTATTGTAAATGTCATCAGCACAAAATGTTGATAATTTTATTCTTGGTATTCAGCGGTCAGAATATATCTACAGGCCTACATTGATTATATAAACTTCATATTTGATAGAGCTGACATGTGATTTCACTCCTGATAAATGAAGTGTTAATAAATCTGTCTGCCTGTGTGTGTGTGTGTGTGTGTGCGCACGCTGTACCTTGCTAATAACCTTCTCTGGAACTTTATCCGTCATCGGAGTCGATATGAAACCTGGCAGCACACAATTACAACGAATCCCAAACCTGCAGGAAAAGAGAAGGAAAAGCATTTAAGTTGAATCAGCTCTGTGTGTCGTGGTGTGTTACTGGTGCATCATCTTCTCACCTGCTCAGCTCTTTGGCAGCCGTCCTGGTTAAACCTTCCACTCCAGCTTTAGAGGCGGCGTAGTTTGCCTGTCCGATGTTTCCCACCTACAGACATTAACCACACAGACACAAGGAAACATTAGGTACTGTATCACTGCAGGTCTCTCTGCCAAAGTCTAATCCAACACATACTTCCAACCAACGTTGGCATTTATAGTGTTTAAGAATAAAATTATTTTCTTCAAGTTTAATCTTGTATATTAGGCTCTATATGTATAACTTGAGTTATTAACTTTAAAATTACTAGAATTATTCACTGTATTTTCATCTCTTTTTGGATTTGACTTATTTTATTTGGTCCCTCTGGCCTCCACTGAAGAGAAGCTCTTTGGGAACTAAAAAACAGGTGAAAATACAACATTAAACTCTCACAGTTGGGGGCAATTCTACTATCAGACTAATTGTTATGACTCTAGATAACAACTTTGGTTCAATATTAAAACAATGAAATGCAGACGAGATGCCCGCCAGGCCTTCTGGTATCTCACCTTCCCCACAATGCTGCCCACAGTAATAATGGATCCTTTGGGTGCTCCACAGGCCACCAGGGCCTGAGCGACAGCCTGAATGACCAGGAATGAACCCTGGTACAGATGCAGGAGGGAAGAGAATAAAACACTTTGTTCTGTTTTCTGGTCTTCATTTAATGTGCAGTGGTAACTTTTAGTATTTCACATCACAGAAAGACAGAGCTGCAGACTGAAGCAGAGCTGTCACCCTGGTGTAATATACAAGGAATATTTTCTCTCTCAGCTGGTGTGATTTTTTATTTGTTAAACATTTAAAGTGAAAAGTCTGGATTCTGCTTCAGTTTGGTCAAATCAACAGCTAACAGAGTAAATAAATGAGGCACTTTTAAAAGATTTCTCAACTAAACACTGCTCATAATCAAGAAAAATATATATATCGATAATAAGAAAGAAACATGGGTAAAACACACTTGACTCTCTCACTGTGTTTTGCTGTTTCCGTTTCAGAAACAGGTTCTCGTGAAAACTATATGGCCTGTACCAGGAAACAAGTTCAGCGTAGTCCGGCTCTCTTTGGCTTCACTGAGCCAAACATTGGCCGTCCTGGATAACTGGTATCAACCGGCTCTGTTAACTCTGGGTTTTCTAATCCAGCTACGAGCGTGTTCATGTGAGAGACGACGAGTTCTTCATTACAAGCAACATCGTCACAACTAAGAGCAAAGAACTTAATAATAATGAGAAGGAACAGTGAAAAGCCATGAGAAGAACTGGTTAAAGCGAGAGCAAAATGTTGTATTCAATGAGGTTAAATGTAAATAACTTTTCCTCACTCAATCGTCTATTAAAAATAAGGCTACATGTGCCAAATATTATATACAGTTTGCATTATAGAGTGAGTTTTTATTATCTGATGATGAACAAACTATTATAAATATGTGAGACAGATAAATAAGCTCTGCCGCCAAAGCAGAGAAGAGAAGAAAATTAGTTAATGTCTGATGAGGTCTATCTGATATAAAGGGAGCTAATTAACAGTGTCTGGATTTTTTTTTCCCTCTCAAAAGAGAGTGTAAAAACTTCGACACTGTCAGGAATCATGTTGGGAATTAAAGAAACTTTATGCAATTAAAACACAGCTTTAATCGTCATAATTTAATTTAGAGATCTATAAACTGTGCCTGTGTTTGTTAAAAGTGGAAATGGAAAACCTGGAAGAGCTAAATGCTTCTTCTGCCCTATAAAAATATTACTCTTTACCTGTAACATGTCACTGTATATGTATTACTATCACTTTATTGTAAAGGCTTTTGTCCCTGTCAGGATCCTGTAGGAATGATTACTGCATCTTTCCAGTGAGCTGATCGGATCCTCTGAACCTGTCCTGGAGCAGGTTAGCGCTTCCGCATATTTTATATTCTAGGTATTACTTGTCACTGGTGTGTGCATTACCTGCATAGAGCCAGCTGAGCCAGTGATACCAGAAAACCTGAGTAAAGGCCAAAGACAGCTGTATAACCCGCTAATCTCGCTCCATGTTAAAGGCCCCGGGTGTCGCCGCTGCTTACCTTCAGGTTGACCCGGATGACTTTGTCAAACTGATCCTCCTCCATGTTGAGCAGGAAGTCGTCCTGCGTGATGCCTGCTGCGTTCACACACACTGAGGGAGGCTGAAAGTAATGAGTCTGCAGAGGGAGAGGAGGACATTAAATTAAAAAAAGAAAATGTGCAGTAATCCATTTGAACATATGGTCAGGATTATATGTATTACACACCTGTATACTTGTGACCAGCTTCTTTACACTCTCTTTGGAGGACACATCCACCACAGCCGCCATGTGACCCTGACCTCTGAGGTCACTCGGCAGGCTCCCCAGGGTCTCGTTGGCCGACTCCTCGCTGATGTCAGCGACCACCACGGAGGCGCCCTCAGAGGCCAAGCGCTGACACACCGCCCGTCCGATCCCACTGCCTCCACCTGGGTGGGAAGAGAGCAGCTTTAAGTCAGAGTGGCCCCCGAGCAGGACAAACGCTGCAGCTCGCCTCGTGAATATTTGATGGATTCATGGTTTCAGAGGGAAGATTCTGTGCGCCAGGAGCTCCTCTCTGGATGTATGTTTAATGTGAATGCCATGTGAAATTTGTTCTATTTACATATCTTTGCTTTGGTCTTGTACAACCACTGATGTTGCAAACATTTTTAATTAAACTGCTCAATTTTGTGTATTTGTTGTGTATTGTATAATATTGTGAACTTCCAGTAACCAAGTGAAAAAAACTTTCTTTATTGGCGTTTGGAAAAATATGGTTTGATCATTTAGTTTGCAGCTGAAATTAATCAAGTCAACGAAAAACTAATCCTAAACTGTTAATACTTGATTTTTTATTAATCATATTAATTATTTATTAGACAAAAATACAGTCACTGCTTTTCTGTGTTTTATAGGATTGTAAAGTGAATATATTTGGGATTTGGACTCACATTGGCACATTTTTTCACTATTTTCAACCATTTTATAGACAAAACGATGAATCCAGAAAACAATCGTCACATCAATCGTATGACTCCGTCGGCAGTTTTACTTTGACTCTGGGTTAAATTGCTGAAATGAATCAGACCCAGGTGGGAATACTTTGCTAAACGTCGTGGATCAAGGATTTAGCTCGCTAACTAGCTGTGAGTGAGTTTAATCCTCTACTTTAACAAACGTCCACAAGGTAACTCAGGAGGTAACATTTACAAACCAGCTGATAATCAGCGTTAAATGGTTTAAACAGGGAAACAGACAGACTGACGACAAACCCTGCAGAGAGAAACAACCTCCCGATCGCTTCCCTGTATCTAGATATGCACACTGAATGATGGGTGTTAAAATAAAAACTTACCAGTGACCAGAGTCAACCTTGATATGAGCCTTGTGGCAGCCGCCATCTTTTTAATTTGTGGTGTTGTTGTAGTTCTCGGTTTGAACAGAAGAGGGCGCCACCAGACCGCAGAAATAATGTTTTCCAAAGAAGGTGCTGGAATAAGATTAACTTTAGATACTAAAACCATGTTGACTGTATAAGAGGCTACAACTGTATCATTAAAGGATATTTATATACATATATCTGTTAGCCCTAAATTCTGGGTTTAGGTAGCAGTAAATTAATTCCCAATGTGTCGCCTCTCATGGAATGATTAGGTGCAAACTTGGGCTACGATTTAGGTTTAGTTGAACAAAAGACAAACCTAAAAGTTAGCTTACTAGTCTTGAAAGAGCAGGAAAAATGAAAAGTCAGCATTAATGTAAATGCGCCAGTTTTAGACTACTGGCTAATTTTCAACTACAGTCCTTCAGCAAGATGTTTTGAAACATTAAAAATGATTTTTCTTTTTTTTTTAATATACAGAGCAAGTACATTGAAACTCTATAAAAACAACAACAAAAGAAGAATTCTCAAAAACAAAACATAAGTCATGCAAAAACATCCAGAAACAGTAAAACATCAGTGCAGTAACAGCAGACATGAAGCAACAGCACAAACCCTACTTTTGTTACATGCTGACATGCAAGACAACAATAAACAGTAGCTACAGATAAGTAGAATACATCAAACATTATTTTGGTCTTACCAAGCCCTGCAAAGGACATGAGACATGTTAGCAGCAGGTTAAATAGTAACAATAAAAATAAAATGGGCAATGTGATGTTTAGTTTAGAACTAATTCACTGATCACTGATTTACATGTTGCATAATAAAATGTTACCATCCTCAGTCACAGAGCTCTCCCAAGTTTTATGTTACAACCTCCAATGAACAATTAGCTCACTAATAAGTTTAAGCAGCTTAAAAATACTTACAAATATTTATGATTCAAGTGTATGCTTGATATTTAAGAAGACTGAGTCTGATGATAAAAGTATGAGGTCAAAGACAATAATAAGCTCATCTATTTTTTATCTAGCCAGCTGTCTACATGCATAATGTCGCATAAATAATACATTTAGTGAAATGAGATGTTTTGATGTAACATTTCCATATAAGAAATTTGAATACGGTATCGTCTTCATTTCTTTTTGTATAATTAAAATTAAATTAAAAAAATACTCAGTCTATTTATTATGGAGTTATTGATTATTATATAAGTTACATAGAGCAGACATTTGGCAGTGATGTAGTTGTCACTTAAACCCCAGTGGCTGAACTCTGATGTATTTTTCTGCAGAACCAGAGTGAACTCAATGTTTTGACTGAGCTCTATTGTCATTGCCAAGAACTGATCCCGTTGCTTAGGAACTTCTGACTTTGCTTCATCTGATTTTTATCTTACAAGAAGATTTTATTGAAAGTGAGCATTTCCACTCATAAAAGCACAACAAAATTAAACTCCTTCTGCTAGAAATACGAGATAAACTAAACAGAAAATGCCAATGCACAAAGTTTAAGTATGTGTGCTGTATGTATGTAAGTGTGCTGTGGCACAAGACATCTCCTGCAGTGCTGAAAGATGTACAGACTTTATGTGACACAGACACTGTACAGATACAGTACCCTTCATGACTGTCATCATGATTTCTAAATCAATATTAAAGTTATTCCAAATTTTAAATATAAGTAAAGATTTTGTTAATATTAAAAGTAGTTACTCCCACCAGTCATTGTGTTATAATTAATAACTTTATAACGTGTGATTTCATGATATCATACCTTTAAAACTTAGCAATGGATTATATAAGAGCAGTTCTGGTCCTGGACAGATCCTGGTTGATCTGCAGTTACAACAGCCCTCCAACACATCTCTGTGATCTCCCACCTTTCATCCAGGTATGTGACAGCAGTCCAGGAACAAAAAGGGGAAAGGTTCGGTCGAGCTGTGCAGGAATTAGAAGTAAGGTGTGATTCACTGTAGTGGCTTACCTCACCAACAACAGAGAGACAGGATGCAGCTCAACATGGACACAGATGTGGGGATTTCGGAAAGCTTTCCTTTTCTGTCCACAGAAATGTTAAAAAATAAACAGGAAACACGGACGTGCGTGATGCTCGTCAATCAGTGAAGATTGTTCACCTGTTTCTGTTACAGCTGGGAACGGAGACATGTATAAGCTTATACGTTTATCTGATTGTCATCCTTCTCAAGGAAACAAACATTTTATATAATAGAAAAAAATCTCTTGCATTAATAGAAAAACACCAGTCAGTTATGAATTTCAAAAAATTGTGGAGTTTGTCATTTAAAATTCTCCAATTTATTAAAGCAAAGAGAGATTACAATTATTTCAGGTACCAATAACTGGGCTGTATGTCAATTACTATCACTTTAAATAGCAAGCTTTATATTTTAATACATTTTGTAACAGTAGATGTCACTGTTTACAAAAGTTTTATATCAGTCATGAATAAACATCCTCATTCCCTTTGAGCTCAGTGTTTCTAAAATTACATAATCTGTAAATAAAATATCCCTCCAGTCAGTGAAAAGATGAACATGTCCCAGTTTATTTATGTACAGATGTTCAGATGAAATGATGGGAAGTCAAGTACAGAGGCGTTTAGATTTCTGACAAACTGCAGAAAAGTTAAGACTGACAAGTCTGGAGTATTTTTGTTTTAGAACAGTAGCCAAAAGAATGAAAAACAAAAACATGCTCAAAAGATCGAGACTGTAAAATATGTACACTTCTACAATCCTGACAGTGAATCTGTGCATATGTCATAGTTAACTTTTGATTATTTTCAGTTTTATGAAAAAAAGTATCTATTTCAAATTCCTTCTAAATAAATAATCAGTTTGAAAACATACAATACTTCAATCTCAAGCCATAGTGATTTTAAAAAGAACAAAAATGATACACACCTTACCTAAGTCACAAACTTGTTTAGTAGTTCCACCAAACAAACAGTGCATCGTTATTACAACATAAAACCATCCTGTGTGTCTTCTGGTAAACTGACTGCTGGAACCCAAACTTCACCGGACACGTTGCTTTTCTTACCTGCCAAACTTCCCAACCTGGTATAACTAATGTTTTAATCACACAAATAAGTAAACTTACTCTTAAACAAAACTCAGTTAATACAGAAAATAAATACGATCAGCTGCCATAGATCTCAAAAGGCCAAATTGTTTTTAAAGATGAAGCAGTTTTAACTTTGTGACACCGTGGTGTTAAGAAGTGAAAACCCAAATTGCTTCACCTGCTCGAATAAAATATCAAATATAAGAACCAGCAAAACCTTTTTCCTCAAAGTCCAGTCAGATGTTTTACGACTCGAGCCGAACAGACCGAAAGAACTCAAAAGAACCAAGATGTTATTTGGGCACAGGTGAGTGGACAAGACACGTCCTCACAATTTATTAGCAGATTGGTCACAAGAAGAAGAAAAAAAAAAAAAAGAGCAACACGTTTACAGAGAAATGGATGAAGGAAAAAAATAAAAATAGACAGCACACATGGGAACAGAAATATGTATGTATAAACTGATGTGTAACTATGTCACATTTCTGTACAGTGGCCAACCCTTTTCAAACAAGTACATGAGTACACAAGGATGCAGTAAAGTAGTACATGAGTATGCAGATGTTTGACAGCTCCTCTGTATTGCATGCATTCTACTGAACCAAGGTGCTTCTGCGTGCAGACTGATTTTCAACGCCTGCGTCAAAACTAGGAGGAAATTCACAAGGCTGCACTTGTGGTGTCGGATCTCGCACTCTTGCATGCGAACACATACATTCATGCAGGCAGGCGCGCACACACACACACACACATTCATACCAACACGCACACCCACCCACCACTAACACACATACACTTCCCCTCTGCCACTCAAGAAAAAAACTAAACAAGAACTAAAACAACTCCGCCCACACCAGTTCATCGTTCCCAGAATGAGGGAATAAATTAGCTCCATAAAATGCTTCTTTATAAAAGAAAAATAGATATTCATATAACTGTACACCTTATCTATACAGCATGAAGACGGGGAGCATGGGAAGAAGGGAAAATATCTCCAGAAATAAGACAGATTCTGGCTCTAGCACCCTTATCCCTCCAACACATGCGTCGCTCTTCTCTCTTTTTCTTGTTGCAGGAGATGGAGCGTCCCTCGCTCTGCTCAGCAAGGCCAGTTCTCCAGGAGAACGGCAGGACTTTACAATGACTCCACTTCTTTCCATCCATCCTCAACGTCTCTGTGTCCAGGAGAGGACTGGATGAATGAGCCGAGCGCAGGGAAAGCCCCATCTCTCTCGCTCTTTGTTGAGTTGACACTTGTCGAGTCGGACCAGTCCTGCCTAGCTCTGGTCTCGTCTGATCCGTCCTGCGGCTCCATCGTCAGTAGCTCTATTACAGTTCAGTCCACTTTGTGGGAAAGCGAAACACTGATCATATGGAAACCCCCTGCCTCTCAGCCGGAGTCTGACTCGCTTGTGTCCGAGGAGGAGGACGAAGAGGATGATGAAGAGGAGTCGGAGGAGGAGCTGCTGGCGCTGAGGCGTGACGGCTGCGTGTTCGTCTCTGTTGCCGGTTTCTCTGCTGAAGAAAACAACACACACACACAATCAAGACCATATTCAGCCCTTTGATTTGGGTAGAACTCAAACCACAAGAGAAAGATGCTGCACATTTGTGTCCAACACATGACAATAACATTTGGATCTATAGGAATCTAAATGTCTAAAATAAATCCTGACATGTTAACAATAATTTGGTACATGGAGCCTAAAGAGCTTCTACTGAAATGAAGGAAAGGACATTTTAGGGCCATTAAACTCAACAATATAACAAGATCAGAATTACATCTTTAAATTTAAAAGTGCAAAAACATTTACCGATTTCTGACAACCTTTATCTTCTTTGAAAATCTGGACACTTTTTCTTTGAAAATCTGGACACTTTTTTACCACGAACACTGCACTCTGTAAGACGGCAGTATGGAGGACTTACGTTTATTCTTAGGAGGCTTCTTTCCAGAGTTGAGCTGACCGCTGACGTCCATCAGCCTTCTCTCCAGCTCCATTTGTTTCTCCAGAGCGATCTCTTCACGGGACTTGCCAGCAATGTTGTTTTTACTTGCTGTGTACAAACAGACAACATCACAATAAGTTGGCGGTACTGTACAGAATTATCAAATATCTACTGCTTTAGTGTAGTGCGGAGGACGCAACAACACTAAGGCTCAAAGTTTCTGTAATTATGTTCTATTTTTCCTTAGACTTCATAAAATAATCTATTTTTTACTGATTCCCTTGCAGCTTTTAAACACAGATTGCATGAACATTTTAATCACACAAGTAAAAACAATCTTCAGTTAATTTGTACTACTAACCATATGGCTTTCGAGGTTTCTTCCTCAGACACGTCATGACGTATCTCTCCAGCTCCCGCAGCGTTGATGGCTTCAGTGTCTCGAAGTCTATCTCGATCTCCTCTGGGTTGGTGTCTCGGAGCGAGGGCTCGCGGGACTGGATGATGTAAACAACGCGGCCCAGCTTCTCCCCCGGCAGCTTGTTGATGTCCAGGCTGAGTTGACGCTTCTCATCGTACGACATGGGTGCCGTTTCCTCCTCTTCATCCGAGTCGTAATGACTCACTATGGGCTCGTGGACCGGCGGAGGCACGCTAAAGGTCATGCCACCTTTCTTGGACCTGACGGAGGACAGGGGAGAAGGAGAT
The DNA here is from genome assembly GCF_014851395.1 of Micropterus salmoides. Taxonomy (NCBI): domain Eukaryota; kingdom Metazoa; phylum Chordata; class Actinopteri; order Centrarchiformes; family Centrarchidae; genus Micropterus; species Micropterus salmoides. Next base: position 8,576,676 of record NW_024040817.1, read on the forward strand.
GGAGGGAGAGACTGTTAAAAGATGTCTGAGAGATTGTCTAATCCAACCCACAAAGATGAGGCTAAACAAGAGAAAGCTCATATAACAATATATGATTACATGAATAATAATTTATAACTGATAGTCATTGTTGTTTAAAATGAGTATTTATACACAAATCTTAAATCTGTTTGACTTCATGCTGAAGCGAATCCATTTGGGACTTTCTGCCCCAGAAAATACAAAATACACAACGTAGATTCATTTCCATCTTTGTCCAACAGGTGTCAGTACTCACTTGCTCTTGTTGTTTTTCTTGCTCGGTGCCTTCTTTATCGGCACCACAGGACAGGCTGTTCCACGGTTGCTCTTGGGTTTTGGTGTCTTGGTGATCTTGGGGGCCTTGGCTGGTTTAATAATAGGCGGCAGCTCTTCCTCAACCTTCCTGTGCTTCTCCTTTTCTACCTTTTTCTTCTTTTTCTTGTCCTTCTTCTCTTTCTTTTTCTTGGGTTTGACGATGGGGCCCTGGGATAGTGCAGTGAGCTGCTCGTGTACGGCTTTTAGCTGAAGGGAGAACAAAAGACAGATGAGTTATTGGAGGAAAGGACATAGCAACATTAGATCATCACATTAATGCCACAATAAAACAGATATTTCAACATGATCATGACTTTCTGGTTTCCTGCTCTGAAGTTCGTGTGCATTCACTCGAGTACAAACCTGTTCCTGCAGCTCTGCCAGCCGGTTTGCCCTCTCCTCCTCAGAGTCAGAGCTGGGGCTGCTCTCGCTCTCCTCACTTTCACTGCTGAGCTCGCTCTCAGATGACGACGACGAGGAGGACGAGGAAGATGAGGAGCTCGGGGGTGCTGGAGGCTCGTCTGGCATCTTAGCAAAGCAGAACTCGAAGACATCCTACAAGAATTAAACAGAGTGAGTCAGTTTAAAAACAAGAACAGTGTGATGATTTGAGAATAAAAATGAGAAAGAGGAGAAACTAGTATAATTTAATTATGCTCACATATACAGCAATGAGAAAATCTCACTACTGGAAAGAGAACATTACCTGCAGCTTTCTGGCCATGGCCACCACATCATGATCAGGGGGGTTGTACTTGTAGCAGTTAGAAAACATCAGTCTAACATCAGCAGAGAACTGCTGGGAGTCCCGATACTCTCTGCTGTCCATCTTCCGCTAAAGACAGTAAGAGAAGAGATTTTTAGCCAAATAATCTAAGACAAACAGTCTAACCATCAGAGAAGAGGGGCAACATACGATGTACATAGTAAGATTAATGGCATATACTTCACATCCAACTTCCATCTTTGAGATATATGAAACCATTTCATATTAAGGGTCATGCTGCACCTACTACTGTTAACTACTGCAATTCAGTGCAGCAGGACTGGAGAACAGACACCACCCTCCCCCTCTGTTCTGACAAAGTTGATAGGTGTATGTGTGTACCTTGATGGTGCTGAGGTCCATGGGCTGCTTTATGATGTCGTGGTAGTCGTGAAGACCGAGGGTGGAGGCATCGACGGGCTTGTAGAACGGCCAGGCGTACGCTGCGTGTTTCTTCGAGAGCAGCTCCTTCAGGACCCCATTGCAGTAGCGCAGCTGGGGGCTCAGCTTGCTGCGGCGCACCGGCGCTGGCACCATGGAATCTGGTAAATCCTTCTTGGGAGGCTTGATAGGTCGACCGCTCACTCCTCTTCTGGCCCCCCCTGCTGATTTGGTACCCATCATGGGTATGCTACCCATGCCCATCCCCATTCCCATCCCCATGCCCATCCCCTGGCTGAGGCTGAGGCCTTGGTTCATGGAGTTGTGGTCCACCCCCAGAGATGTGAGGGTTAGCGGGGAGTTGTGCCCACCGCCCATCCCCAGGCTGATGCCGCTGACGCCCATGGTGCTCATGATGGGCATGGCTACCGTGGTTGGGGTAGTTGTGTCTGCTTTCCTCTTCACGCCTTTTTTCTGTGGTTGAAGAAAGGTGAAGAGAAGGTGAGTCAGAGAAGCATGTGAAATCTGATGTCATAGACTACACAAACAGAAAATGTCAAACGCCAACCATTACCTTAGTGGTGGGCTGTGTGGGAGGCAGACCCGTAATGCTAGGGATGCTTTGTTCAGAGAGCAGGCTCTTGGTCAAAAGTGTCTGTGGGGGGGTGGAGAGGATGTGGTCAGGTGTTTCCGGGGTGGGAGGCGAGTACACTGACTGGGAGACAGCTGGGACCTGATGAGCTGTCGTCACTCCTCCAGAGACTAAAAGAGAGGGGGTGAAGATAGGAGGGGGCAGATTGAGAAAAATTTATATTCAGTCACATGATTTGTACATTTTGTACACAAAAGATTATATGTGATGATGATGATTGCAGACATGTGCGTTTGGCTATGTTAATCTGCTTGTAGGCAGTGTTCACCTGCATTACCTCTGCCTTTTCTGCCAGGTTTGCCCGTTTTGCTCCGTGGAATGGGAGGAGGCAGCTCTAACTCCTCCTGCGGCATCTGAGCCACTTTCTGCAGGAATGCCTTCTCCAGAGACTGGGCCATCAGTACTATGTCATCTGTAGGCTGCAGGAGGACATTTGGACAAAAGGGTTACAACAGTAAAAAGATGAAGTTATAAGTAGGTAAAGTCAAAAACATGCTTTTACACTCACATTAATACAATAAGTAAAAAAAACAAGTTTCCCAAATAACATCTGGCACCGGCTTCAGATAATTCCTGGGAGTTTTATTTATATTTGAGTGTATAAATTCTGTTTAGTGGACAAAAATCTGCATGTTTGCTGTACGTCCATGTCAGGTTGTCTCAGACTCACACAAGTCTTACCTTGTTATAAATGTAGCAGTTGGTGAACATGGTGTTAAAGTCCTGCATGCACTCACTGGCACTGCGGTAGTAGTTATTTTCTAGTCGCTTCTTAATAGTGCCCATATCCATGGGAGTTTTGATGATCTTATGATAGTCCTGGAGAGAGACAGATACACTATCAGGACAAGAAACGGTGGCACAGTAATGTTCACACATTTAAAAAAGGAAAATACAAACTGATAATGTTGCTAAGTTGCTACCAACTATGGGGAGATACGGGTAATATCTAATTTCGTGACACACTCACAGGTAGGTTGAGTTTGGTCGCGTCTACCGGTTCATGGAAAGGCCAGGCAAAGTGGTGCCTCCACAGAGACTTGAGCAGGACTTTCTGTAGGAACTGAAGTTGGTTGGTCATCCTCCCCTGTCGGCCGGGGTCTTTCACCGGAGGCTGTGGGGGTCCCGAATATGCCATCTGATTGAGGGGGGGCATCCCGGGACTCTCAAAGCCCTCATAGAGCAGTGAAGGTTTTCGGATTCGTTTTCCAGCTGCGCCAGAACCCTGGTCCATTGTTGTGACTCCCATCATGCCAACCTCAATCCCGACATGGGAGCTGTAGAGAGTAGTTGAAAGACCAATTCACTGTTTTGCATTTCTTAGACTGATGCCAAGACCGACATGCTGTATGAAAATTCATCTTTAATAGTCTCCCATGCAGAGCGAGGTTTGCTTTTCATTTCAACAAAAGCATCACATTGTTGACAGCCAAACTATTAGTGTCCTTTTGTCCATTATGAAATGTACCTGGTCTAATTAATAGAACCAGGTATGCTGCCTGCATTTGCAGCAACTCAAATACTGAGTTGCAACAGAAGCAATGGTTTTGGCTATTTTGGAGTATATATCCCTATAAAAAAAGACATGAACTGAAAAGGTTATTTTCAGGGATCCTGTGATTAATATGTACACAAAATTATTGGATTATAGTGTAATCCTGACATAGTGTTCTATTGTTGACATACATTGCATCTTATCCTAACAATCTTCCCCTACCTGTAAATCCCGTTCACAGACACACATGTTCTTAACATTACTCAGCAAGCAAGCACACGTCAGCCTGAATTTAAATATACTTCTCCCATATCAGCACTCCCAGTCCAGTCAGAACAGACCAACACTTCCTCATCTCACAGATCCACCACCCCCATTTTCTTATAGGGAAAAAAACACTTTCCCTAAAGGACTGTGGGTTTCAGCTGATATACAAGCACTGACTATTCTACAGTCCAGAAATGTAATAAAATGTTGTCAGAAACCCATTTACTAAGAGTCACTATGTCAAAGTAACAATCTCTAAAAAGGTGAAAAAGGTATCATCCTGCTGTGTTTTATACATCCTCAGTAGTACTGGGGCTCCGTTAGCCACTGCAACTTGGAGCGTCAAAAGGTATTTTCCACAGAGAACGCAAGTAAAACTACACAGTGTGAGTCAGGGGCTGCCATTGGCCTGAGTCACTGCTCTATAACCTGGACAGTGTTAGTTCTTCAGGAGTAACAATATGCATGAAAACACGTCTCTTAATACCTAGGAATAATGTCTTTATAAAACACTTTCATATGAGTGACAGTACCCACTGTTATTCTGTAAGTGACTCTGCATGCCAGAATAATGTCCACAGGTCCACCTAGGAAATATATTTCTACAGCTTATCTCACCAGTACTGCAGCACTTCAACTGTGGTAATGCTGTAGCGACAAACAGTGATCTGGATCAACTACAAAACACCAATGCCCCCCTCAACCAGCTGTATGCAGCCAGATGGGACAGTTAAGTCAAAATGCAGCACCAGAGACTGGTGTTACACCAATCCTGCACAATTTAGTCTTTCTAGCATGTAGTTACTGCACCAACAGTGCTGCCTCTCAAGACAAAAGTAGTTCCTGAGTCCATACCGATATCAATACCGCCTTAAACTGATAAACACTTGCATACATATAGAAAACTTGAGGGTGTTCCATTTTAATAACCGATCAAAATTATACGCTCAGAGGTTCCCGACACATACGGCTCATTAGACACTAGCCTGCTCTGATGATAACCAGTTACTTGCTAAAAGGTGGAGACATGTACTTCGTTGTGCCATATATGCATAACTGCAGTCACAAAATGTATGCACTTCCCCAATGAAAAACCCACATAGCAGGATCGCCATTTGATGTCAGGGGATGTCCTTCTTGAACTCACCATAGCCCATCTCCGTAGACCTACTAACATTACAAAATAAAACTTCTTCCAAGAGCATTGCAAGAGAGTTGTCTGCTGGAAAACATTAAATCCACATCGGCTCATTTTATTTGTGTAGTTGAAGCTTCTTTAAAGTGACCTTTATGCAACTGATGCAAATAGTGTTACAAAGATTACTGTGTTTGCATCATGCAGTAATTAAGGATTCCCATGGGGTAGGTGTGTAACGCATTGGTGTATCCATTTGTCCTACCTGTACCCCAGGCGTCTGGAGCATGTTTGCACTAGTCCATCCTACTTATTCATATTTAACAAAAACATTCAATAAAACAAAATTCAATAAATAAAAGCTCATCTTAGCTGCAACTGTAATGTTAAAAGAATAAATGTTTAATAAAATACAAATACTATTATTATACTCTATTTAAATTGTCTGGTAAAGCAATCCGTTTTGAATGATACAACTTTTGGAAACACATTTGACAGTTAGTGTACTTTATTATTAAAGAAGAAAAGTAATCATGTACATAACATTAACAACACTAAACAAAAACATTTTTATATTAATTTAGCTGTAAATCGCATTAATAAATAAGTAAAAATAGAGGTATGCGTGCCAAAGCGAGGAAAGGGTAAAAAACAGAAGAAACTTTGACACTGAAGTAAGTTACAGTGGAGTTACGATATAAATTAATATAAAAGTATAAACCGTGTTGGTGAGTTTAACTTTTGCCACAATAGAAAGTTTCTACCTGGATTAGGTTGAGTGACATTGAGCGATGTAACCAGGCAGCCAGCTGAAACACCAAACACACATGGCTAGCTGCGTTAGCTTTTGTGCTAACGCTACAATGCCGCTGATCCAGTGATCACAACAACCCCTGACCGTCACATGGCTACAATAACAACCTGAGGAAACACGCAATAATGCCGGTGTGGCGGCGCTCCGCTGTCCCGCTTTATAGAGATCATCTACGGCGAGTTTTAACACTAACCCGGCTCAATTTATTCTTCGTTAACGTTAGAAGTTATAATATGGTCACTAAAAGTTAGTCGGGTTGTTAACCTACCTTTTGTCAGGTAGTCATATTTAGATCACTTAATTACAAAACAATTAGCTTTATATAAATAAGATCCACCGATCTGACTCAAGAGTGGTCGAGCTGTTGTTATTCAGGGGAAAAGCTCTGGTCCGTGAAGCTAATGCTAACAATGCTAGCACCAACTGCCAGGCAGCGGGAGAGAGCGGCCAACGGCAGAGGCGCTCCGAAGATGGCGCCGGCGTAGTGCGAACAACAGTCGCAGCTTGTTACAACCCACAAAGACATTGTTATTTCCTATAACATAATTTTTCGCGTCTAACGTTGATCCCGTTAACGACGCGGCAAACTTATTCCTCCTGCACATTCAGTGTCCATTTCTCCCTTCCACTCGTATTACACAGCAATACACAGCCTTCACATCAACGACATTTAAAAGAAAAAAAATCATGACAAACGTTTATAATATTCCTTCTGACTGATAGCTGAGAGTCAATTTTACCGGTAGATACCTGTCAAGGAGCGGGTTAACAGCCATTTCCATCAGGATGGATCCGGATTCTGTTTTTAGCTAGACTCGGACCTGGATCCGTCTCTGTTCCGTCAGTTTTCTCCGCTCCCCGCCACACTGGACTCCTTTAATCTGCTTCGTTGAAATGGCGACGATGCGACTACACCCGTGCTTTTATAGACCGACTCTTCGCTCTATTGGATAGCCCATCTCAGAAAGTCCACGCCCTCTGGGTTTCTATTCGCTGCTTACGACGTCCCTCAAAGTCACCACACCCCTAGATACTGAGGCTTTAATGACAAACTTTCGGCCCAACCCATTCGCAAGTTCCTGCTGTCCGTCAAGAAAATTACACAATACTATTGGCTCGGTCTATTCAGCATTACAGAAATCCAGCATGTAACTGGCTCCTCCGCTTAATCCTGTACAAAATGCGAAGGCAACGAAGCGGCTCTCCTCCTCATCATATTACATTACGTCAACGTGTGCAAAGCGGCGACAGGGATTGGTCAACACGGTTGGAACGCGGGCTTCAAGGGTGAAGCCCAAGAAGCCCATTGGTTCTTCCAGCAGGTCACGCGTACCCCTCAAGAGCCAAGAGCCTCTCCCCACGAGCGCTCTACTTACCAGAATGTCCGCATTTCTGTCTTTCGGAAGAGGCGCATGGCCGCCATCTTTAAGCGCAATGACACAGTTACTACAATGGAATAACTTACAGCCAAGTTAAGGTCAAACATCAAACATAACAAACAGAAACAGCCACACATCACGCTTACAAACCGAAGTGAAACAAGTAGCGTTCAAGTGCTGCTGAGAAAAAAAAAAAGCCACCATTTTGAGAACACAAAACAAGGCCTCCATGGCTCACAAACAACAAAGTAGTACTAAGATAAAAACAAAACAAAGCTTACAGTCATACGTGAATATACATCGGCGAGGCTCTACATTTGCTGCCTTACTTACTTCAAGAACAATAAAAAAAGACCACACCTAGAGGGGGTCAAAGGATCTATCAATAACCACTGAATGACACAGCAGTTTTCCTCACTGGCCTCAAGACTTTATGATCAAAGTAAAAGCTCCTTTTGCCCAACCCAACTAACAATTACGTTAATTACCTTAAAGCTAAAAAGGAAATCACAAGAAAAACGTATTTTGTATAGGTTTGAAAACAACCAGGCCTACCATGCCTGAGCCTTTACCTTGGGTTTAAACGAGACTAAACCAAACATTTAAAAAATAATTACAAAGATTACAGTTACAACAATCAACTACTTAGTCATTATTTAGAAGAATTCGTCTCTTTAAAAAGCGACCTCTCTACAAATTCAACAACCACCCAAAATGGTTACCTAACCACATGCGCCCATCCCCCAACATGAAGGTTACAAATTCCCTACAATGTCACTCAAATAAACGATGCAAACTAACACTAAAAGATCTTTACAATAGTATTACATATGTTTACACGGTTAAAAACATAAAGTAGGCTAGACTACGGTTAAAAAGGAAAGTTGAATAAGGCTATAAAAAAAAGAAATGTTTTCAAAGTATGACATATAAAAAAAACCTTGAATTTATAGTAAATAGAAATGTCGACTGGTAAATCCGGAAAAATAAAAAAAAATAATGCGAAACCTTTCGTCAAATAATCTTCTTGTCCTCCACCTCGATACTTTTTAACCAACACATTTGCCTCCAACATGTCCGCCTTCTTCCCCATTCCCTGAGCCGGGTGGGGGAGGGGAGTCATGTGATGAGATCGAGATACGCCAAAGCAATACTGTTTATCAAAAGTTGAACACGTGGCATTTCACAACGCAATAAAACACATCCACCGCGGGTCATTTCTCCAGAAAACGTCTCCTCCTCATCCACATCCTGTGATTTATACAAAGCATTAGGCTCAGATTTGGATATAAAGTAGCCAAAATATCCGAACAAAGGGAAATACTTTCCGCTGGTTTCGGCTCGCTCCGATTGGTCAAGCGTGACCACGTGACGAAGAATTTTTTTAATATTATTGATTGTGTTGTTTCCCGAACTTCCCCTATTGTAATCCGTTTATGATCGTAGTTGTCCTGCACAGTTCGTGTATAGTGGCTCAGTTTATCTCAAAAGGGTTAGAAACGTCCGTTTTCTCCAGATGACGAGTCGATCTCGATGTCAGTGTTGCAACCAACAAGGGGCACTGCGCATGCGTACCTGCCGTGAATGCAAGAGACTGCTAAGAGCAGTTTCGCCTTTTTTTTTTTTTTACATAATGGTGAATGAGTGTATCCCACATTTGAGTGTTCCCTGGAAAGGAGATGGGATTCAGCTACAGACTTAAGATTTAAGCAGAAAAAAGCCATAATAGTTTATATCTATGCTGTTGATCAATATCCTCTCAGACTGAACATTAATTTGATTATATCCTGCAAGTTATTATGTATTTTCCATGACAGGCCATATATTGCTCACTCTGTGTATAGATGTTTGTATTGTTGAGGTGTGGTTCAACAACACAAACAAAAATATAGCAAATAGATATTTGCTTCTAGAGGACATTGAGATTATTTATGTTTCTTCTCATTTTCTATTATCAGAATCAAAATGCTTTATTGTCACTTAACATAGTTCAATGAGATTTTAAGTGCATGTTCCCTTGATGTAGAATCAAATAAAGAAAAAGTAAAAGAATTGACAAAACACATATTATATATTGCACAGTCAATATTTCAGTAATGCTTCACAGTTTCACACTGAGTTAAGTTACTTAATTGCACATGTACAGAAACTGTTCAAGAGTCCGGAGGTGCGGGCCTTAATACCTAATATTAAGACCTATAGCACTATAGTAAATAGTTCTATAGGTCACATTTCACTATATTGTTTGTTTCTCACCATTTCTGAATGCTGATCACAAGCAAAAAATATCAATAAAAAGTTGTTCCCACAAAGTGATGACTTAAAGGTTTGGCATGGATATGGGCGAGCCAAATATTGCTGACCATTCACTAGACAAAATGCACAATATGTTGTGTTATGTTGTTACACACTGTGTGCACAGTAAGTAGGCAAGTGAGTATTTTGATCATATCATCATTTTAATGCAAGTCCAAGCTGTATAAATTTGAATGCTCATTGGTTTTAAGCATGTAAGGTGATGTATATTTGTGTAATTTTTAGGCAGCTTCATTCGCTCAGATAAAACGGGCCAAATCCCTTTCAGACAGATGCATCACTCTTGAAATAGTGAAACTTTTGAGGCGTGACCAGACAATCAAAGTTTTGTTGCTAATACTTAACTTGGGTGCAAAAAGAGCATAATAAAGGAGGATTTAGGCCACAGCCTTCCTTATTACACAAATATACATCATCTGATATGCTTACATCCAATTGTCAACTTTATACAGCTTGGAGTTATTAAATATGCATAAAAATAACGATATGGTAAAAATAATCACTTGCCTAATAATTGTGCACACACTGTATTTTGTGGAACGTCCAGGATCTGCCATGTAAGCAGGGGAACTGGGAGAAGGGAGGGGTTGGTGGATAACGTCAGAATCAGCCTCCTCTGAGTCACCAGCAGTGCTCACTCTCCCCCTCCCTCCCTCCCTCCCTCCGTTTGTCTCCCTGTGTGTCCCTGTCTCTGTTTTTTTTTCAGCGCTTGGCTGCATCAGTTTGTCACATGATGACAGTCAGTTCAAAAATGGTTGCCAAGGAAGCTCTCTCCCTCACAACGCCTCTGTCCTGAGTCATATGTTACCAGAGTTACAAATTTACTGTAAACTGGTTCAGTATTGACTCCAGGATCACAGTTTGCTTTTGTGCTGTTTGCATAAGCCACAGTGTCTTAAATAGACTGTAACAAAATAAATGTATTCTGAGTGCTGGATATTTTGTGTGGCTGTTGTGTTTGCATAACTCTGTGGATCTGTGACTCTTCAGTCCAATCACTTTCTCTCACTGTGGCACGACTTCCTTAGCAACAACATGCACGCAGCAGTTTTCAGATTGGCCTACGGAAGATCAGGTTTGGAAGAACATTGTGTATTTAAGGGTCCTATTCAGTAATGTTGTTGCGTAGTCAGCTCACACACAGATAAACAAACTCACTACACTAACAGTACATCTCGCATTAGCTCTGTTCTTGCACATCAAAAGTATTTGGCACGAGCATGCTGATCTTTCTTTCCCAGCTACTTTCATTTGCATCCAACCGTGTTGTTGTTTGCTTGACAAAGTCTATATTCAAAAACACACCTGTATTGTTTTCCATTGTGTTGTGCTGTTGCTGCAAATGTCTCTACTTTCTCTTTATCCCCTTTGCTAAAATAGTAATACTGAGCCTTTTCTCAAACATGCTTTTCATGTACATGTATATGTATTTTTTTGACTCTCATCCAATGAGAATTACAGCAGCAAGGGGAGATTGTTGAATTGTGTCTTTTTCCCTGTGTTGCACTATAAGTCAGAGACAGATCAGGCATAGAGGCAGTTTTCCAATCAAAGACAACAGTAGTTTCAGTTGAAGTTGTCTTTTGTTAGACTCATAACATGGATTGATAAGATGATTGTGCTTCATATTATTGTAAGATAATGTATCTTACTAGAGAAGGCCATTTTAAGTTTTAATCGTTGTCCTTGTTACTGCTTACATAGCAGTACATCTACAGGGAAGGACAAAGCAGGCTGTTTTTCCTGAGGAGGCTCAGGTCCTTCAATGTGAGCACCGGGCTGCCACGGTTGTTCTACCAGTCTGTAGTGGCCAGTATCTTCTTTGCTGTTTTTTGCTGTGGGAGGTGGCATCGGGACTTGTGGCGCCAACAAACTGGGCAAGCTGGTGAGGAAGGCCAGCTCGGTGGTGGGGATGGAACTGGACAGTGTGGAGTCACTGAATGAGAAGAGGATGAGAGGGAAGCTGAAAACCATCATGGACAACCCCTCTCATCCTCTCTACGCTGATCTGAGGCAGCTCAGGAGCTCCTTAAGCCACAGACTCATCCAGCCCCGAGCCCCAAAGCGCTTTGGAGGCTCATTTGTGCCATCAGCCACCAGGCTCCACAACACCACAACACCAAACTGACCGATTTCCTGATTATATTTATATATTGATTATATATCTTATTTTGAACTGTGCTCTTTTCTTCAGGCAATATAGCGATAAAGCGCATAGATTCACCTGAAACCCAAAGATCATGGGCAAAACAGTTCCAGGAAGATAACTAAAGAGTCTAGGAAAACAACGGCTGATTAATTATGCAAAAAGAGTTGTAGATGTGTGAACAACACCCGGGACACTTCATTATACTCTCAAAGAAGGAAGCAGAGGCTCCAAGGTGAGTAATTTCCATCTGAATGAAGGTGGACTTTCTCCTCCAGAAGGTTGGTGGAGAGAGAGAGAGAGAGAGAGCAAATCTATAAAATAAGATGTTACTCATTGGCCAGTGTATTATGTAGGTACAATATATATTTATTGTGGTTGTGTTAAGACAGCAACTGTGTACGGCACAAACCAGCAACAGGGCAGGATATGCTTCATACTGGTACGGATAAAAGCAACAAAGATGATCAGTGACATGAAACGAGATTAAGATTAACATGTTTCCTAATCCTACTTGTGTAATCTCTTTTCCAGCATATGTCTCTGAGTCTTTGCAGTTTTTGTTAGAAGGGTGTCACTGTAATGCTTTGGTCACAATACTGTATGCACCAAAATTACAATACATTCACTCATTTAGCTGACACTTTTATCCAAAGCAACTTACAATTGCAATGTATGTCGCACACCTCTGGAACAACTAGGGGTTAAGAGTCTTGCTCAGGGGACACTTTGGTGAATGTGTCACAGTGGGGTTTTGAACCCGGGTCGCACCAAAGACATGTGTCTTATCCACTGTTCTATTGCCACCCCATATCTGCCAGCAGCATCTACAATGGCATCAAAAGAAAGAGAGTAGAAAAATAGTAAGTAAGAAAATTGAAAGAGTAAGGCATGCAAGGAAGAGACAAGAGAAAGGGAGAAATGTGTGTGTGGATTCTGATTTATGCTACCTCGGTGGACACATTTAAGACTAGTAGTAGTAGTATACTTCATTTCCTTTTCCAAACATTTTAGTTTCACATTTTCCGTTAGACTCAGCAGATAAATACAGTGCTATTTTGTTATTTTACGTCTGAGGAAAGCTATTTACTTAATTTAATCACTGGAAATTCTTTTGAATGAGTAATCACTTAAACAGAATAAACTAAACAGACTAAACTAAATATAAAGTCCATTCACTTGAAACTCTTTCGTTTTGTGCACATTACTTTTTTTAATCAAATGGTAACTTTGTGCCTTTTGGGGTTTGAAAAGCCACAGACATAACTAGAACGTATTTATAACAAACACATTGTGTAACTATCCACTTTTAGGAGCAGATTGTGGTGTTTTGATGTGTTTTGGGGTTATATTTCAGTAATGCCTTTAATGCAATAAAATAAAAACATTCAGTATACAGGAAATTAGTTACTGTATGATGCAGCTGTCATTTATTAGGATAAAAGTCATTAAGACTAAATATGAGCCAGGGGCACCAACCATGCTGTCATAGCTGTTGATTAGATCAGGATTTAGGAGACAGTGTCAAATACTGCTTCCGAGCAAAAAGATTACCTGAAAATCTTGTCCTGGCATTAAGATTGCTTTTAATTAAGGATGATCTTGTTATTGTGGATTGATCCTAATTAGTAACAGCATGAAGAAAGAACATCTGCACAGATGGTATAGATTAGAGGGTAACATTATACTGACCATCTAATATTGTCCAGAAGTAAGAAAAATACAATTAAAAGGGTGTGTGGGATCTAAATCTTAAGTTACCAGTTTACTGTTGTAATGTGCCATCTATTGACCACTCCAGGTTACTACCTTTCAGGTTGTTGAATGTTGTGTTATGTTGCTATCTGGTGGACACTAAGTTGAACTACTTTTTACTTTTTTTTTTACAGTATTAAATGTGTAGTTTGTTTCCAGTGTAATGTTATGAGGAGCAGTAAGAAAACATTGCGTGGGTTGCAGGATATTGTAATCCAAAGCAACTGATGGTTTTACTCCATAGTTTGATGATGCCTTAGTATTTTCATTCTGAAAGGTGCATACTCGGCAAACCAATAACAATAGCAGTGTTTATGCAGTGCTCTTCTAAAATTATGTTTTATTACTTCAACGAGTTATTATTTCTTATCATTTGGTCACTAAAATTTAAAAATGTGACTTATTGATTGATTGATTGACTGACTAATTGGTCAAATTACAACTTAAAAAACATCTAAAATGTTGCAAATTTTGTTCCAATCTACAACATTTAAAAAGTTAGTCTTTTAAATACAAAATCCACTCTTTGTGTTGGCTTTCCCTCCACTGCAGCTCAACTAGGAAACACTGTCTGTTGAGACATAAAGAGGGATTTTAATACTAAGTAATTTTGATGCACATTTAATTTGAATAAGTCAGACTTCTTTGGAATACATTTTACACAGAACAAGGACTGTGGTATTTTTCCAATCACTCACTGTACATTGAAAGCACATTAGGAAGGGATGTTTGAATATGAATAGGAGGAATGATTACAGCAAGCAAAAATTGTTTCTGTGTTAATATGGGAACCTGACAATAGTTTTAAGACATAATTGAAACATTTTGAACCTATCCCTTAAAATATTTCGGTTAAAGTTGGTCTTATACGGGTGCATCTCAGAAAATTTTTTCTTATTATTAAATTAATTTCTTCAAGAAGTTAATTTTTCATTTTCATTTCATTACACATTAAGTAAAATATTTCAGGCCTTTTTTTGTGTTAATCTTCATGATTCCAGCTCCCAGCTTATGGAAATCAAAAATCAATATCTCAAAATATTAGAATGAAGAATATATAATACAAAAATGTCAGCCTAAGAAGAGCCTTTAATCTCTCAGTCTGGTTCAGTATACGTAACCACAATAATGGAGAAGACTTCTGACTTGACAGTTGTCCAGAAGACTCTCCGTCCACAAGAAAGGTAAGTAAGCCACAGGAGGTCATTGCTGAAAGGGCTGTCTGTTCACAGAGTGCTGTGTCAAAGCATATTCCTGGGAAGATGACTGGAAGGTTACAATGTAGTAGGAAAACCACATTGGATGTGAAAGGAGCTACAAGTGTCGCACTCCTTGTGTCATGCCGCTACTGAACCAGAGACAGCGTCAGAAGCATCATACCTGGGCTAAGGAGAAAAAGAACTTTGGTTTTCAGGTGAAAGCACATTCTGCATTTCATTTGGAAGTCCAGGTCCCAGAGTCTGGAGGACGGGTGGAGGGGCACAGAATCCAAGTTGCGTGAAGTCCAGTGTGGCGTTTCCGCAGTCAGTGAGGATTTGGGATGCCATGTCCTCTGCTGGTGTTGGTCCACTGTGTTGTCTCAAGTCCAGAGTCAATCCAGCAGTCTATCAGGATGTTTTAGAGCACTGCATAATGCTGATTTACTTTTCCAGCAGTAGGCTACTTGGCACCTGCCCACCGTGCAAAAATGACATGTATGCCTAAATGGTTTGCAGACCACGGTATTACTGTGGCTGACTGGCCAACCAGCTGACCTGAACTCCATAGAGAATTTATTGTCAGGAGAAACATGAGGGACACCAGACCCAACAATACAGACGAGCTGAAGGCCGCTATCAAAGCAACCTGGGCTTCCACAAAAACCTCAGCAGTGCCACAGACTGACTGTCTCCATGCCACGCCAAATTGATGTAGGCTCCAGCCCAGGTAGATTTGAAAAGTTTGTTTTATACTGTCCAGTGTAGGCATACTGTCCTGTAGCACAACAAACACTGTATTGTAGTTAGTTTTAGTCGGTTGTTTTATGTGACTCGATGTTGCTGCAGTGCTGCTTGGCTGAGCAGCAGCCGGGCTCTCCGAATAAGTTCAATCTCAAAACGTTTTGCACCGGTTTGCAACATTTTTGGATTGAACGACATGTTTCCTTGCAACGTTGCGCAATGTTCTGCAACGGGCTTCGAGGTTTGGTGGGCGTGTCTGAGGTGTTACCCAATCAGCTGTGACAAGTTTGTAAACACAACGGTGTTAAAAAATTCAGTGCGCTTGCGTACACAGCAGGGTGTTCAGGGAAGCACCGTTTCCTTTGGAAAACGTTTTGCTACGTTTTGATCAGCCTTTTGGGCTTTTGAAAAGGATAATATGTAGTTTTCAGCGGCCACTAGCGGTGCAGTTTCAAGGCAAGGCAAGTTTATTTGTATAGCACATTTCAACAACAAGATAATTCAAAGTGCTTTACATGAAACATAAAAGCCACAGGGAAATATAAAAGTTTAAAAAGTGAAATAGAAAATAAAAACAGGCAGGTCTCTCACCTTTGCTTATTTTACTCCTTTGATTCCCCATTTCTCACTCTATCCCACCCTCTTTTTTTTTTTAAACTTAGGGACTCTAACCCTAAGGGGAGATTGCAACCAGGTTTGTGGTGCTTGAACTCATGAGCCAGCATAATCGGAAACATCTGTTTTAATACAGAAAAAATTCTCAACAGGGTGAGCACAGCTAAATGTATTGTATGCTAATCAAACAGTTAGTGAGCTAGATTGATTATTATAATAAGATTGTTGCCACACTTTATAGATCGCAGTAACATTACTGCAGTGAATGGGACTTTCACCGTGGTGCACTGGCATTATTTTGCATTGTATGTTGGTCAAATAAGTTAGAGCAACTGAGACGGTGGACAAGCTGTATACCTGAGTATAGGTAAAACAACAATGAATCTAAATTGAACATTATGAAGCAAACAGCGGTGGATCCGTGCTAACGTTAGCTGGCTGCCTCTGCCTTGCATCACTACAGGCCAGTATAAACAAATCCCGTTAGATCATCTCTTGCAGGCTAAAATCAACATTGTGACGTAATACCGGTGGTATGCAAGATAGTAATATGAATCACGTTAGCGGGTGAAGTAGTGTGGAAAGCCATAATGTTTTCAACTATAGTAATTTGTACCAGATAACGTTAGCAACTGCTCTGCGTTAGCTGACGAGCTAACAATCAGCCATTCTGACGTTGACTGTGTTTTTAACCGACATCATCTAATTCTCATTTGGTCTGATGGGCTTCAGCACATAAAACTTTATTGTTGTTATTTATCCTTATGTGGAGTTTGTGTTGTGCTGGGGCGGGTTGTTTGGTGGTGTTAGTGGACTGCATTTCTTTCGTTAGCTGCGGCGTCGTCGCTGTAGTCAGAGAGAGGCACGGGAGCGTCAACGGGGCTACATCCCGACCCTGTGTCGTCACATTAAAAGCAGAATAGTGGCTGTTCCAAGCAACAGACAAAACAGACGTGTGTCTGGCCAACAAGCTTAACAAAAAGTAATCCAAGTAAGTCTAAAAAGCTATAAATAATGTTAGAGGTTCTGCCACACTACAGGTAACACCAATGTTAGCTAATATAATAATATCAGACGGCAAGCTAGCACAATTAAATGTAAAATGCGGTTAAAACTATCACTGCTCATCCTCTTTCTGGAGGACTGTTTTTTTCTGTTTATTCTCTTTGAGTCGAGTTGAAATTGTAAACTGTCGTTTATGTCTGTTTTGGCTCTTATTGGCATTCTGGTAATGTTTTATTTTACAATCTGGCACAATTAGCTCCTCCGGCTATGGACCACTATCATATTTAATTGCTATTATATTCCATTCCCTTTTGTTTGCCACCTAGATGTCTGAGATCAAATATAATAATATCTTATTAATGAAGACAGTCTTGAGATTATGTAATGTGAGGCTTGGATTGGCATTAATCTAAAACAAACCTCCCTCCACAAAACTAGCCTTTTGACGTTGTTGGTTTATTTCTACAAGCTGAATGTTAAAATGTTCTATAAATGTTTTGCAGAGATTTTAGCTCCTGAATGATTTGTTTTGTAGTTAATTAGTTAATTATTAATCCACAGCTATTGATTGACAAAAAACACTGCATGTTCTGCATGTTGTGTTGTGTGTTGAATTTCACTTTACAGGACAAAACTTTGGTGATGTGACTGTATACTGAGCGGATGGCTGTTACTTTGCTGGTATTTGCACTACTGTGTTTCTTAAAAGGAAATAGGTGGAATGAAACGGTAAAAGTTATGCAGTATTCTATACAAAGATGCTCTTATAGATAATCTACCTAGTCATTGTTTATGGTTATACCAGTAAAAGCTAATCAGTAATATATAAATAAACACAGAACTATAATTACTAGCCCACATCTACCATAGTTGTAGCTGTGAAGTAGCCCACAGCCCAAGTGTGAAGTAAAAGCACAGTACTGCTGTTAGGCAGGTATACTTTTATTCCCCAAATTGCAGATAAAGTCAACCTGTAGGGAACTTGTCATTTACTTGGCCTGCTGGGACAAATCAGGGAGAAGGGAGAAGGGAGGCTGCGCTCACCTCCCCCTTCCATTTATGAAGTAGACTCGGTTGTATTTAGCTGAGCCCCAGATGTTTTCAAGTCCTAAAATGCTCCTTGCCCTGACCAAGTTTTAATTACATAAATTAACCCTTTAAAAAACATTTCAACTTTTCATAAGTTAGACATTTCTGTATCAAAAAATCTTTTACCTAATATTTTGATTAAAGCAAACAAAGGCCTGAAATATTTCACTTTATGTATAATGTACCTATAATATATGAAGGTTTCACTTTTTGACTTAAATTAGGGGAAGAAATGAACTTTTTTTATTCTAATTGTCTGAGGTGCACCATATATAGATTCTCTTAATATAAAACATAATCAGTGTGTACAGTTTCTCACTGTACATGTGTTGGTCACATGTTTTTGTTTTGTTGCAACAATCAGCCAGCTTCTTAAAAACGCTATTGTTTCGATCTCTGCAGCAGATAACATGAAGTGCCTGTGAGCATGACCTGCTCCTTGTTGTCCTTTGCCTCATTTGACTCCTTTTCTCTGTATGATTCTAATTGTAAGTTTATACATCAATCCTTTCACAAGTGAAAAAGTGAGAGTGAAAGTGTTACCACTTGCTGATTTAGGGCTCTACAGGGGCTTAGTAGAGGTCGTGTTACTTCTCTCTTTTGTGGATGATGTGGTCCAGTGGGTTCACAGCAGCTTTCACTAACCAGCATCTGGTTTCTTGTGGAGTCTGCACAAGCCACCAGCTGCTTTACTTCTACCGCACTGTTAAATATCAGACTATAAGTCATTTAACAGTTACATACTGTAAAGTGAAATGTGAACTGAAGTTACATTAAAAGTCTGCAAAGAGCTGCATAAAAGGTCATGATTTACATACTGACACAAAACCACATCAAATAGGTTGATTTCTAAACTCTTGAATCCTGAATGCCCTTAAAGAGGTGGTATTTTGGTTTTTAGCTTTTTCCCTCTCTTTTATTGAGTTATATATCTTTTTTGTTCCCATCTCCCACAGAAAACTCTGCTCTGAACTGCCTGAAAACAGCTCGTTTGTAGTCCGTTTCCCTTTCATCTCTGTGATGTCACAGGGATGAAAGCTAAATGCTCATGATAATGCAAAATGCTACTCTGACACGCCCTCAAAAACACAAGTGGAAAAACAGCGAGCTGCAGCACACACCTCTCCTCTCCCTTCCAAACAATAGCTACCCTCCAGGCAGTCAATGGACATTATGTTTTTACTGTGATGTAGAGACAGAGCTCAGTTAAAACTTTATGGATGAAAGATACTTTTGTTACAAATTAATAACTCACCACTCTGAAACTCTTGCTCCAGTCCATGTTCTTAAGCTGGTAAGGGGATTTACAGCTGAACCGAAGCCCTGTTTACCGGCTTCTCACTGACCCGCCCTTCTCCGCTTCTGATTGGCTAGTAGTCCTTAACTAGGAACTGTGAATGTTAAACTTCCAACAAAGATCATGTAGAGGCAAGATGCATCACTCCATAGCTAAAATGAAGCCTTCAACACACAGGGGAAAAGAGGTCCTGCAGCAATGTGCAGTATGACAAAAATATGGTGTTGTTTAAAAATTAAACCATGTAAACCTGTTTTGGTACAACCCCTAAATAGGATTGTGAACCATGAAAATGCACGTGATACCACCTCTTTAATCTCTTCTGGCCTGTAATTACAAACATATGCTGTGCAGCCAATCTGGTCAAATCTACAGAACTTTATATTATATTCTACTAGGGATCCCAAAGTTTCCAAACATACCATCTACCAGTATGTCAAACTGAAAATTGGATGAGATGATGGAGAAAAAAATGGTGCAGCCACAATAATACAGATTTGACCTTTTCAATTTGGGTTACATATACCTTCAATAAAGGCTGGAACAAACTGATACAGAATACACCAGTGGTTTTTGTTAAACAATGTGGAATAAGAGGATTTCAACAACATTGAAGCTACTCAGGTAGAAGAAGAGATACTCATATGTTAGCGGGTTACAACCTTAAGTAGTGCTTTAAGTTTAGAAAAGCATTTTTGTCACTACCACGAATGTACTGTAGTATTCTGTATCTGCTTGGTCAAACACTTATATGATGGTATATGATTGATCATATAAGAGCCATGAAATCAACATATTCTAGATGCCTGATGCATATAATGAATGTGTATTTAAGCATAATAGGGACTGCATTTATTTATCCAAAGTGCTTTACAAATAACACATAAACACACCAGGTTTGGGTGTCTTGCCTGAGGACACTCTGATATGTGATCTGTCGGTACAACATGTTTGAAGAGGTTCATATATTGATTGTTCTGAAAGCACTGGTAAGATTAAATGACATTCAATTATATTATGTCCTGCTTTGTTATATTGTCCAATTTTAGTAACCTCCATTCAGTGCACTTTATTAATTTCTTATTTTGTCCCACTTGGGGGCACTCGAGAGCTATCATTTATATCTTCTGTTAGAGAGTTATGGCAGCCAGCTTACAGTTTCCCATTCACCAGACTGAGGATTTACTGGAAATCACATGGTTGCCTGGTGAAAATGCATGAGATAAGCGCTTGGGGATGCTGTTGCTCTTACTAATACTCTTCATCACAACTCAGTTTCTAGTAAATGATGTCACCCTCCCGCCATACTGCCAGAGATTCCTGACATCCTGAGAATCTTACTATCATGGTGTAAGGTTAAATCCCTCAGTCACTATAAAACAATCTATTTACAAGACGTAACAAGACGAAGTAATGTGGTGGTTAGAGAGACCGTCCTGTTACTGAAAATTCAACTGCTTCAATCCCCTCAAACTGCCAGTTCAAACTGCCAGTTTTACATCACTTTTAAAGAGTCTACAAAAAAGATAATGAATTATCAGTATTTTAAACATTCTGCTAAAATATACAGCTCTTCTGCAGTCTACCAAATCTAAAATAAACCACAATACTGATTTTTTAACCAGAGGAATTTATCTAAACTTCTATGTGGTCCTGTGGTTTCAGGTGTCACTTCTTTTCTCCTGCAATCGTGTGGTTTCCTGTGGATTTGAGCACATCACATGAACTGCCACAACACAAGCCCCACACTGCTCAAACTGAAAATACTGCTACATAACAATACTGCTGATAACCACTTCTCAGCCCATTGTGGTTAATGTGTCAGGGGTACATAGTTTTGTCTTTTACAGCAGGTGTTTTGTTGCTTACACTAGATGGCAGTCAATAACAATGATTCCACTTTTTGCTGGGACTTTTGAGAAGACCCAAACTTTTACCCATCTACCAGGCAAAGAAGCTTCCAAGAAATCACATGGTTGTTGGTAAAAGTGCCAAATAAAACCAAGTGCGGCGCTGTTACACTGCCTTAAAGGCTTTCTCAAAGATTAGAGTTGCAATGGTATTTATAGCTGACCTGAGATCAGTTTCTGTTAGGCCAATTTTACATTCCGAGGTCAATCACAGACATCAGATCAGCGTTTTAGTGTTCCCTTTGTCCTGAGCCGGGACTTCCCTTAAATCATGTGGTGTGTGTTTGATTGGAAGTTTATTCTTTATCATAAAGTGAGCGTAACTGCTTGATGCCTCAGAAGTAATTTGACAAACTTGTGCAGGAGTAAATGTTGCGATTGCCAGTCCCCCCAAGGGAAATTAGGGGATTCACAAAAGACAGTGGGGGTTTACCTGACTATAAAACAATACAAACGCTCTTCCTGCCACAGTTAAAAATGACTACACAGAGGAGAAATATAGGTACTTTTACCTCAAGATAAATAGCATATCCAAAATCTTTCATGTGACTTATCAGAATCACTTTATTCTCCAAGATCAATAATTGCACATTATTTTTTAGGCTTTACATAGTTATATGTTTGCCTTGTCTTTTGTAGTCCTGCTGCAAACTCATTTGTCAAACTAAATTAAATTAGGTGTGGAAAAGAAGCTACATTGGTGTCATATCTGTTGTGCTTCATGCTGCATCAGTTCCTTTATCACTTTTGGTTTAAATAGGAGAAGAGAAGCAAGTATTGTGTTACAGTGAAGCTGTAAAAGAGTCAAGTCACTCTTTTTCCTCCTAGCATGGTGCAATTTTGATCACAGAGGAACTAGTTAATTATTTATTATTGGCTGTTGTACCAACCAACTAAAGTGTTCCAATGACAGAAAATACAATATAAAATATATAACAGGGCTTAAAATGTTTAAAAGTTTCATTCTGTTTAATACCTGACCAAATTAAAGGATGTCTGTTTTCAAGACTTGTTAGTTGCAGCTCAAAGAGAGCATTTACATTTAGCATGTACATTTGCAGGAGTAGTTATTAGTTACTTTACAGATTAAGATGTTACATTAAAAAACATATGATCAGTTTATAAAATTTAACACAGATTAAACCAGTTGTTTCTGACCTTTTTGCTTGTGACCCCTTACAATAAAATGGTGTCTAGTTGTGGCCTTTTAAGATATCTGAGATGACTATGAGTTGTTGGCAGTGATTTCCTCTATTTAAACTGTACACACAATAGCTGAAACAAGCTCTACCTCCACCAGCTACATCGGTAAAATGCTAATTACAAATTGATAGATCAGTATTAAGTCAAGTCAACTTTATTTCTATAGCACATTTAAAACCAACAGGTGTTGACCCAACACAAACAAAAATATACATAAAATATATATAAAAGTATACACAAACAAAAAGTTTATACCATTATGTATCCACATACACAAAACAACACTAGTACACCTGTACACATCAATAAAAGGACTATGGAGTACTTGGTTAAAATCAAATTCAAAGAAACTAAAAGGAAATAAATAAGAACAATGTCGGATTAAATCGCTGTGAGAGAACAATTAAAAATAAGGGTCAGAGGTCAGAATCAGGTAAAAGCTAGAGAAAAAAGGTAGTTCTTTAAATTAGATTTGAAGTTGTTGATGGTGGGGCAGGACTTAATGTTAGGTGGAAGACTCTTCCAAAGCCTGAGGCAGCAGCTAGTACTGAGAGGAGTGGTTGTGAAGATGACCTAAGCGACATAGGCACAGAATGATTGTTAACAATCTAACAATGTCCTATTTAATAATTTATCAGTCACAGGAGCAAAACAAGTACTTTGTATTGATACTTTAAGCACACTTTGCTGATCATACTTCAGTACTTTTACATAAGGAGAGTTTTGAATTAAATAATTGAAAGGACATGTTAGATTAAAGACAGCGTGTCTCCATCAACAACCATACTGTCCTTGGTGAAGGCTACCAAACCAAACTACTAATCATTGCTCCGTCTTCATATTAATAAAGACATTACAGATAAGCATGCTTACACTCCAGTTTTCACTGTGACAACTCCTGGAAAAACATCAACAGAAGCAGCAAACCTAAAAGGTTGAAGTGTTATAACCAGAAGGCTTTCAGTCACAAGACCTTGGGCTTGGCTGTGGTTTGAGCTGAGTCAAGCAGCCGATGAATACACAAAACAATAAAGAGAGAAAGTGAAAGAAAGAAGAGAGGGACTTTCCAGCTAGGCAGTGTGGTGCAGTGGTATGGTGCAGAACTGGTGAGGCAAAAGCCTCACAGCACATCCAAAGACACACACGTATGTACAATATAAGTAGGTGCACGCTGAGGTTTGAGGATGCACATGACTCTTTGCTATTACGCCACAAGTTCTTTATATCACCTTTTATGTGCTTTAGTTCTCCACACACTCTAACACTAATGGCTGTCGGCCATTTTGTGTTTAGGTTTTTGACGGCACCGCCATAAGATGGTGGAAACTTTTGGCATCTGCTTTCTCACATTGTCCCCGCCTGCCTGTGTTGCCGGCACACAATTACTGATAAGTCACTGTGTCTGATGTAAACCTTGTATCTCCAAACGGTCAAGTTTTTAAGAACAATGACGAATAGGTTTGTTGTCAGCAGGACCATCATACATTTTTTCAGTCTATCCGGGGGATTTGAAAATGTTTTAATAAGCACCAACAGTAAACAGCAGAGCATTATTGCAGTGGATTGGACACATGCCTTTGGTGTGAGAGACCAGGGTTCAGTTCCCCACTGTGACATGTCCATTAGTGTCTCTGAACAAGACATCTCTGACATATATAGCAATTGAAAGTTGCTTTGGATAAAAGCTTCAGCTAAATGAATAAATGTAATAAGGACAGTATAATGTTGTAGGCAACACAAGCAAAACGGCTATTTCTGTTTGGTCATTTTGCACACTTTTGCTCTTTTAACTGTTTTTTCAGTATTTAATGTGTCGTTTCAGTTTTTCAAACATGCCACTCCCCACTTGCTCTGTGGTTTCTCTCAATACCAGTCACCGGAGCCCCTCACCTACCAGCCCTCATTATGTCACCGGCCCTCTTTCTCCAGTCATGTGCCGGATTATCTAATGGCATGTTCACTAACAAGGACCACGCCAATGTTAGATTTTATAGTGGTTTATTATGATGAATAGTTATGGAAGGAGGGGTCGAGGGGAGAGGGATGAAGGGGTCGAGGAGGTTGTTTAGGGTTTGGCGGCCTAAGCGGCTAAGAACCCGAGGTGTCGAGATTCAGGGTGGGGGCTCGTCTCGATAAGCAGCTTGGTCTTATGAACCCCCCTGTGGTTCCTGTTGTAGAAGAAGACAAATTGATTACTAGGTTGAATTATGGGTTTTAGCGTGCATGTCTTTCTTGGTGGGAGGAAGCCGGAGCGCCCGGGGGACACCCACTCAAACGCGGGGAGAACATGCAAACTCTGTGCAGAAAGGCCTGGGCTGAGCGAGGTCTAAACTCAGAACCTTCTGCTGTGCCATTAAAAGAGGTGAACAAGCAGGGTTTGGGTGGGAGGGATGTGAGAACTGAGAAACGGGAAAGAAAACGGGTTAGACAGCTTATATACGTGAGTGCATGTGATTGGATTTGAGAAGCACAGGTGGATGGAATGAGTGAAGTACGGGTGGTTGATTGGTGGAATTGAATGAAGCGCAGGTGGTAGAATAAGTGAGAGCGGCGTAGTCCTGTTCCTGAACCTCAGTTTACATAACTCCGTTTAAGGTCCAGCTGTTGTTCCTGGTTCTTGCCTGCCTGTTTCTGGTTTTGCCTGAATGCATCTTGTCTGCTTAGTTTGCCCCACACAGACTGATTACCTGTTGATGAACTCTGCTTTGAACGCTTGTTTTTCACCTGCTCTGAGAAGTCTCTGTGTTAAGAACAGTTAGTTATGTAGACAAACAATTCTTGAACTTGACATGTTTGAAGTCCTAATGTCAATTATGCAGCTTCCTCCTACACTCTGGGTCTATCATGCCTCTATAGTTTTATAAATCACTCTTAGATAGTTGCACTTTATTCAGAGCAGGTGCACCAGCTCCAGGACAGTTACACAGCTGACTGTAAATTTAAGAAAGAGACAAAACCTTTCCAGGAAACATGAAGTTTTAAAAATCTTGCAATCAAGGAGAAAGCAACGGCGAACTTGTCTGAGGCACGTGGCTTCGGTCACCATTTTGCTGATGCGCACAAGTCTCGACAAAATGGTGGCATGTGCTGTTGACTAAGCTGAGCCTGATCTTGGTCGATAGAGGGGGTTGGTGTTTTGACAAATTGATGTGTATCACTTCACTGTACCTTTGGTGTTCATGATACATTTCACCAGGCAACTTTCCAAAAAGCCTTGCTGTCAGAGAAACAACATGTTGGTAGGCAGGGACTTTCCAGGTCACCTCTAACAATAAAACCCAACCCCCTGCTGCACTGCACAGTCAAGCAGCAGACACCGATGAGTTATTAGAGAAACCGAAAGTTTGCAATTACCAAACTTTATGTCCTTTTTAAGTGATACGTTTCTTTCGTTTCATCCCACAGTACAGTATAAATCAAGCAGAGCCAATTGGGCTTTTATAAAACAGACAAACTCTAAATTTCTACTGTCGGATTAAATTATGAACTAAACTAAAATACATGCACATGTTGCTGAAATGGTGTGTGTGTGTGTGTGATGTACTACTCTGTGTATTGTTTGTCTAGTTTGTTTAGTCCTGTTCCATCACTGTGTGGATGTTTTAATTGAGACCTGCCAATGCTGCAGATTAAAATTAGCTTCAAGCTAACTCTGGGGTAAAACAGTAAATAGTTAACATTTATGTTTGATATTGCACATGGTGCCTTTCCAAATAGAATAAATAAATACACATTTTTGCATATAACATAAATTCTTGCTCTGTCCTCTCATTTTGGTGTATTTTAAAAAAATTATCTTTACATCCATGTATTTGCATTTAGAAACTACTTTCCTGACCATCTTAACCTTTTCACTCCTTATTAAACAAATCTGATCGAATGTTGGCCGAAGCCTTTGTTCTTAGAAGTTTATTAGAATTTTAAGTTATGTTATTTCAATGTCTTGACAATGTCTGATCCTGTTGATTAATATTTTATCTGAAACATAAAGTATAATAAAGCAATCTTTGGCTACTCTAATCATAAATGAAGGTTTATGGTGTTGTGTGCTGTCATGTCAAATTTTTATTAATCATTACCAAGTACCAGGACATGAAACAGAAAAATATCACAGTAGAAATATATCTATCAAAAGAAATATTTATTTAAATTTCATTTAATTTGATTCATTTACAATACCTAATGTTATTTCAACAGCCTGCAAAATAAATAAGAACAGATGCATCCTGTTAAAGTTGGGAAGGTGCATTTTACAATGGGCCATTTATTTACACAATATTTACATAAACTCCATCTTGTTCTTTATATTTTTATCAGGTTAGCCGCTGTTCATGCTGCTTAACACATGCAGCCGATTCACACAGAACAACTCTCTCACAGTTTACATCGAGCTACAGCAGAGTAGTTTGTCACTTTGGAGAGTCTCCCTCAGTGAAGAGCTTCTCTCTCAGATTGTAGTAGATCCCCTTCTTGTCCATCAGTTCCTGGTGAGTCCCTCGCTCCTGAACTTTGCCTTCACCAACCACAATGATCTGGTCTGCCTTCTCGATGGTCTTCAGCCTGTGAGCGATCACCAGCAGGGTCTGGTTGGGGCAACTAGCCAGAGCCTGTTGAACCTGTGCAGAGTCAGTGACAGAAATATTTATTATATCATTATACGGTGTATCACAGGTATCTTTTTTAGGTCGAAGCAGAGCTAAAAGTTCCTGGAAGAAATATTTAGATATACAGTATTTTTTCAAGATATGTTTAGGGCTTTTTAGCCTTTATTTCAAATAGGACAGCTGAAAAAGAGGGAGTGAGAGTGGAGGACGAAATGCAGGAAAGGGCCACAAGCTGGACTTGAACCCAGCTGCTGCAATAATACGCGCGCTAGCTTGAACTTATGAGCGAGCATAATCCGAAACACAATCACTTTCATACAGAAATCCTGCAATAAACGCTGGAACACCAGCATGCAGGCTGTGGTTTTTCACTCAGATATGTTCAGGCTCTGTTACTTCAACGTTCCCATCTCAGAGGCAGATCAACACCGGTAGGGAGACAGCTTCACACAACATGGTGGGAACTCAGGTAAACTCCCACTGCAACGTTACAGTAATATTTTTATCAGCTTGATGTTGAACTAATCCATGCTCGTTACATGATAAAGTTACACTGCATTTAGCCAACGTGCTACATCGTTAGCTCGCCTGCTGCTTTCAGTAACTATCTTTACTATCTGTGAATCTGTCACCGGAGGCTCAACTCACTGTTAGTGAGTTGGACTGAGTATTATAACGAGATTGTGTCACACTTTATAACAGTTAGACCGCAGTAAGTAACTTTACTGTAGTGGATGGCTCTTCCCCATGGTTGTATATTATGTGGGTCATGTTAGTTACAGCGACTGAGAGGTGGAGAAGCTGGATACCTGTGTATCAGTAAAAGGCAATAAATCTAAATTGAACATTATGAAGCAAACAGCGGCAGGTCGGGGCTAATGTAGCGTTAGCTGGCTGCTCGTGGCTGCATCACTATAGGATAGTAAACAAATCGCTCCACATTAGCTTTTTGACATTACATCATTTCTTGCAGGCTTTGACACTTTGACATAACAGTGGTACAGAGGAAAGTAACATGGGTCGCATTAGTTGGTGAAGTAAAATGAAAGTGATATAACTTTGCACCGGACAACATTAGCAACTGCTCGGCATTAGCTAGTGAGCTAACGTGACTTTCTCTGTGTTTCTCCAGCTTTACTAATGCTCACTTTGTTCTTACTCGACATCATCTGAACCTGTTAGGTCTGATGGGCTTCAGCACATAAACTGTGAGCCGGTTGTTTTATGGTGTTAGTGGACTGCATGTCGTTAGCTGCCGTGTTGTGGCTGTAGTACGAGAGAGGCTCGGGAGCGCGCACAGGGCTGAGTCCGACCCGGAGACCTCACATTTAAAGCAGATTAGTGGCTGATACAAGCAATGGAGAAAACAGACGCTTCATTTCTAAGTGAGTTTTGAGCCCCCTGACAATAAGGCAATGAAAATTTGATTTATTAAAGTCAAAAACTTACATATAGCCCCTTTAAATATGTACAGTGATATATACAAGAATAAAATACAAAACAAGGAGTAACATAGTTTCCCTCGACCTATGCAGTTATGCAATTCAAAAACATTACGGCAGTACTGATCTGGGAGAATTTAAAAGAATATAAATGAAGGGTGCAACACATTTACTGAGAATGAATATGATTGGATGTCAGGGAGCACACAAAGCATGCGTGCAAAACCAGTGACACAAGAAGTCATTTAAAAACAGGCTAATTTTGTTAATTTATCAGTTAATGAGATTTCCCATTTCTTAAATACAATGACAATGTGCTCCTTTTATATTGATGTGGGAAAGATATTTGGCTTTTATTACTGCCAGGCCTGATTTGTCATACGTTGCACATTTTTTTACGTAAATACCCCCCATGTAGGCCTATATCTCGCAATATTAACATGTAAATTGTTTAAAGCTAGGTGGAAACATTAAACACATTTAAGAGAAGCCCTGCATATTTATTCTATGAGACAAATTACTTTTTTGTTGAAAGTTCCCCTAGAGCTTTGAGCACTAAGCACTAAATATGTGAAGATTTCATTTTTGTCAGTCAGTTGATTTTTCTGCCAGAAACTGAAGACAGTAATATTTTTTACATTGCTTAAAGCTTTAGAGTATTACTGCAGATCTTACTGATTAACTAAGCAATGATGTTTGAGCAACTTTTCTTGCAGAACTTCCTTTATATATCTATTAAATACTGACTATTGTTCATTGATTAATTCACTCTTGTGATAAAGAGTCTTTGAGTTTTCATCTTCATTTACATCTACATTCTGTATTACTCACTATTTAACTGAGTTACCTAGAAACTTGTGGCCCTGAAGGGAACATCATTGGTTGTGACATACCTTATTTTCACTCTCGGTGTCCAGAGAGCTGGTTATTTCATCCAGAATGAGGACCTGTGGCTGTCTGACCAGAGCTCGAGCAATGGCGATGCGCTGCCTCTCGCTCTTGGACAACTGGCCGCCACCCTCACCCACCTCTGAGAAATTGACAACATAACAGATCATCAAAATCATAACAGACTGTAGTTTAGGGTGAAAAAATTCAAAAACCAACTAAATGCAGAAAAGGTCTGGTCAGCGCAAAAATACTGCATGTGTATATTTAGCCACATTTAATTTACATACTGTAAATGTTTAAGATGAATAAATGAAAGTAAAACATTTTCCATCATCAACCTCACTCTGCACATTATATTTTCCCTCTTTCTTCTAACTTGTAAAGCAGGTTTCCTGTACCTGCAGGCATTCAGCCATGCAAAACAGCAGGACGGGTGGTTAACAGAGTTTACCTGTATCGTAGCCTTTCTCCATCTGCTTGATGAAGTCGTGGGCGTTGGCTTTGCGTGCTGCTTCTTGGATCTCATCCAATGAGCAGTCAGCAAGCCCGTAGGCGATGTTGTCTCTGATGGAGCCAGAGAAGAGCACAGGCTCCTGGTTCACCACTGCAATCTGTTAAACACACTCTCGTCAGCTTGACTGAACAAATCGCTCATGTTATACACATCCAAGTAAGTACACAATCAGAAGTATAATCAGTATAACTAATAAAGATGGTTAGAAATATAAAACAACTTTAACACAGATAAAATATATAAATTATGTAAGACAGGAGATTCCAACAAATCATTGTGTGATCATCAGAAAAAGCAGTATTGTTTAATAACCTTCTTGTGGAGAAAACGGTGGTCATAGGATTTCAGGGGTTCATTGTCCAATAGGATTTCTCCATCCTGCGGCTCATAGAATCGCTCCAGCAGACTCACACAGGTGCTTTTTCCTTCTCCAGATGGACCCACCAGTGCCGTCATCTGACCTGACTTCAGCTCCAAAGAAAAGTCCTGAAGGAAGGACATAACATGATTGTAATAGTTTTAACTGCAATAACGTAGGACACACCTAGACAGTCAGACTGGATGAAAATGTTTATCGATTTTAATCCTCAGACTTAATATGATTTAAAGTTTCTATATTGATTATTATAATTTTTTTCCATTATTAATTTTTGTTTTATTCTATAGCTCGCTTGGTTGGTCGGTCGGTCCATTTAAACTTTCCCCACCCTTTGGCAGCCACAGTTTTCCCCTTAAGTGTGTGTGTGTGTGTGTGTGTGTGTGTGAATGCATGCACACGTAGATGCATCACTATATATAGACGTAGCTATTGCGTTCATAAAGTGCTAAAATTGAAACCAAAGAATTCCCCGTCCACCTGCTGTTCAGACCTCACCTGCAGCACTGTTTTGTTGGGGTATGCAGGATAGGCGAAGTTGAGATGGCGGAAGCTGACGTGTCCTGACAGCTGATCAGGTTTGAGTTTTCCCTCTGTGCTGACCTTAGGTTTTCGGTCCAGGTACTCAAACACTTTTCCGGCGGCCCCCACCGAGTTCAGCATGTCACCGAAGATGTAGGTGAGTGTCTGGAAGATGGCAGTCAGAAAACAGATGACTTTATAACACGTTTTTTGCAAGCACTCCTATGTTTAGAAAAGTTTAGGACAGGCACAACATGCTTAAAAACTATGAGCCAATAGAATAGCCTTCCTGAGGACATGAATGTTCTTTCAATGCTGAGTATTTATATACACATATGTGTGTGTGCATATTAAAACAAGCTTGTGAAGCACATTGACTTTCCCTTGTGTATAAAACGTGGTATATAAATACAGTTTGCCTTGCATAGCTGCTAAACTATTTGTTAACTAACTTAAAAGCTACCACTATTAGTAACAATCACCAGCACTGACTAACAACAATCCACAGAGCATTATGGGATACCCTGATGTTGTCTCCAAGGTCTGACTGGTAGAGGATGAAGGAAACCAGGTGGCCAGTGGTCATTTGCCCACTCCGGATGAACATCCTGCCGTAGTACAACATTAAGACCTGCATGGCCAAACCTGTCAACTATAGACAAACACACACAGGAACAAATACTGTTAAGTAAGTTTATATGCAGTGATATGATCAACACCACCTGATCTCCAAAAAAATACAAATAATGAACAACTCCTCACCCTGCGTGCCAGCAGGTAAACAGCCCTGACAGTATCCCGGCGGGTTTTGAGAGTGTGTGTGTCCATCAAGCGGTTGTGATAGCGACGGTTCTCATGTTTTTCTGTGTTAAAGCTCCGCACCACATGAATATTGGATACTACCTCATTTGCAGCCTCATTAGCCAGAGCCATTGAGTCCTGCACTTCCAGGGACAGGCGCTAGAAAGGAATTTAAAAAGATTTTTTGTCAGTACAGAAGTGGAATAAGCCTGAAGGTCCTGAGTCCTGTACACATGGGAATCTCAATGTTAATTTTAAAGTTTCTTAATAACCTGCTTTTACCTGGTAGTGTGTGTCGTAGATGTTCTGTATGAGGCCAGTGATTGGCGTCTCCATCAATACGAGGAACGTAAGCTTCCATGAAAGATTCATCATCAGTGAGATCATGCCCAGTGTCTTGATGAATGTCCTCAGCAGTACGTTGACATTCAGACACACTGTTCTTCCCATCAGGGTTGTGTCTTTAGACAACCTGGATGTGATTTCACCTGCACAGAAAATGACTAGAAATTACAGACATTCCTGTCCTATTCTGATATGTTTTGTCCTGAAATGCCTTGTCTTTACAGTTTCATTTAATTCAATTCAATGGGACTTTATTAGCTTGGAAAAATAAATTGTAAATTAAATAAAACCATGTACTGTACATAAACTGTATTGTGTACAGTATTTAACCAAATATATACAGGTAAGAAAACAACAATAATAACCTGGCCTGACATCTGTCATTCATGTGAGAAATTATTCATTATATAAGAGCCTTACCTGTCCTTATAGTCTCAAAGAATCCAATTTCCTGTTTGGTCAAAGCCCCAAACAGCTTGACTTTCACACTGCATGTGTAGGCACTGATTGCACAAATAAAGAGACCCCCTCTGCAGCCCGCACTCACTGAGCTGATCGATCAATCAAAGAGAAAATCAGTCAGATATTACATTTGAGCCACAGAAACATGCTGGTGGATCAATGTGGGAGGAAATCATTGTCCCATACCTTCCCAGAGAGAACAGGCCCATGAAGAGGACTGCAGATATGAATTCATTTGGCTGGTACTGACTGCCAAGGATGTCAATGACTCTGCCGGTGTAGAAAGGGATGAACATCTCACCTGAGAAGAGACACAGACACAGGAAGACATAATGAGATCCATGCAGAGAGGTGAACATGCATCAGCCAGGCACATCTTAACATCTTTAGCATGAATGTTCCCTGTATTCTAATTGCAAACTCCTCCAAGACTACAGTGTTTCTGTTCCCACGTCGAGACAAAACTTGTAATGAAAATTAAATTACCCGTTTTAAACAATAGGCCTACTTTTTATTTTGTAGTTGACTATAATCTGTCTGTTTCCTTATTTCTACCCCCGTCTTTACAATTGAAATCATCATCATCTGCTGCACTTACAGATAACAGCTAGCGACAGGAACACAAGCCCTCCAAGCAGCAGGTGATAGTAGGGTTTGTACAGGTAGAGGACTCTCACAAACAGCACTCTGGCTTTCTGCTTTTTCTCTGTACCGGCGGACGCATCGTCGGTGTCCGGGATGGTGATTTCCCAAAACAGTGCAGCAGCCAGCGACGCTCCGCCGCACATCAGCCAGCAGCGCATATCAGCCAACAAGCCACATGGGGTCTCTTCATGGTAGATCACTTTGGTCCCGGTCTCAAACACCGCGGGCAGCAAACTGTGCGCCGTTATAAAACGAATCAGCAACGGGTTGATGTCTCCGAGGCTGAGCACAGTTACAGCAGTTAGTGCCAAACACCGGAGAGCCGCTGAAACCCAGAGACGCGCAAAATGTCCAAAGACGCTGTGAGTCACTACAAATCCCGATGCGTAAAACAAGGAAAGGTCGACCCAAATAGCTAAAGTCAAAGCAGCGACTTTGCGGATTATTGCTGCTGTGTTGCCTGCCATTTTCCACGGACTGTCGTCCTCGTATGACCTGCTCTGCTAGGGGACCAGCGTTTTAGTTTTCATTCACTTTCAGTTTCATTTTCTGGCTCGACCAGGGACTTCCCTTAAATCCAAACTGCAGAGCACAAAACTAAACTTTGATGTAGGACAATTCAGGATTCTTAAACAGAGTGTTTATGATGTTAAGAGCATGTTTACTGTAGGCCTAATTTTTGTTATCATCATCCTTTTCCTGCAAACTAACCACATGGATGAAAAGTGATGCATAGTGAGGCAGTGTTCTCCCCTAAAATATAATACCAGCATGGTTTATTGTTAAGAAGAGAAATTTAAAAGAAAATGTTTCAACATGGAGCTCGTATTTTATTTAAAATTACAGTTTCAAATAGTATATGTTGTACTCATTGTGAGTGTATCCATGATGACAGTTTATACTCCAAATGCATGTGAATCTAAGAAGGCTTTTAATAATGTCCAGTCTGAATAATGTATGCAGGTGACCAACCATGGCAGGTCAATCTAGTTTTATTAGTTGGATTAACAAACCGCAGAAAAACACAATCCTCTGGTGGACAAATGTGACTTTCACTTTTGCCTCAGATGACCTGGTGGCAACAGTCCATCTGATGGACACTGACAATTTCCATGTCTAACTCTGTGAAGCTGACCTGAACCTGAAGGACAGAGCTAACATAATGTTTACCATCATCCCTCTGGTGAGAATAGTTTCTTCTATAACCTTATTTAAATCTATTAATAATGATTCACAAACTTTCGCAGCTGTATCTGGTGATCTGAAGGTGCAAGCAGCTTTCAAATTACACTCACACAAATGATACCTGATATTACCTGAAATAGCTTTGGGAATTATAGAGGAGTTTATTAAATTATTTATGTCCAATATATTTCAGTTTTCAAGCTGAATGAGTTGTCAGCTAGCCAAAGTGTATGTATAATAGTTAGTGTGAGCAAAACAAATTCCTAATTGCATCACGCACAACAGTGTCTTAGTAGACTAGAAAAATATTTATCAATCATTGATCAAAGAAGGTGGGTAAGTCATTTCCGAGAATGACTTTCTCTTCAGCACCGTCTTTATCAATGGTGACAATATAGGCCACGCCACCACTGGAGCCATCGCGGTTCATTGCCAAAGAGAGAGCTACAAGAGAGAGACAGAATAAGAGAAAGGGTGAGACAAGTGATGAGTTTGAACTCAATTATTTAGTTTTTATAAGACAAAATATTTAATATCCCATGAAATAATAGAATGATATCTCTTCTCAGCAGTCGGTACAATAAGCAGCACGTTTGGTTTCCCTTTCACCATCCAACATAATCTCAGACCTTTGGCAAAAAAGAATAAACTTACTGTTGACAATCAATTGCTGGCACTCCTCCTTGCTCATGTTCTTGCGATACTCAGCATCAACAAACCCATAAACATATGAGCTGCCAGAGCCACCAACTGCAAAAGGTTGCCTTGTCAAGAGACCACTCAGGGTTGCAAACACCTGAAAGAGGTCAAAGGGCAGAAGAACAAAGGGAAACAAGACAGATCAAAGAAAAAAGATAAACCATATCTACTCAATAAAAATGAGGCATCAGATTACAAGCAATGTTATTAATTCAATTTCACAATGTGAAACCACCACTAGGGGTGTGGTTCTAAGATTGCAACCAGGTGTGTGCTCGTACGTGTGCTCCCTTGAACTCATGAGCGAGCATAATTCAAAACACCACTTTCATACAGAAATACCACAATAAACCCAGGAACAGCGGCATGCAGGCTGTGGCTTTTCACTCAGACATGTTCAGGCTCTGTTACTTCGACGTTTCCGACTCAGAGGCAGATCAACACCGGCTCCCTGCCTTTCATTCAGCGCAGTGAGCCACATATCGACACAAACCTCCTGAAAAAAGGCAGAGTGACAGCAGCTATAGACAGACAGAGATGGGAACTCAGGTAAACTCCCACTGCAACGTTACAGCAATAGTTTTATGAACTCCAGGTTTAACTAGTCCATGCTCTTACATGACAGGATTACATTTACTGCATTTAGCCAACGTGCTACATCGTTAGCTCGCCTGCTGCTTTCAGTAACTATCTTTACTATCTGTGAATCTGTCACCGGAGGCTCAGCAATGTCAGCACAGCTACATGTATTGAATGACAATGACACAGTTAGTGAACTGGAATGGATATTATAATGACATTGTGTCACACTTTATAATAGTTAGACGCAGGTAAGTAACTTAACTATAACTAGTGATAGTGGATGGCTCTCCCTCTGTTATTGTGACCATTTTGTTGCAGTGTTTTATTATATGTGGGTCACGTTAGTTACAGCGACTGAGAGGTGGAGAAGCAACGGAGAAAACAGATGTGTGCTTCATTTACAAGTGAATTTTGAGCTCAATGACAATAAGGCAGTGAAAATTTGATTAATTTCACTGAAAAACTTACATATAGCACTGTTGATTTAGCCTGAAAGGATGTATTTCAGTATTGGTGTACCTGAGTATTGGTAAAACGACAACAAACATAAACTGAACGTTACGAAGCAAACAGCGGCAGGTCCGAGCAACTGTTATAGCGTTAACCGGCTGCTCCTGGCTGCATCACATCCACATTGGCTTTTTACCGTTACATCCTTTCAGGCTAAATCAACAGTGCTATATGTAAGTTTTTCAGTGAAATTAATCAAATTTTCATTGCCTTATTGTCAATGAGCTCAAAACTCACTTGTAAATGAAGCACACATCTGTTTTCTCCGTTGCTTGTATCAGCCACTATTCTGCTTTTATTGTGAGGTCTCCGGGTCGGATTCAGCCCTGTGCGCGCCCCCGAGCCTCTCTCGTACTACAACACGGCAGTTAAGGACATGCAGTCCACTGACATCATAAAACAACCGGCTCACAGCAAAACACAGGCTCCACGTAAGGATACAAAACAACAATAAGGTTTTATGTGCTGAAGCCCATCAGACCAAACAGGTTCAGATGATGTCGAGTAAGAACAAAGTGAGCATTAGTAAAGCTGGAGAAACACAGAGAAAGTCACGTTAGCTCACTAGCTAATGCCGAGCAGCTGCTAATGGTGTCCGGTGCAAAGTGATATCGCTTTCCATATTACTTCAACAACTAACGCGACCCATGTTACTATCTTGTGTACCACTGTTGATTTAGCCTGCAAGAAAGGATGTAACAGTAAATGTGGAGCGATTTGTTTACTAACTTTAGCCTACAGTGATGCAGCCAGGAGCAGCTAGCTAACGCTACAGTAGCTCGGACCTGCTCCTGTTTGCTTTGTAACGTTCACTTTAGGTTTATTGTCGTTTTACCAGGTACACAGCTTCTCCACCTCTCAGTTGCTGTAACTAACGTGACCCACATAAAATACAACACAGCAACAAAATGGTCACAACAACCCAGAGGAAGAGCCATCCACTAACACTAATTACAGTAAAGTTACTTACTGCACTCTAACTGTCCATCCAGTCCAGCTCACTACCCGTTTCATTAGCATCCAATACATGTAGCTGTGCTGACACTGCTGAGCCTCCAGTGACAGATTCACAGATAGTAAAGATAGTTACTGAAAAGCAGCAGGCAAGCTAACGATTCCTTTATTAGGAGGTTTGTGTCGATATGTGGCTCGCTGCGCTGAATGAAAGGCAGGGAGCCGGTGTTGATCTGCCTCTGAGTCGGAAACGTCGAAGTAACAGAGCCTGAACATGTCTGAGTGAAAAGCCACAGCCTGCATGCTGGTGTTCCTGAGTTTATTGCAGGATTTCTGTATGAAAGCGGTTGTGTTTTGGATTTTGCTCGCTAATGAGTTCAAGCGAGCACGCGTACAAGCACACACCTGGTTTCAATCTTAGAACCGCACCGATAGTGGCAGCTACATAATGCCCCTTTCAGGTCACCTCAGCAGAAGCAGAAACATTCATTTTAACATTATGTTTCCCAGTGATCTTTCTTGCTTAAAGCATGATTTCTTCCCTCCAGACTGCAGCCAACTACGTGTTACTGACCTGTCCTCCATCTCTTCTGTCCCAGCCGGCCACGATGAGATGTGCTGATAGCTCCTCTTTGTACTTGTACGAGATGTTCTTCACCAGAGTGGCAGCTGAGCGAACCTGAGGGTCCTCGCCTACCTCAATACTGACAAAAGTGGATATAAAAGATAAAATATGTTATTGCAAATATATCCAGAAGATTTTCCTATAAATGAAGGAAATGTAAACTAATTAAATTCTGTCGGTCACAAGACAAAGATGTGCACAATAGCTTTGAGATGGAAGGATGACCATTTTCTAGTTAAAGGATTAAGGAGATGTCCTACACCGTGGCATTAGAAAAAGTGATTTACACTTTATGAACGACCTGACTGTGTTGATATTTGTGATCAGACAAGAACTGGTGCTTCTACCACCACTCCAAGGTAGCGTATAATGTGTATTAAA
Source organism: Micropterus salmoides (assembly GCF_014851395.1). Lineage (NCBI taxonomy): Eukaryota > Metazoa > Chordata > Actinopteri > Centrarchiformes > Centrarchidae > Micropterus > Micropterus salmoides. The sequence goes on from NW_024040817.1 coordinate 8,614,715, forward strand.
ACAAGAGAAACATGATTGTGAGTAGAGGGGGAGAATAGTGAGATGAATTACTGCACCTCTGATTAGTAATATATCTTAATATATGTATTTTAAACATTTACTTGTGTATCTATTTTATGTTATACTTTATATATGCAGGGCCTGCACCCTTGTTGCCCCTTTCTGTGTGGAGTTCGTATATTCTCCCTGTGTCCGCGTGGGTTCTCTCCATGTGCCACCACCCAAAGACATGCAGGCTAGGTTAATTGGTGTCTCCAAAATTGTCCTTAGGTGTGAATGTGAGTGTGAGTAGTTGTCTGTCTATGTGTGTGGCCCTGCTATGGACTGGCGACCTGTCCAGGGCGTACCCCGCCTTTTGCCCAGTGTCAACAGGACACAGGATAAGCGGTTGACGATATTGTTTTTCCCCCGCTATAATACTAATCATATGCTTGTAAAGTTTCTCTTTACAGAAAAGGTTTTGTTATTGTATGATGGGAGAGGGGTTTTGTAACCGTAAACACAAACAGTAACATAATATTTGTAGAGTATGCCATAAAAAGACAAATAAAGACAAACACTCTAGTTTAGACCATTTGATAGGGGTGGTGATGGCGCAATGGATAAGACACATGCCTTTGGCGTGAGAGACCCGGGTCCAATCCCCCACTGTGACCCACCATTGATAACCAATACTAATATCTTTATATTTAATCTGTTACCTGGTGATGAATGTTTAAAATCATTAAACCTCTAATAAAAGTCAAACAAGTTTACTCAGCGCTAGTCTTTCAGGTAAATTTTCTGTATTATATTATGAGTTTCTAATATGTCTGGCAGGATAAGAAAGCTTCAGGATGGTCTTTACACCATTAGGGGACACTATTATCTGACCAGTAATATGAACATAGATATAAATAATGCTATAATAATGCTCATATTATGGGTTGATTACTGTTTACGTGGATGGAGTCAGGGTTATCCAATCAGAGTTGGACTATACATTATGTAATATTTAATAACAGGGTCACAGTCGCTCCCATTTACCTGTGAACATCTAGCTGGTAGTTGACCATCTCAGCGATGGTCTGAGCGTCTGCTGCAGAGCCGGACAGAGCACAGTAGATCTTGTCATGGAGGGGAGACAGCTTGTTCATCACTCTGTTCACCACTGATGCCCTGAAAGGAGGGATAAAGAGGGTGAGTGTGTGCGTGATTGTGGCGTGAAGAGGTTTAGGGGGAAGAAGATGATATGAAGATAGTGGGTCTGTAAGGACTTCGCTATTATGCAGCCAGAAGTGGACAAACACGCGCGCGCACATATGCACGCACTAACCTACCCTGCAGACACCCGGGAATCAGACCCCAGTACGACCCCTCCATCATACTCGATGCCAATGATGGTTGTCTACAAACAGATCAAGAAGCAATAAACATTTTAATTCATTTCACGCACTTGTAGTTCCGCATGTGGCCCAGCAGTCCTTCGCTAGCCTACAGGTGTTCAGCGCACATGAACAGGCCAGAAATCTCTCAAACACATTAAAAATCTCATACTTACTCCGGTTTTCACCTCCTCAGATAACCACTCAGGCTCTGGCCCCGTTTCTTCCAACATGCTGATGCACTGAGACTATAAGGTAACGACAAGTACGATCACCGTGTCTGTCTGCCCGGAAAGTAAATGTGAAATCAGACGCGAAACGAGACCGTAGCTATATTGTTTGCTTGTTGTTGGAAACCTTCTTTATCGCTATTAAACAGTTTTAGACGCGTTTACAAAATCAGACATCAGGCGGACTCCATGTTTTCCTAAGTTGAATCGAAATCGAAAGTTAAAGTGTCCCTCCTCTGCAATGAGCTCTGCGTGTACTAAATTAACCAATCGAGCTTCACTGCAATGGACCCACATTTCATTAAAGTTGCTAGGCTACTGAAGTGTGTGCATCAGACTTTGGTTATCATTAAGTTAAATAGCTTAGGCCACAAAGGCATTCATTGCCACGAAACACTTAATACCGTACTGTAGAATAGGCACTGTAGGCTAATGTGTAAGAATCTTAAAATTATTTGGGACAACACTAGCAACAAGAACTGTGATCTACAGAACACATCACACATCCATTAAGATATTTTTAAGCACATTGGCCTAAATTAAATAATGAAGAGAGGTTTTGTAAATGTTGTTTTATTTACTATTTATTCACAATAAACAACACAAAACATGCGTTATTGACACAAAAGGGAGAAAGATACCATTTGGTTTGTATAAACAGACCTGCATCAAGTTTTTCATTAGTAGGCAATTAACTAATTTTTCAGGTGAGTGTTACATCCCAGTCCTACACAGAAAAAAATCCTGATACACTTGTGCAATGCAAATTTATGCAGAAATCCTAATTTTATTGGCTGTTTAAAAGTCGTCACTCATCATGGAACTTGGGCAGCTTGTCACCAGGTACCACCACATGCTCCACCCCCGTTTCCGTGATCACCACCAGGTGAGCCACGCCCCCGCTGACGTTGTCTCTGCCCATGGCCAGAGCAAGAGCTGCGAGCACAGAGGAAGAAGGAAACAGACAGGAACAAAAAGCAGGAGACATTAAGGTCAAGTTAGAGAAGTGCAGACATGCAGGGTATAATGTTGAAACACAACCTAATTTTTTAAATTCTTCATAATCTTCTCATAAAAGAGGGACATGCAACACTGCAGATCCTTGGGTATTAAGTATGTAAGAGCAGAAACATCTTTCCAGGTTCATTTTCTATACGTCAAACTAAGTCATCCCCATGACAACTGAGCAAACTTAAACTACTGAAAACCATGACATGTTATTGAAAGATCTGGAGAACCTTGAGTAGAGATTTCTATGGCAAACTCATTCATCATTATATATTTTTAATGAAAACAAACCCAACAAGGATTTGCTAAACATGAATGCACATCTTCCGCTACACCTTTGATTCATTCATTTTATGAAATAAAATCCCAATAATATAACGGTACCATTAGTGGCAAACTGTAGACATTCCTCTCTGCTCATGTCGGGTGTGTATTTGGCGTCAACGTAGCCGTGGATGTAAGTGCTGCCTGAGCCGCCGATGGTAACCGGCTGTCTGACTAACATCCCACCTAGAGCCACAACATACACCTGGAGAAGGATGGAGAAGATCAGTAAAATATCAAGGTGGCCTTCCTACATACCATCATCATCACTGCTTCTCTGATGTTTCACTGTCTTTACAATCACCACCTACCTGTGGTCCGTTCTTCCTGTCCCAGCCAGCTGTGATGAAGCCGGCCTGTAGCTCATCCTTGTTTTTGTAACACAGTTCTTTCAGCACCGATGCAGCTGATATCACCAGAGGAGGGGCCTCCATCTGGACACTGAGGATTATGGAGGATCAAGCAAAATCAGAGAGAGTCAAAACTTTAAGATGAAGACATAATATAGTACGTGTTGTCTTGGATTCTCAAATTATACAATTGTACAAGTGAAGAATCAGTCGTATGTGTGTTTATTGTAGCTTTGTGAGACAGTTGTAGCACATAAATTATATATGTTAGTTTGCATGAATACAACTGTGTATGACTGTCTTTGCCCAGGAGTCATAAAAAGAATTAAAAGCCAGTCTGGACATTTGATTGATATAATTTCAGTGTGAAATGTGATGTGAAAAGTGATGAAAATGTTTTCTCTGTGTGCATATTTAAGTAATATGGCCCAGTGTATTCATGTGGGAGTCTCACCTGTGGAAGGACAGGTGAAACTTTGCAGCCTTGGTGACGGCCTGGGCATCGGCGAGTGAGCCAGCCATGCAGCAGAAGATCCGGTCATGAACCTGAATCACCTTGTTGATGGTCTTAGATGATACATATTCTCTGAAAAGAGAAAGAAAGAGAGGATGAACAAAGCCATAATGCAGAGAGACCTCAAAAATAGACAACATTTGCAGTTGGGAGAAGAGAGGTTGTTAATTAAATTAAAAATTGTTGAATGTTACATAAGTAAAAGTATGTAAGTAACATTAGCAAAATACTATACTGTGATGTAAAAAGTATTCAATGCAGAAAATTTTCCCCTGTGACTGTGACAGATTCATTGTGTGCGAAGAAGCATTTTACTGTTTTAGGTCTAATCACTTTATGTAATGTTGGGTAGATAAATCTATAACAATGCATTATATTTTATAAGCCCTATATATGTTATTTAAATAAAATCATCATTTCTCCACTTTAAAACACCTGTAGTCTATAATAAATCTTTCAAAGGTTCTGTACTCCACATCATCCTACTTCTATGTGCAGAATTTTCTTTCTGTGTATCAAATTTAATTTTTGGACTTTTTCTTTGTCAAGCAGTCCCTCTTCTGTATGAAAATAACATCCTCACCCTCCCATGGAAGCTCGGGAATCTGACCCAATCACGACCCCTCCATCAAAAGTGGCAGCCAGGATGGTGGTCTGAGGGAGGAGAGAGGGACACAGTGGGATTGCTGAAAAGTTTAGGTTCTCCAGCATTAAAAAGGTTATAACAGAAGATAAACAGGCATATTTATTCGTCATGGATTTGTGATCATTCATGCAGGCTATGAATTCTGGGATTTAGAGTTCTGTGATGATGGTTTCAAGTTTTTTTTTATAGTACCTGAAACTGAGAGTGTAGCCGGTCGTTTCTTTGTAGAAATGTAAAGAATAACATCTGTAAGAGCTAACAACTAAACAGTTCACTGATATTAAAACACGTGGATTGTCCAGTCGGTTTAAGTTCACTTTTTGTTTGGTCAATAATCAGGTACAGCATCACCTGTTCACCCGCGAAATCGGTTATCGATCAATTAACGCGTAATAGGCTTTGATGCTGCTTCGGTAGCCTAGATAGAGGACCGGTCCGGATTTACTTACCCCTGTGCTGACTCCTTTGACTCGAGAATCCGTGCAGCGTTTCTCCATTTTCACTACAAAATCGAAAGGAAGAAGAAGAGGTGACGCTCAGAACAGCGACCTCAGGCGCACCGAGACAGAAGCCGGAGTCAGATCCAGTATGGCGCTATCAAATGTCCTCGAAACTCCTGCAGCTGGGTTTAATTTCGACAACGCAGCGAGGTATGATCTTCTCTTTATGTCTTCTGAGCAGCAAACTGTATCGATAATGACAGAAAATACAAAAGGAAACTGTCGGTTACACTGAGCTTTCACCGGGATCTAAAGTGAAAGTAACTTTTTTTCCTGCTTGTTTGTCAGTTTAATCAGGGAAACAATATAGGGATGACGTGTTCACGGTTATTACTAGGCTATATCTATAACCTACAGTTACCTATATTAAGCACTTGACCTCCCCCCCCTGTTGATCACCATCCCTCCTCTCTCTCTAGGAATGCTGCGTTAGAGGGTCTTTTTAAAGGAGGACAGGCACCTAAACCTCTGAAAACAGGCACCACGATAGCTGGAGTTGTGTTCAAGGCGAGTATAAAGCTGTTTAAAGTGAAAATATTAACGGACCAAAACAGTGACTTGCTATGTTTCAATCCATGAACTATAAATTTGATTTTTGAATGTATTTCTCAAAGCATACCAGGTTGCATAGCCTACTGGGTAGCCAATGTTTTTCCTTAATTCTTGTATAATATTAAGGTAAATTTGCAGTAACATAGCATAACTGCCTTTTAACATCTAAATGACTTATCTTGAATTTTTCATTAGTTGTGAGCACAGATTCTTATTCTCTCAGTGTATGGGCCTCTTCAACCTGCAAATGGCAACCCAGTTACGTTGCCAACCCAACATAGACATCACAGAAACATTTCTTTGAATGTGGTATTTTCTTATTTTAAAAATATTGCAGCTGCAGTAATGTATAGCAGTCATCTGGGAGCATGACTAAACAAGCTTTTCTTTTGACCTTCATTTCCACAATGCATAACTTTGACAAAAACACAAAGGCTGACCAGTACATCCACTGCCAGTGACTGGGCAGCTTCACTGGACATACTGAGATTTTAGTGCCGTGCCCAAGGGCACCTTAAGGGTAGTTGTATGAGAATGAAGCACTTTCTCTATAGATCTGTTGATGTAATGCATGTCAGGCACATAAATATCATTTGAACAATAACCTTGGTTACTAATATCCAACTTCATCTTTTTTGGCGCAGGATGGGGTGGTGCTGGGAGCTGACACAAGAGCTACATCAAGTGAAGTGGTGGCCGACAAGATGTGCGCCAAGATCCATTACATTTCTCCAAATATATAGTAAGTCTCAAACATGAAACCATAAGCGGAGAAATCTATCTTCAGATACTCACCATCATCATTCTGTGACATTCAGTGAAACTACAGTTGTTTTTCATTGAAGTATTGTCAATTGATTTTCTGATTCACATTCTTCCATAAACTCCTTAACTTCCATTTAAGGGATTTCCTACATATCTCAGAATGCCCTACAGTCACTTTGTATTATAAGTATTAAAGTTAGGCTGGTAAGAAAACCTATGTCCTATGGTGTCTTCTTGTTAAAGCCAGAAAATCTACTCAAGACTTGTAAATACAGTATAAATACACACCACTGATGACAGATTGCCCAAGATTCAAGTTGTGGTTGCATTAAATTCTGGGCTATTGGAGCTGCTGTGACAAAAGAAATGAGTCGCTTCCTCTGCTGTATGATGGATTTCTGTGACTGAAAAGTAGATTGATAAAGAAGCCCGCTCTCTACATATCCCTCTTTCTCTTCCCTTTAATCTTTCCCGCTCTGACTTTATAATTCCCCATTTATTTTTCTTCTTTCCCTCATTTTTCTTTTACAATTGCTCTAATTCCTCTCTCTCTCTCTTGCTAGTTGTTGTGGAGCCGGTACAGCAGCAGATACAGAGAAGACCACAGAGCTTCTGTCCTCCAACCTCACCATCTTCTCTCTGAACAGCGGGAGGAACCCTCGTGTTGTCATGGCTGTCAACATACTACAGGACATGCTGTACAGGTTTGTGTTGTGCACTCATCTGTAACCGTGTGCAGAGGATTATGAATGAGTTAAACATTAGTTCATTAAAAACTGTGGTGTTTATTAGGCTTCTCAGGCTTTGATCTCTGTGTCCGTCAGGTATCACGGCCAAATTGGTGCCAATCTTATACTGGGAGGAGTAGACTGCACTGGGAACCACCTGTACACCGTGGGGCC
>NW_024040817.1:9850192-9883267 GCF_014851395.1 Micropterus salmoides
AAATTTGAAAGAATTAGTAAACATTCTTTGAAGCAAATTTAAGAACAGCTTTAAACAGGAGTAGCCAAAGCAGTATCAGACTCATCAACAATAAAATAAAAAACAGAAATGTCAGTATCAGACTTAGATAGAAAAAAACAGCATCATACTCCAAGGAGAGAAAAATTAACAAAAAAAAAAAATATATATATAAACAACCTTATTTATAGGCCAAGGAAAACAAGTGCGTTTTCACTAAGTCACTTTTCATTTTGTTCACTTTCATTCATTTTTTCTCATAAATTTGCCACCTTATGGGAATCTAACCCCTCCCTCAGTTTGTAATGTTTTGTTTGTTTGTTTTTACTTCAGTGGCCCTAATACATCGTCACAGTGTTAAAAGAAGAAAAGTTTTCACATTCAAGGTTTTTCTTGCCTGTACTATTTTGCAGTAGCTTAATGCAGCTCTATTTGAATCTCATGTCTTTGTGTCTCTTCAGTTTGCTTGCATTTATGTATATGAATGTTGCCCAACAAAGCAGGATAAATGAAATTATCCATCTTTATTTACGCTCTTGCGGATCAGGCGATAGAGATGACCTGCTCCCACTGCAAGGTGACCATGTTGAAGGGCCAAACAGCTTACCAGAAGAAGGGATTCACGGACGTCTTCTGCTCCAAAAACTGCTTATTTGAAATGTTTCCCATCAACAAACCAGTGCCCAAGACCTGTCATCACTGTCACAAGTGAGTCGGTGAAAAACATCACTTCACCCTGCAGGACTACACCTCTATTCTTGCACGTAGTAGCCTACGTAGTACTAAAAAACCTTGTTGTAGTAGTTTCTTTTGTGTCATTTCATTTTGTAACAAACTGTTTATAATCTCCCCTCTTCATTCTGGCAGGGCGATATCGCAGCCTCTGGACCTCATCATGGCTGCAGTGGACGTTAAGGGCACTATGAAGGACTTCTGCAGTGTGACCTGCCTAACCTCTTTTAAGTCCCCCCCACAGTCGAGCTGCAGCATGTGCAACAAATCCTGCACTGTAAGCTAACATTTTTCTTCAACTACAAAACATTGTCAGCAAAACCATTCATATTAACTATAAACTGCATCATACTCACTGCTCCTTTTTTCCCCTCCACAGACCACATGTGAGTTGACCCTGAACAAGGCCGTTCACAAGTTTTGCAGCGACTCCTGCTTAGAAAATTTCCGCAGGGACAACGTGGGCGTCTGTGAGAACTGCAGCTCCTCCTGCTACAAACCGCTCATGCTGATGCTGGAGGAAGAGACCAAAACGATCTGCAAGGAAGAATGTCTGGAGGAGTTCAAAGAGGTGCAGAAATATTAACATGATGGTCACTTAATGCGACATTATATAAGAATTGGTTCTATGTGCGGCGTGTTGGCGAAGAAGAACAACAATAACACACCAGGAATGAGGTTAGATATTCATAAATAATAGAGCTGGGGTCATCTGGGTTTTGTTCTCAGACAACCAAAAGTGGGTCAATGTAGTTTTTAGCTCCGTTAAACAGAGGGGTCACTGAGGCAGGATTTAACAGAGCATTTGTTAGGGACTATTTTCAGCCAAAGATTAATGCACATTTTGGGTTCATTAGTGAGTATTAATCAAGGGCACTGCGGTCAGGCCAGCTGCTGTTCAGAATCTGGTGCACATCTGTTTGTGCAGTTATGATACAGGCACTGAAAGCAGCCAAAAAGCCCAAATATGAGTTATTCATAAGAAATAGCTTTAAAAAATAACAAACAAACAAGTTATAATTTTTGGAAAACGTAGATGCAACCCTTCAAGCTCTAATGATACATAACAAAGTAGAAAATGTGAAGTTATTCCACTATGATTTTTAAAGATAATTCAGATAAAATCACCTCCACTGACATTTCTGTCAATCTGTACTCTATTTCCCTGAGAGGTTTGCTCAAAATTCAAATGAATTCCTACTGAGAAGGTCATTAATAAACCCGTCAAGGATTTTTTTTTTTTATAGGAGAGAAAACATTTTTAAAATTTTATTATTTTGGTGCATAACAATAAACATAATTGATAAAAACATATAAATGAAAGATAAAGAGAGAGCAAGTACTGCAGGGAAAGAATCATAAACCATATGAAAAGAATAATAAAGGCATATAAACATATTTTTGTAAATTAATTTTGGTCATCAGTGGTCTCCTGAGCAGGGATAGTACTGTACTATCTTCACGTTGTATGTATATTGTCCATTGTAAGGCTCAAACTCAGATCATGTGACGCTCTGACTTAACTATTATTAACTGTTTTTGGCAACATATTGTCACATTATTAACTACATTTATCAAATTTTGAACTTTTTTATGTCCTTTTTGGCTGCCCGCAGCACCTGTACCGTAATTACAGGAGCAGAGGAGCAACAGATTGTAAAAGTCAGCTCTGTTAACTGCAGGACGTGGCTGTACTAAATACACAGTGAAGCGGTGTATTCATAGTTTTGTATAGCGGAGAATTGCCTTTTTTATTCTCTGTCTTTTCTTTTCTGCGAGCTCGGTATCGGAACATGAAGTGCTTTGTACCCGGTTGTGGAAATGTCCGCACGTCAAGATTATCTACCCCACAAAAATTTCACGTTTTCCCCTCCGATCCGGCGCTGTGCTGCAAGTGGCTGGAGGCCATCAAGAACCCTTGTTTCGATCCAAAAGTTACAACCGTGCTCATGACCAGGGTTCACGGTCTTCGTGTGTGCAGCGACCACTTCAGACATAAGGACTACGTAGGAGGGAAAAGGCACTATTACGCAGGGTTAAAGCGAGGTACTGTCCCGTCACTGCTGCCCTGGACAGAGCGAGAAGCAGAAACTGAACCGACAACATCCATGCCTCAGCAACAGGTAACGGTAAGCCGGCAGCAGTGCCTCTGAGCAGCTGGCTAATTTAAATATGTCGGATATTAACGTTTTGTGCCGCTGCGTAAGTGTTACCATTACATTTCACAACAGTAACACTGGTGGGTATTTAAATTGTTTGTTTTTTTTCACGTGAAAATCGAGTTCCTGGACTACATATAATAAAACAAATTTTTCTGTGGCTTAAATGCAGTGCATATACGTCAGTGTTAATGTATTAGTTTCGTTTGACTGGACCTTTTTGGTTTTGTGCTGCCACAGATCAGCATGCAGGAAGGTAATGTTTTCATTTCAGGTCAATGCCACGGAAAGTCTTTGATGAGCATGCGCAGTGGCTTCTGTCTGTCAGATATATCCCCTTAGATGAGGGGAAAAAATGTCTGGAGCTCCTCAAAATAAACTACACTGGCTGCAGTCAGTGCAATGAAGGGACATGTCATCCAGTGCAGCCTGGTGGCTGATGTTTTTATTATTTTTAAACAAAAATGGAGGTCTGTCGGACGGGGGAATAAGTTATATAAGGCTTTGCCTACACAAGTGTTGCTTGTTGCACGATACAGATTGTTTTTGGTCCTTCAGTGGGATTTGCTGACAGGAACAGAACTATACAGTGGGTACGGAAAGTATTCAGACCCCTTTAAATTTTTCACTCTTTGTTTCATTGCAGCCATTTTCCAAAAATCAAAAAAGTTCATTTTATTTCTCAGTAATGTACACTCAGCACCCCATCTTGACAGAAAAAAAACAGAAATGTAGAAATTTTTGCAAATTTATTAAAAAAGAAAAACTGAAATATCACATGGTCATAAGTATTCAGACCCTTTGCTCAGTATTTAGTAGAAGCACCCTTTTGATCTAATACAGCCATGAGTCGTTTTGGGAAAGATGCAACAAGTTTTTCACAGTTTTTGGGTATCCTCTGCCATTCCTCCTTGCAGATCCTCTCCAGTTCTGTCAGGTTGGATGGTAAACGTTGGTGGACAGCCATTTCAGGTCTCTCCAGAGATGCTCAATTGGGTTTAAGTCAGGGCTCTGGCTGGGCCATTCAAGAACAGCCACGGAGTTGTTGTGAAGCCACTCCTTCGTTATTTTAGCGGTGTGCTTAGGGTCATTGTCTTGTTGGAAGGTAAACCTTCAGCCCAGTCTGAGGTCCAGAGCACTCTGGAAAAGGTTTTCGTTCAGGATATCCCTGTACTTGGCCGCATTCATCTTTCCCTCGATTGCAACCAGTCGTCCTGTCCCTGCAGCTGAAAAACACCCCCACAGCATGATGCTGCCACCACCATGCTTCACTGTTGAGACTGTATTGGACAGGTGATGAGCAGTGTCTGGTTTTCTCCACACATACCGCTTAGAATTAAGGCCAAAAAGTTCTATCTTGGTCTCATCAGACCAGAGGATCTTATTTATCACCATCTTGGAGTCCTTCAGGTGTTTTTTAGCAAACTCCATGCGGGCTTTCATGTGTCTTGCACTGAGGAGAGGCTTCCGTCGGGCCACTCTGCCATAAAGCCCCGACTGGTGGATTGCTGCAGTGATGGTTGACTTACTACAACTTTCTCCCATCTCCCGACTGCATCTCTGGAGCTCAGCCACAGTGACCTTTGGGTTCTTCTTTACCTCTCTCACCAAGGCTCTTCTCCCCTGATAGCTCAGTTTGGCCGGACGGCCAGCTCTAGGAAGGGTTCTGGTCGTCCCAAACGTCTTCCATTTGAGGATTATGGAGGCCACTGTGCTCTTAGGAACCTTAAGTGCAGCAGAAATTTTTTTGTAACCTTGGCCAGATCTGTGCCTTGCCACAATTCTGTCTCTGAGCTCTTCAGGCAGTTCCTTTGACCTCATGATTCTCATTTGCTCTGACATGCACTGTGAGCTGTAAGGTCTTATATAGACAGGTGTGTGGCTTTCCTAATCAAGTCCAATCAGTATAATCAAACACAGCTGGACTCAAATGAAGGTGTAGAACCATCTCAAGGATGATCAGAAGAAATAGACAGCACCTGAGTTAAATATGAGTGTCACGGCAAAGGGTCTGAATACTTATGACCATGTGATATTTCAGTTTTTCTTTTTTAATAAATTTGCAAAAATTTCTACATTTCTGTTTTTTTCTGTCAAGATGGGGTGCTGAGTGTACATTACTGAGAAATAAAATGAACTTTTTTGATTTTTGGAAAATGGCTGCAATGAAACAAAGAATGAAAAATTTAAAGGGGTCTGAATACTTTCCGTACCCACTGTATATATGAAATAACCAGCCTTAATCTTATTACATGTCATTTAGGGCTGATGAATATTGAAAATGGCAAAATACCCAAGTGCAATGTCCAAAACATTTTTTTTTTTTTAAATAATGCATTGTAATGCTACAGAGAAGCCCGGGCCTACAAATCATATTCTCCAGACATAAGGAAACATCCATGTTTTGTACAGACCCCAGGAAAAACACACACCTTGTATACGTGGGATAAGTGGGTATGGATGGACCCTTCCCATTAGCATTGACTGATGTCGCAATATCTATCAATAATATATTTTTTTGCATTTTATTCAGCCCTAAATCAAACTTAAAAGGGTGGGATGGAGCCAATCCCAGCTGACATTGGCGAGAGGCGGGTACTCCCTGGACAGGTCGCCAGTCCATCATAGGGCTTCAGGTGGTTTTATCATAGCAGTCCAACACCGCCCAAATTAAATTTACATTTGAGAAGATGTAATCAGAAAATACTTGACATTTTTTACCTGATAAATGATTGAGATTATTACTAATTTTGATAAGTTTAATAAAATTGTTTACAAACTGTAGGATGTGCTTAAAAAATAAGCAGAACACCACCAGCAGCTGTACATTTAAAATTGGCAGTTACTTTGAAATAAGAAACTTTACTAACATGCGCATAATAGACAAATGTGGAAACTTAAACTCCATATTTGATAATTGAACCACTCAGTTCTCAACCATGGGCGTTAATCTGCCACTGTAATGACCTCCAGCCGCTCCCCCCCCCCCCCCCCCCCCATGTTGGATTCTGCTAAATGAGATACTTACTCTGTTTTACAGAAAATCCAGACGCCCCACCAGTGCACCATGTGTGAAACTTCTCGACCGATGTCGGAAATGGTTCATCATAAAAGTGATGAGAACACAGTGGAGCTTTTCTGCACTCGTACCTGTGTGACGTCTTACACATTACGGCCCGCAATCGTATACAAACTTCAAGGTACGGGGCAATAAGTTTGTCAAGATGGCTTTTTTTTTTTTTTGGTTGATGTCTCTCTCTCTTCCTCCTCTGTATTCAGACGGAAAATAACACTTCATTAAAAACACACAGGGCTGTGTTGTTGTGGGTGGGTTGCTGCAAGTACCACTGAGACACTAAAATATGATCCAGAAAGTTCAGACTGAGTAACACATCTGTGAATTTTAATGCTTATCAGACAGCAGTTAATAATGTTATGAAAATGATTTTAAAGTTTCCTTAAAGCTCTAATGGTGTGAAGGCTTTTAGGCCATTTTTGGAAAATGTTCAGTTGTGAGGACTTGTAGATTTATCCAAATGTAGAGGGGATGCTGAATTGTTGGGCAGATTCAGTTCTGGGAAACATTGGATTATGTTTGCATTCTTTATGTGACTATCTACTATCTCAGCTGTATATGTCTTTTCCGTGTTTTACATGAGAAGAATCTCTGTGTTGCTGGACCATTCAGGAACTTGACAGGATGTACTTTGGTTTGCTTCTTTATGTCACAGAGAGGGATGGAGCGGACTCTGTTGAAGTGGAAGGGTGTGTTTGAATGAAGGTTTTGATTTGTGTGTAGGTTCTAAGATCTATTTTGATTTTTGTCTCTTGACTAATAGGTAAACAAATACAGTTTATATTACAGACTAATACACATGTATTTCACACGGCTTGTAGTGGCTGAATCCAAATGGAAGATGTTCTGTAGCGTCTTGACCAACACTTGAAGCTGAAGATGAAATTAAAGTTTATCGTGGCATCTCTAACATCTGCTGCTGATAGAGAATTAAGGTTATACCTACTGCCTCTTATGCTGCCTGCACCACATTTAACAGTGTATCCCCACCCTATCTACCAGCAGCCATTCCTCACACCACCTGACATGCCTTAAAATAGATATTCTGCAGTTTGACACAGATTGCAACCGTTTTATTCGACCCAGCTCGTTCAGTGTGACATGACATGGAGATTGTTATCACACAGCTTGTTTGATTTCTCTGTCCTTGCTCAAGAGGTCGGCAGTCCCACATTAGGTTCAAAAAAGTTAAAACTGCTGACTCACTGATTAAAACTTTACAAATGTATTAATTCACTGTGTTGTAGGGATGATTAATCGGGAATATGCATGTTGTTTTGTGATTGGACTGCAGCAATGCAGGGGAAATGTTTCCTTTGCAAATACTGTACATTAACAATTACAATGTCCTTGTATCTGCTTACAACTACGTAATGGTGTATTATAAACTATTTAATAAATGTTTATGTTTGTACATGTTAATGTGTTTAACAGTTTGCAGTAAACCTAATCACATGTTTGTGATTTCTCCCTTCAGGAAAGAAAGGCTCAGATGGGTTGAAGAAGAAGAAATACAAGCAATCAAATGCGACATTGATTATTGTAAGTATCTTTCATACATTAAATAAAATTCAGAGCGCGACAACACTGTGCGCGTAACAATACACCTAAATAAATAAGTAGCTAGATAATGATACAGATGCCATTGCTATCATGTTTTGTTAAAGCTTTCATTCTGAGGCACAGCAGGAAAGCACCAAGAAACAACACTTGGTCTGATTTGATCCTTGCTAAACAGGGTTACACGTGAGTCCAGCAACAACTTCTAATCACTGTACCATTACTGTGCATTCATCCCACAGAAGGATGCAAAGACCACTTCAGACTCCGCTGTAAATGAAAATGACGCATCTGCCGCTGATTCGGACACACCAACTCTGATCATTACAGACTCGTGTGTTCTCTGTTGCCACTGTGGAAAGAAACTGCCGAAAGGACAGACTCTTTACCAGCCGCAGAACTCCCCGGAGGTTTTTTGCTCATCCTCTTGCCTCTCTGAAAGGCATCCCAGCATCAAAGTAGCCACCAAGAACTGCTACAACTGCTTTCAGTAAGTCCATCATATTTTCTATCAAATGTCGTCTGGATGTCACCTCTCTTCCTTTTGTTGCAGGATTATTTGTGTTTGTGCATTTGTATGAAAGACACAGAGAGCGAGAAAGATTGAGTCAAGAGTGAATCAATCCAAAATTTAGATAATTATGTTCCAATTATTAGCAAAGTTATAATAAATAATTTTGACTGTCAGTTAATTGTTTAACGTTCCTGTGTTCCAGCTACTCGTGGGAGTTTGCTGCTTTTCTTTGTCTTGTGTGATCATGAACTGAAAATCTTTAGGGTTTGGTGTGCTGATTGGATAAAACAAGCAATTTGATGACCTCACCTTGAGCTTAAAGCTTAAAGAAATTGTGATCGCCATTTTTCACTATTTCCTGAACAATTAATAGAGAAAGTGATCATAACAGATAATTGCTTGCAGCCCTAAAATTTTGTGATGCTGTTAAACACCAGCAAAACTGTGACTATTTCCTCACTCCAAAACAAGAATTATTGTAGATTTCTGAGACATTTAGTTTCCTGCAGGTCAAGTAATGCAAATGCTACATTAAATTCAGGAGATTTGAAGGACTGCTGCCAAAGATCTTCATCCATTCTTTGAAAAACCGAGGTCTCTATGTTGCAACAAAGACCTTTGCTGCGTTGCAACAAAGGTTGGAGGACCTGTACAGCAGACAAAATTTTTCATATCGGCGAATATCCTCTTGCTCTTTTTCCTTCAGGGTGATAATGCGGCCTCACAACATAATCCTCGCTCCGGTTGATGATTCGGGAACTATGAAGGAATTATGCAGCAACACCTGCCTCTCTTCTGTCAACTCAAAGAGGAAAATTACTGCCCCACAACCCCCACCTCTAACAGGACCTCGGTCAGAGTGCAGGATGTGCGCCAAATTCTGCTTTGTAAGGAAACAAATAAATCAACTCTTGACTTTTAGTTAGATCTGTTTTGATATATTACAATTGGGATTATGCAGTTCTTTGATGATGCAATGTGATATGATATTTAAAGGACAAGTCTGGCTGCTTTTGTTGTTGAACAGTGAAACAATTGTTTGTACAGTCAGTTATAGATCTTTAGAGCAATGTCCCTGCATGAAAATGATCTAGTAAGCAAATGCCACTGATGAGTTTTTAAAGGTGAGGTCGAAAGCACAGAGGAAAAAGCTATATCATGCTATACTTGTAAGTAGGCTCAATTAATTTCGTTTTCATTGGATAATTTGAATAAAAATATCACTAGCTTTATCCTTTTAAAATAATCACCACAAATGTGAAAGGAACATATATTTAATTCTCTATTTATAATAATTAACCTGTAGTTAACAAACACATGCTCATTTCTCATCCACAGTGCAAATTCAAGCTGAACCTGGATGGCTTAATGTACAGAATATGCAGCGACGCCTGCTTCATCAACTACCACAAAGTCAACAACTTGCCCCTGTTTGCTTGTGACGTCTGCAGCTCCGTCTGCCACTACAAACGGTTCATGCTGAAGATGGATGACGCCAGTAAAACCATCTGCAGTGCAGAATGTCTGGTCAAGTTTAAAGAGGTGAAGAAATCAAATGTCAAAATCATTTAAAGTCACTCATTTGACAAGAAGAGTAAATATTAAGGAACCAGTGTTGGAATAAGTTTCACATTAGCACATTATTACACAGTGCTGCAGACCATGCATACTACTAAGCTATAAATTCACTCAGCACAGACTGTCCAATATAAAACTTATTTCCTTATACACTGCACAATTTTGTTGTTTTGCAGTTTTGTAATGATGGCAGATGGCACGTTAGGATGAGGAATATGACAAATATTGCTCGGGGGGAGAAGAATTGGTAAATAAATAAATGTATGCCAGGACCAAAAAATTTAATCAAATTAAAATAAAATGAGCAAGTAAAGATGATTAGAAAATCATAATTATTTGACCAACAATATTATTTACTGGTATATTCATTTATATTTTGACTAGTGGTATAATCTTTTACTACATTTTTGAGGTTATTTTAGTTTACAGAAAAAATACTTATGAATTAAGAAGCATTTTAATATTTGACAAAACACCTTTGAAGCTTAAACAGCTAACTAACAATTAAATCATTTATTTTCTTAGAGATTTAGCCAAACGCTCATATCACGATTATTTGAACCTGTCTGATCAGCAAATCGTTTTTCGTGCCTCACATCGTTTCTCTGCTGTTTGTTTTATAACTCTGCAGAAAATTGAGACACCTCAGCTGTGCCCCATGTGCCAGACGTCCCATCAGATGTCAGACATGGTTGAAAATGAAAACGACGAGGGCAGTTTGGACTTCTTCTGTAGCAACAGATGTATGGTGGTACACAAGGCTCAATCGTTAACCGTTTCAGGTACTGCAGTCTTCTTTTTTCATTAAAAAGGATCTCTTCCCTTCTACTTTCACTCTCCTCTGCCTTTATTTACATTGCCTAGGTACTTTGCACTGAATTATACAATTCAGTTTGAACAAAGAATGGTCACATTTGGCTGCCTCATTTACTCAAACAACAAAGTTCACTGAATATAATCACTTCATTGAGTTAGAGCATCTACTCTACCCTTGAGAATGTGTTTCTAGTGTTTACAGGCACATCTCTCTATGTAGACCATTATTGTGTTTTAAATCCATTACCATTTGACACATTTCCATCATCATAGGAAGGAACTGCCCATCATCCAAAGAAAATGATGTTAAAGAAGTGAAGCCACCACTACCAAATTTGGACTTTGTGAGTATTGTAATACATTCAATGGATTCAAGGCATGCCTTTAAACCACATTTCCTTGTTTGAGCAGCCACAGCATTTTTTTGTTGTGATAGGTGTGATGCACAATATAGCAATAACAATAATAAGTAATAATACTAGAAAGTTGGACTAACTAATAGTATTTCTTCTCTTGGTGAGTTGCAGTGTGTACACGTAAGACAGTAGATTTGCTAAATTGAACTCCAGTTAGAATCGTCACAATTCTCCACACAGACTTCTCTGTTGTATATGTTACACAACTGATCAGTATCTCTCTGCACTCCTCATCAAGATAAAAGAAGAGCCCATTGATGAGGAGTACAATCAGAATCTGTCATCCTCCATATCCACAGAAAACATCAAGGACGAGCCTAATAGGGTGAAGGTAGGAGACAAGCCAGCAGAGCATGTATTTCATTTATACGTCGTTAAAGTTAAAAGTTGAGCATTGAAAATAATACCTACGTAAAAGTATGTATGTATAATGAACAAAATTAACTTGAAGTATCAAAAGTAAAGTGCACATAATGCCAAATGGCTCTTTTTTGATGGTCGTTTAGGTTGATCAACACTATCTTGTTGCTGCTGTTTACGTTCTCACTGACGCAGATTAAAAAATTGACTGTAGAATTATTTCCTGTGTATATGTGTGCATGTATATTCTATAAACAACTGGTCTATATTGCTTTATTTTTGTTAGTGTCTACTAATATATTGTAACTATCTGTTAAGTTCTGTGTGTGCAGCATAAAGATACAAAAATATTAATTTGTCATATAATGATAAATAAATTGCCTACAGATGGAGATAACGCAAAAGAATTTATGTCTGTAATTGAATCTCTAAAACCTTGCTTTACATTGCGGGAAAAATATTTCATTTAAGTCAGCTTTTTTAGAAATGTACGGTATGTCTGCATCTTGAAAGAAGTAAGAATAACTGCTTAAGGTACTAGAGTTATGAAAAAGAGTTTAAAAAATAAACAAGATGATTTGCATTGAACGTCTTAAAATATTAATACACTGGTCGGTCAGATACTTTAACTTGAGTCTAAAATTACTTTATAAAGAAGAGTTTTTTTTCCATTGAACAATAGAACATGTTTTAAAAGCTTAACATTTGTTTGTTCATTTTAAAATTGTGCAAAATAACAACAGTGGTCAAATAAATGTAATGGATCAAAAATACAACATATCCCCTGGAAATATAGTGGAGTATAAATAGATAGGTGAATAAAATACAAATACTTAAGGAAAGGTTCCTTTTTTTACCTCAAGTACAATACTTAAAAGCACTTTGTTGCATTCCACAATTAGAAATCTATGTAACTGTCACTGCATTATCTTACTCTTTTGTTTATGACAGGAGGAATTGAAGATTGGTTCAGTCTTTTCCTTGAAGGGAGACACACTCTCCCACTCGCCCACTCTCACCCACATGGATTTGCCTGCGTCTTGCTCCAGCTGCAAAAAGGTCCTGATGGACGGAGAGACAGTTTATCAGAGGAAGCTCCATGCAGATATATTCTGCTCCACCCCATGCCTTTTGAAATTTTACCAAATTAAACAAGTTAGGAAGACCTGCCACTTCTGCCTTCAGTGAGTCATACAGTAGTTTATTTTCACCATTTCTTCTTCTCATCTCACTTACTTTCAAATGCTCTTCAGCTAAAGCCATCTCAGCTGTTTCTACACATTTTAGCACAGAGATTGTGTATTTCAAACTGATCTCATCTTTCCTCGTTCTCTCAGGGCAATAACAAAGAATGAGGACGTCCTTCCGGCCCCGGTGGATACTGACGGCACAATGAAGGATTTCTGCAGCCAGACCTGCCTGTCCTCCTTCAACTACAAGAGAATCATGTCCACCAAAATTCCCATCGCACCAGTCGCGTCACAGTCACAATGCAGCATGTGCAGCAGATATTGCATTGTAAGAGATGAGGGAACAGATTCCAAAAGCTCAAAAAGTTATATTTCTGAATTGTAATAATGAAGATCACTGCCTGTTATAAGAATGATCTTATAAACTGTGTGTTTTAAAATAACCACAACCACATTCTGATTATGAGTCTACATTTTTCATCAATTACTTTTTAAAGATAAATAAAATCTTCGTCTCCCTTATAAACATTTCAACTCACTACCTCTTTTTTTTTTCCAGGTTCCTGTAAATTGGAATGAATATGAATTATGTTTGACAAACTGTTTATCCTCCTGCAGAGCAAACATGAAATCATACAGCAGGACGTCGTTCATAAGATCTGCAGTGATCCCTGTTTTCTCCGCTTCTGCAACATGAACAACCTGTCAGTCTGTGAGAACTGTCGCTCCAGCAGCAACAGACCCCTCAGTCTCAAGATGGAAGATGGCAGAAAGAAACTCTGCAATGCAGAGTGTCTGGCTCAGTTCAAGCGGGTAACAAAAACATTTTTCAGATGTCAAAGATGATCGAGAAAGAGCTGTACATTTTGGCCATTTTTCTAAAGCTATGGATCCACTTTTAAAGGCTTGTAGCGGAGTGTAGATTTTTTTTATTTGCTTTTAAAAGGGAATGAAACAGTTATTTAAGTAGAAGGTTGTGGGGGAAAAAAACACTAGTCTATGCTAAGCAAAATAAAGATACCGTGAGGATATAACAAAAAGAAACCAAATAAAAAGGGAAAAACATTTATGTGTTCATGTGCTATTTTTGTTTTCAGAAAATCACAACACCACAGCCGTGTGCCATGTGCTGCACTTCCCATTTAATGTCCGACATGGTTGAAAACAAAAACGGTGACGGCACAGTGGAGCTCTTCTGTTCGAGCAGTTGTGTTATGGCATCCAAGATCCAGGCTGTCAGTGCATCAGGTATTGGACCGTAACAAGACGGCTGCTCTGTCTTTGTCCTTCCTTCTCTTGCTCTTTCTGTCTACAAAAACATTCAAGCTCTTAGTAAATCTGTCATAATTGTTTCTATCATAAAACCTCATTTTCTCCACAGGTATTCCATTGAATTGTGACAACAACTGTGGTAAGACTACATTACCAGCCTGCCACCTCGCCATGTCAGATGCGTCCATCAGAAACTTTTGCACTCTCACCTGTGCCATGGCGTTTAAGGTAATAAACCTCTATATAAAAAGACAATAATTATATCACAATCCCACTTTGATATCTGATCTAAACAAAACTGTTGTTAATACACTCCCCTAGTTAATAGGCAACTAAATACATACAAACTAAATTTAAATATTGACCAAATATAATAGGATTACTAAATCTATAATCACCTGCAGTGCTAATTTAAATAAGAAACAGACGTTTCAAAAACTTCTTAAAGATATCTACTAAACCAAAACAACTTTATGTACAACAACACCGTAATGCACAGTGTTTCTTTCTAAGGTGTAAAGACAACTCACTAAGCTCATCAGTAAGCTTCAAGTCCTCTGCTAGGTGGGAATCAAACAAACAACCTTTAAATCCACCTGGATCTTTTCTTATCCGACATAAACAGTACAATTTCTGCAATTACTTTAAAATTCCCATACAACAGTTAAATGACTTGGGTGTTTTAGCCTCACTCTCACTCTCTCTCACTCTCTCTCTCTCTTTTTTGTGCCACAGGAGTCCCAGAAAGACATGAAGTCTGCCACTAGCCCAACAGGAGCCCCCGACCAAACCCAGTGTGATTTCCTCAAACCACCAGGGAAACTGCCGTGCGCTCAGTGTCGACGCATCATAAAAGCTGCGCCCCAAGTCGTACAGAAAAAGGTGGGGTCTGTTTTTAAAGCTAGAATTGGCAACTCAAGCAAAAAGCTATCAGGATGTGATGATGTAACATTCAAAGAAGCAGGTCTGTCAACTAGCTGGGAAGGTCTGTGTCCCCCCCCCTTCTTCAGTACCCTTGAGTGAATCTTGTAAATCCCAGCTGATCTAATTGTTTGTCATATTATGTCCGTTGATATTCAGTTTTATTTTGACAGTGTTGACCTACCAGCTGTAAACCTCACGCTTAAATGGTAATATACACGAAGACATTTGTGTGAATGTGTTTGTAAAAATACACTGTGTGTGTGTGTGTTTGTGCGCGCGCAGGGCAAAATGAATTTTGTGTGTAGCCTGGCCTGTTCTCAAGAGTTTAAGAGGGTCAACAACATCATGGGCAAGTGTGAATATTGTAAGAATGAAAGGATCATCACAGACGCCAAGAGGGTCGACGGCAAAGACTGCTACTTCTGCAGTGACGGTAAGAGGACACGTGTATAATGTAGGATAGTGTATCCTAGTTTGTGTTGTGCACTTTTGATCAGTTACTGTAAATAATATTTGGAGAAAAAGAGTCAATCCTTGAGCCTCTCCTTTTTCTCCTCCCAGGCTGTAAGATGCTCTTTCAACATGATCTGGAAAAGCAGTGGGGGGAACACTGTAGCTCGTGTGCCTACTGCCTCTCCATCTCTCAGACGGTGGTGACGGCACAGTTTAAAGGCACTAAAGAGGAGTTCTGCTCTGAAGAGTGTAGCTCAAATTACCAAATGCTCTTCTGCCATGTAAGTAGGAGGTGGAAGTTCACCCACTGCACGAATTACCTGTCCATTGTAGAGTTTGTCTTTTTTGGACTATATATTATCCTTAACTCCATATTATAATCTGAAATTGATGATAACGAAGGGCTCTGTACTGACTACACATTTACTCTCTGCTTTCTCTCAGATTGCCAAGTGTGACACCTGTGGTCACGAAGGGAAACTGAGGCAGAGTCTTCCCATGCTGGGAGAGGTCAAACACTTCTGTGACCTGAAATGTCTCCTACATTTCTGCAACAAAAAGGTCCAGATGGTCAACGCTGGTATGTGTCGTTGTTGCCATTTGATGTTTTATTTGCCTGTTTCATTGCGTACAACCTTGTTTAAGTTTGAGCTGGATTTTTGACACTTATTGGATTTCAGCCTTGTTGGGACCTTAATGCATCCTGGAAGCACCTGGGACCAGAAATAGTTGTAATTCTGATGTGCTGCATCATTTTAAACCCATGTAGCAAGCTAAGCATGTTGTTAATTATCCAGCACTTTCCTGTGGGAGCAATGCGTAACAGTGCAGTTAGTATGTCTAGTAAAGACCTGCTGTACAGAGAAATTCACTGCTCACGGAAGCGACTAACATATGTACTGTACATTTACATGTAACATTCCTAAACCTGCCGTGACGAACTTTGTCTCCCCCGTCTGGCAGTGAGAGTAATAAATTCTGTCAATACAGATACATTTTCACAGTTCCTAGACAATAATATCTTGTTTAGGTAGAGTAAATAGAACGACTATAGCCTAAAACGTTTTACATATACCAACCTGTCCAAGAGCAGAAACACTACATCCATGTCTGCCCTCAGTCTCTTAGTTCTCCTGCAAGGAAAAGTTACACCAATGTTTGTTTGTTTTTTGTCCTCTTCATTGATTGCTTCTTTTTTTTTTTTTTTTTTACTATAATCCTTCCTCTGAGTGCAGTTCCTGTTTTTATTATCTGGAGCATCAGAAACTCTTGGACCCTTCTTTTTCTGCCATAGGTCCGTCTTCCTGAAGACACCTCTAGTTTGACTTTTGTTTTTACGTACTGTATGAAATGTTATGAGATCAATCTGTTTCCTGCCAACAGTCTCTTCACCTCCTGGATCTGCAGGCGCAACAGAGTCCTCCCCGGTCATCGCTAACGTTATCTCACTTGCTGGTGCTTTGGCCAGGCAGCCCAGTGCCTCTGCCAGCTCTGCACAGCATGGTACACACACACACACACAGACATTATGGATGCACATCCTGTAGAATAGCTATTAACTGTGAGAAATGAAGATGCTTCATATACTTTGGTTCAGTTGCCGTGAATATTTGTGTTCTTCTGACTCAAACTGACCATTTCTTCACAGTTTCTCTCCCAGACATTCAAACAAAGGTTGTTGGACATGTAAGCACTACCCTTTGTTTTTATCAGAATTATTTCAAAAACTAACTCTTGTTTTTTGACCACATATTTTAGATAGCCAAGATATAACCTTAACCACAACAACCAGCTGTTAACATCTCTCTCTATATAGTAAATGCAGATTATTCTGATGTTTGAATTATTGTTGTTGAACAACAAACAAACAAAATACTTTTCTTTTAGGCCAGTATTCAAACAGTGCCCAAGGAACTGAAGAACAAGTCCATGCTTTGCACACCGCTGGTTCACAACAAAGGAGTCTCCTGTACAACACAGACTGTCGACACAGAAGCACAGACAGGTAAAATTTACTCCCAGGATTTTTAAATGCTCACCGAATTAACTTTTTATTTTTTATGATGCACTTACAAAAGAATGTTGAGGTTCACACCTGTGTTTGGTTTTGATTTTTCCAAATGTCAGCCAATACGCTAAAACTGTGTATGAGACAATTTCCACATTAGGCTAAAACATGTCTTTGCTCAGGGTTAATATGTAAATACGAAGGTGTACAAACATAGCCTCTTTTCAGAATTAAGAGTTTTGATGTTTCTTTTTACTTCTTCTGTTGTGTGCAGACAACTTTGAACCCACAGTCATAGTCCTGCCTGTACCGGTGCCGATGTATGTCCCTTTGCCTATGAACATGTACAGCCAGTACACACCAAAGCCAGTGGGCCTGCCCTTACCGGTATGTGAAACATACAGATATCAAAAATCAAGGCTTTACAATGCAAGAAAAGTCATTCTTTAAATTTTCTGGTTTTGTTAAATGTTGCTTTAGTTAAAATGTTCGTAACCTGTTTCTGTTTTCGTGTTGTTCTCATCTAACAGAAAAGAGCCTCACTATTTTCTGCACTTAACATATTCGGAACAAACAATGATAATTTCTGGAAAACACTTTCACAGACTTACAGCATGTGCCATCTTGTTTTTCATTTGATTTTGTCGGATTACTTGCAGTGGTTGGGTCTAATTTAATTCACACTGATTAATTTTGTCTCTGTTACACACCAAAATCAGGTGACATTAAAACACCACTGCAAAAATACAAATATCTTTTATCTTTCCTTGTCCCCAGTTTGAGATTTTAAATTATGGCATTTAAAAGTTTGTTTGAAAAATTCTCCTCAAACTGGGTTTTAAAGGGGTTAGATTTGGGCTCATAGGTGTCCTTCTGACCGAGCCGTTAAAGACGCACACCGTGCGACACCAACATTCTCGGTCTGAGTTCAGCCACGAACCTGAGCCACAAGTTGTTCCCGCTCACCTTTTGGATATTTTCTGTACTGTCAAAGTAAATGCTAAATGTCCTAATAATAATTACGTGTTGTGAAGCAGCACAGCCTGCAGGTGTCACTATCAGATCTTACAGACTCCGTCTTCCCAAAACTGTCCCTGCTGCAGCTTCCTGTACCCATTTTTCTCCCCGTGACGCCAGACAACGCTGACCCAACTGTGAAATCCATGAAGGAGAGCATCCAGCCTGACCCTATCAAGGGAGAGCTCAACTTAAAGTCTGAGAAGAAGAAAACGCAAGATAAGAGGAACGAGAGCGAAGACAGGCAAAAGGAGAGAGTGGTGACAAAAGAGGGACAAAGACAAGAAATTCGCACTCCAAAGGGTAAGACATCTGATGAACATGAAGTGATGATACTGTTAAGATGGCACTTGAGGGAGGAAGGAAAAAGCTGGAAACTGTTCCAGCTCTTTAGTCACTCCTTATGGTTGTCTCTCAAGAGTTCAGGCTGATGTAAAGTTTTAGGGTTGCCATGTTGCAAGCCTCTGCACAAATGTGCATTTTATTAATAAAACATGCAGACTGTGAAAAGCCTTTTGAAGTTCTTGTTGCATTGCTGTGCTCTGTACAGACAGATAAAGCACAAGTAGCAGGTTTTCTAAAGTATTCCTCTTAAACAATCGTTATTTTGTCACTGAGCACAACAGGTACATACTTTCGCAAACATTTCCTCAAAGTACAGGATTAGCCGAAAATCACACTTTTTATTTTATGTATTTGGAAGGGATTAAATGGGTGGCATGGTTCATCCTCAACTTATATCATCATCATTATTTTCAGAGCACACCATTAACTATAGTGACCTTGATAAAGATCGTGAGGCCACTCTGAACAGCCGGGAAGACTCGCACAACCATGAAAACCACCTCCCGTTTTAGAAGTGGGAATGCCCGTTGAGCCTCAGCCTGAGATCCTACCTCCTGCTCCTCCTCTTGCTCTGGAGATGAGAGAGGAACCCCAGAGCCCACCTAACCCTGCACCGGCACCTCCTCTAGTACAACAACCTGTGGGGAAAGTCCACAACAAGAGAAGGGTAACAATCCACCTGAGAAATGAATTTAGAAGCTGTGGTATCATCCTACTGTGGTGTAATCTTGTTTCCCTCTCTATCCAAGCTGCAACAGTTTACCAAGGCGGCTAAAAAGAAGACATCTCAAAGAGGCTTTTCCAAGACCGTATCCAGGAAGCACCACAAACTGAATAGCCAAAGTGGAATTGACGCCTGGAAGAGATGGGTACAATGGAGGAAATCACAAACCAACCTGGACTTTGTTTCCTGTATGTTTTTCTTCTCTTTTTATTTATTTATTTATTTTTTTACAATTAGATTTTAAGTAATCTTATGTTTAGAAAACTTAACAAACGCATGTTTAAAAAGGTGTTTACATTTGTTGTTTTGGAAAGGTCCTTTTGGTATTTAAAAGATAAAACTAATTGCAATGACAGAATGTAATGGATGCTGTATGGTTTCAGTTTTAGCCTGATTGGGCCACAAATGATAATATATTTGTATTTCATAAATGTACATCTGTATTTCAAATCTTCATCTAATTAACCTGCACAGTTGCAGTACAACAATCAACACCAATCATCTTGTTGTTGACATTATATCCAAGCCGACTTTATACCATTTAAATGAATAATGAGCTCTGGTAGCCGAATTATACTTTATACTGCATTTATATGCATATAACCACAGCGTCCCTAGTTTTAGCTGTTGTTACCATGTTGTTGTGCGAACAAATACAACATGGCTGACCCATCCTCCGACACGTCCTCCTGACTCTTTGCTTCTGTTATTAGCACATGCCGTGACATTAAAGGAGGATGTTCTTCACTGCTCTGCTGCCGAGCTGAGCAGCGGCCTTTGTTGTTTCATCACTGAGGTGAAACAACCCGATGGAGAGCCGTACTCCCCTGACGGCCTGTTCTACCTCTGTCTCGGTATACAAAAGGCAAGACGAGCTACTCTGCACACACAGCACAATGTCTCCAAATCACCAGACTTTCATAAATGTGAAGTGTGCGGACATGTTTGTACCGTGGACTAGCTGGTAAAACACAACCTGTACATAACTAGACTTATCCTGTTTAAGAAAACTGAGACACAGTGGGTTACCCAGATTTAAGAAGATCTGATAACTAATTAGGTCTTTTTGCAGTGTGGTCTTGCTTCTGATTCTAACTTTTGTAAATGATCTACATTATTCATGTATCTTTTGCATTACTCTATTTTACAACATTAAACTTTTTCTGATTCTGAACATTATGCTGGAGATTCGTAGTCCACGAGTGCCTTAACTCCCAATACAACGGCACTCTGAAAGTTTTATAAACGTTCCTCACATCAGCTTGTTTCTTTAATCTACCAGCACTATCTCTGGGCATATGCAGAATATTCTTTTGATTTCATGTGATTATTGTGCTGATTCTATGAACACTGGCACACGATAATTTTCCAAAATCCAATTCACTGTATTGTCACTTGCTGCTTGCTGAACAAGGGCGTGATTTGAGTCACACCCTATATTGTACTGCTTCTGCAGCAACAGCGCCCTCTGCTGGAAGCATCCATGCACACTTATTGCCATGCAATCTGCAGAGCATACAGCTTCAGAAATCATTTGGACAACCGTGTAGATCATCCCACAGTTCAGGTTTTGTCTGACTTGTTGTTTCTCTTTAGTACCTGTTTGGGAACAGTCGTATGGAGAACATATTCAGTGATCAGATGTACAACAAGTTTTCCACTGAGTTCACCAAGATCCTGAAAGGTTTCAAACCCTCAATCGCAGCCAGCGGTGAGTCGTTGTCTTATTTTTTTAATTAATTTTTTTTTTCCTGACTGATCAACTTGGATTAACCATATTTGTAACCGGCCCTCTCCCTCTCTGCAGGTTACATCCATTCCCATGTGGAGGAGGAGTTCCTGTGGGACTGTAAACAGTTGGGGGCGTACTCACCCATTGTCCTCCTCAACAGTCTGCTCTTTTTCTGCTGCAAGTACTTTGGCTTCACCACGGTGGAGCAGCACCGCCAGCTGTCCTTCGCCCACATCGTGAACTGCAACAAAACCAACGAGAATAACACCAAGACCACTTTCCTGCGCTTCTGCCGATCAATATCAATAAACGAGTCAGGTACAATCAAGGCTCAGGGTCAAAATCAAGTACCTGATTTTATTAAAACAATATTGATTTAGGATTCAAAAGTACTTTAAACTTCTTCTCACATTGGACTTTTGAGCTGCTGCAACAAGCGAATATCCCAGTGTGGTATCGATAAAATTCACCTTCTCTTATTACAGTTTGATTATTTCAGTGAGGTTTTGTGCAGTTGTTGTAAATGTAAGTCCGATGTTTTGTTTAAAAGAAGTTGGCATGTACAAATTAAGTTAAGATTAAAATAATTGACCTCATCATATATTTTGTCCTTTTTCCACAGCATCTTAAGTTATAAAAGCTGGAATGTGTAAAAACGCTGTCGCATGCACGTTTGTGGTCACTCACAGCAGGAGTGTGTGTGTGTGTGTGTGTGTGTGTGTGTGTGTATTCGTTAGATGCAGACGGCGTCCCAGCTAAGAAGCGTAAGAAACGTGAGAGTAAAGAGGAAGTGCTGGAGATGACGGAGAACACGGAGAACTTTCTCCGCTGTCCAGTCAGACTCTACGAGTTCTACCTCTCCAAGTGGTAAGTCTCTCTCTCTCTCTCTCTCTCTCTCTCTCTCTCTCTCTCTCTCTCTCTCTCTCTCTCTCTCTCTCTCTCTCTCTCTCTCTCTCTCTCTCTCTCTCTCTCTCTCTCTCTCTCTCTCTCTCTCTCTCTCTCTCTCTCTCTCTCTCTCTCTCTCTCTCTCTATCTTAAATTTTATTTATTTTAGTTGACCATTTTATCTACTGTATTTCTGTTTCTTCTTCTCCTCCCTGTTGATGTGATGTTGTGATTTTACATGTTTAAACGTGCGGTAACTGAGTTTTTGGGCACTTGGTGCTCAGTGATGGCTTGAAACACAAAACTTACTTACACCCAGCAGACAGAGAGCAATGATTCATTTAAAGTTTTGTTTATGGCAACCTGATAAAGTCCAAAATTCACAAGAATTATATACAAAGAATGAACAGTAAGTCATATTTGCAGTGTACAGGTGTGAAATTTCAGTCTTAAAAGTTGTGTAGGAAAACTAAAAGACCTTACAAGTTAGGCAGCAGTTGCTCCAGGATTAAACCTAATGGTGCTTTCAGACCAAAAGCGAAGCAAGCGTTCGGGGAGGTGAGTTTACATACAAAGTCAATGCAAAGAAGCGTATAGCCGCGATTTCCTGTCGGACAACGCGAAGCGACGCAAAGGAACTCAAGCGAGAAAGTCACATGACGCTGAGTCAACGGCTTCAGAGCGTTGTGTGGAGAGGGCCAGGCAGAGCGGGAGATTTAAAATCTTCTGGCTGGCGGAGAGCTGCTAAACTTGGGGGAGAGGAGCAGGGAGCAGCGCTCCAGCTTTTGGACAAATAAACGCCCGTAGTCGGACTGGATTCTGCTCTAACAACTACGCCGTTTGCTCGCAGGAGGAGCTCGGAGTAAACTGCTTTTATTAGCTTTTTACTTGAGTTTTTGGGATTACAACGTTGATTTATCTTCACTCGAGCTTCTCAACAGCAAGATTCCGTGCACATCCGGTTCCAGTGTTGTTAGCGTCGTTAGCGAATAGAGCTGTTGACTAAGCTACCTTACAACTGTATGTGAGTAACATAGTAGTAAATGGTAAAATAAAACGTTTAACCCACCTTTATACACTTAACAGGTACCATTAAAGAGCTGTTTTTTGTCTCCTCCATCATGGAAATACTAGCTGCTAAATGCTCCTCTGTGTTCACCAGCAGGTTGAGATTTTTCACTGAAATACAGCTGCCTTCTGTAAACAGTAGCTGTGTTTCCATCAAAAAACTGTGCGTTCACCTCTTAAAGGTCCTTTTAGATACTTCGCTCTGCACACTGATCAAACGGGGTTATTACAGCATATTTTTGCTGAGTCTCAATGAATGCTACTTCTAGTGAGTGTAACAAAATATTAACGACTCTAAACGTTCATAAAATAAATACTTCGAATCATTTATCACGAACCCCACAAAGGATATTATCTTGGCAGGCATGCAAAACACCTGATATTCCCGTAACGTGTGGAGACATGGCTGGTAGCAACTTGCCGCTTGAAACACATTTCTGAAGACCTCTCTCCATTTTTCTCAAATCAGTTCCCATCAGGTTTTGTTTATGGTTTGGAACCCACGTCTTGTTTATTACAGCCATGTGTAACGTCAACGTAACGACGCTTGCTGTAGCCTGGTTTATTCGCTCCAAACCAGCTGACGCACATATTTCGCAATTACTTGTTTTGTTTTTTGCGACATTTCAAAAGTACGTTTAAAATTCGCATGACAATTGGATGGAAACATGGCTAGCGAGACTGACAATAAGCTAAAAAGCTCTGTAGTGCTGAGGGGAATTGCAAAGTAGGATGATAATACTTTGTTCATGATATTTTCTGGTTAACAATGTAATTTTTAGTTTTGAAGCCATTTGCTAAACAAGTCCAAGTAAACATCTTATGGATCTAGGAGTAGACATCATCAGTCTCAAGGTATGTACACAGAATTAAATACCACAGAGTACATCCAGGAAGACAAGCCAGCCCACATTAGGGAAACCTAACAATGCAAGATACTTTAAATTACTCATTAACATGTTGTATATTATCACTCAGCATTAACAAGTTGATGCTGCTGTGTCTACAGACCGCTGTGGATCTGTCTGATTTTACTGAACATCAGTTTACAGGAGCTTCTGATTTTTGCCTTCTGTCAGTCTAAACTTGTTGACCATCTATATTTTCTGCTGTGTCTCCTTCCCTCCAGCTCAGAGTCGGTGAAGCAGCGCACAGACTTGTTCTACCTTCAGCCAGATCCTGGTTGTATTCCCAGCAGCCGTCTGTGGTTCTCCTCCACCCCTCTGGACAACAGCACCATGGAAGCCATGCTTGTACGAATCCTCGCCACCCGAGAGCTGCAGGGGGGAGGTGGAAGAGGTGTGGACCAGCAGGCGCCGGATGATGCGCTGTTTATATCTGAGGAGGATTCAAAATGATGGCTGGCAGTTTTGTTGTTTTTGTTGAACTGTGTTTAAATCTGGTTTATCATGTTGCATTAAAAAATTTATAAATTGTTCAGAGAAATACATTCCATCAAACAGAAATATAGAAATTAAGTCTCTCAAACTCACGTAAAATGAGTTGATCTACAAATAAGACTCAGTTCATCTGCATGTTTTGATGAAATCGTGCAAGGTTAAATGTTTTGTTAAATACTGAACGCTCACATCCATGTTCTGTGATTGCTTTAATCTCTTACATTAAATAAACAGCCTTTATTTACTTACATTACACCCATCTTATTAAGAAAATGAAGTAGCATAACACTACAGATAAGTCTAAAATATTTCTGTGAAATCATCCCTTGATGTCTCATCAACTTTAACAGATGAAGAAAAAAGTTAACTGCTCATATAAACGGTTTGTCAAGTCTTTGGTTTGTTGAATGTTGATGCTTTCAGTTCTGACCTGAGATTTAGTTATTTTTTATTTTTGATAAATAAAAATACTGAAAAGTAATCCTTATTTTACATTCCTTTTTATTACGTTATTATAGATCGATATGTCCATGCATGTCCTACAGATCTACTCGGATAAAGAAACAACTTTTGACACTGACGTGAACAGAGGAGTCTTATTAATATGAATCCTCTTAAACAACATGATGGTTCATTAAGGTTTTTTGTGTCCTCTGGGGTTCATTTTGACTGGTTTTGTCTGTATTTAAGGTCAAATGTAGAGATGCTGCCCCTTGTGGTCAGTTAATGTTTGAGGGGTTTTACTAAAACAAATTTCACCTTCCTCTTCCTATAGACACTTTCTATAGTACAAAAGCTATTTTGTAGTTTTGTTGGTGTAGCATTGTGCTGTTTTACCTTCAGACCACCATTTCCTTTGGAACTACATTTTCTCAACACAAGACATGGCTGTCTCACAGCAAGGTAAAGCACTAAAACTATTAAGCACGTAGCGTTTGCTTGAACTGAAGTTGTAGCTACACTTGGAACAGTGTATTGGTACATAATGAAGGATCTGAATATTCCCTCCAACACTTGTTACCTTTTACATATTATCTTCTCCATAATTATTGAGAACATTCAAGAAACAGCATGGTCTTTGAACTATGTTTATTGTTCAGTTTTGTTTTCTTTAACATTGCTCCACTGCTCCACATTCTGTATCCTGTTCTGAGATTGTTTAACAGGCTGAGTGAGACCTAAACTGAACTACATTTCAGACATTAGTTCCCAGTTTCTGCTTGTTTCTCACAAATTCGTCTGTGAGGCACTTTGCAGGATTTATCAAACCAACACCAAAGATGTCTTGCTGTCTCCCCCATCCTCGCACAGTCCTCCCCATCAGGATCTTCCTCTGTCCAGTTGTCTGGCTCAACACCGCTCCAAAAAGATGAACTGAGAGGGTGAGAACAGAAAGAACTGATTCAACAAAACAGGTAACTTTGATATTGGAAATGGACAAAAATGTGTTTTACAACAGTGAAACCTTGTGTACAGTGGAGAGCCGTCCACCCACAACCATGTGCCCTCTTCCTTTGAGTCTGTCAGTCCAATCCAGAACCTGTCCTCAAATAGTTCATTTTTTCTCTCACTTTCAGCTCCAGGAATGTCTGGACGGAAAGTTGATGAAAGTACAACATGTAACTTTTCACACAGATATCGTGAACGAATGCAGAAAGCTACATGAACCTGCAGCAGTGTGTTATACCTGCTCCTCTCTGCTGTCTATCTTAACCAGGTCTCCTCCTTGTTGTCGACAATCCTCTCTGCTATTTTCCCAGGGTGAACTATTGTTGGAGAAATAATAGCACTTTCCTCCATGTTGCTCCCAGCCTTCTTCACATATCGCTTCATCTTTGAAGATATCACAGCAACGACTTCAGTCAGGTGCAACAAATCACTGTTTATATTTGTGTGATTAATAAGCAGCAGGAGCTTTGAATCTGCGAGTAGCTGAGACAATCAGAGAGAGGCAACAGTTTTCTACACCAGTTATAGTATAATACTACCAATTTAACTTTTTGTATCTGTCATTCCACCAGTTTTTCTTTAATTATCATCAGAGGACAAAAACCAGTTTGAAAGGAAAACTCCATCACTTACTTATTTTTATTGCAGGAGGTTGTGGGCATGTTTGCTGCACCGTGTTGCATGGTTTTACATTACAGCGTCTCTCTGTTATTAAAGAGTATTAAAAGCTTCAAGGGTTAAAGCTTGCAAGTTTATGAGTTTTAATCTGAGAGCAGCTGAAACAATCACTATTATTCTTATTCACATTTACAAGTTAGCAAGGCAGATGACTGTAGAATCTGAGCTGCAAACCACAAAATAAATCTTTTTTCTGAACCTGAACGGAGACATAACACAAACCTTTCACATTCTAGTTAAAGTGGGAAAACAAAAAAACGCAAGATAACTTGAAAACAGATCATTATCAGAGATCAGTCATTCAACAACAAACCTTGTCACATTTTAAAGTGACCCTGCAGTGTTGTAATTTAACTGACAGTAGACTTGTAACTTGTAGACTGAAGACAAAGAGAGTTTCAAATCGTGACTGGCTTACCTGTGAGATTTCTTTTTAGAGCTTCATGCTCGTCTCTCAGTGTCTGGAAACTTTTCTTGGTTTGGATGTTAGCGAAAACTGATTGAAAAACATAAGAACAGGTCAAATGATCCTTTGGTAAATCAGTCAGTCCTTAATAATAAACAATTATAGAGAAAGAAACACCTTCTAAGATGAAGTCTGAAAATAACAAAAGTCACTGAATTTCATCTAGTTTTTCACAGCACTTCTAAAAGGGTCGATTCCACTGATGACAGACTGAACAAAATAAAAACTGGTCTGTGGTGGATTCCTTAATTTTAACTTGTTCTGTTGTAAATAAAAAGAGGAAAGAACATCTAGCCTGGATACAAAGCTATAAAGGTTGTTTTTTTGTGCACATTTGAGTGTCCAGATGCTTTTTTTCATTTAACTTCTATTGTAAAATCTCTTAACACATTGTTAAAAACACTAACTTTATACTTTTTAATAATTAATTCAGATGATAATCTGGTATTTTATTATAAAGTGAGAAAGTTCTGTTAACTTGTGTACTTTAGTTGAGGAATGAA
Organism: Micropterus salmoides; assembly: GCF_014851395.1. NCBI lineage: Eukaryota > Metazoa > Chordata > Actinopteri > Centrarchiformes > Centrarchidae > Micropterus > Micropterus salmoides. Next base: position 9,877,536 of record NW_024040817.1, read on the forward strand.
GAGAAACTAATTTTGCATCTTTACTTTGCATTTCAAAATCTCACAACATGTATTAACTAAATTAATATAATAAAATAGATGAGTTTGTCAGTTTTAATGTGTATAATTACTTTAAAAACCTATAATCATGAGTTGTCTGAATGTCCAATGAATCATTTATCTAACTCATAAAAATAAGTTAAACAATATTCACTCATTTACATATATTTTGCTTGTTAAAGTTATGATGAAGGTCTTTTTATACATGTGTCACAGAGACGGACACTTCCTGCACCCTTTCAATATACGGTAGATTTCTGTGGCCACACAGAAGATCTAAAATTTAGTATTTATCTTAACTGTCAGGGTTACGTCTGTGTGTCTGCCTGTTTTCTGTTTTATTTAACATGGCCTATGTTTACGTGTTTTAGACACAACACAATTTTGTTCCATTAAATTTGGTGAGTCTGTCTGACTTTGCTGCTGTGTTAATTTATGATTGTTTTGAAAGTCAAACTTTTATAGTGAGGAGGAGCCTGGTTATCCTGACACGTCATCCAAAATCAACTTGTTTATTGACAATAAGAAAATTAATTCAATTCAATTTTATTTATATAGCGCCAAATCACAACAACAGTTATCTCACAGCGCTTTTCATAAAAGAGCAGGTCTAGACCGTACTCTGTGATGTTATTTACAGAAGCCCAACAGTTCCCACCAAGAGCAGCACTAGGCGACAGAGGCAAGGAAAAACTTCCTTTTAAGAGGCAGAAACCTCGAGCAGAACCATGGCTCAGGGTGGGTGGGGGTGGGTGAGAGGGTGGGGTGAGAGAGAGAGAGAGAGAGAGATGTAAGGAGAGAGAGAGAGAGAGAGAGAGAGAGAGAGAGAGAGAGAGAGAGAGAGAGAGAGAGAGAGAGAGAGAGAGAGAGAGAGAGAGAGAGAGAGAGAGTAAGGAGAGAGAGAGGGGAGGGAGGCAGCCTACACAATATACACACAGAGGTACAGACAGTGAAGGTAATGTTGCTATAGACTAAATGAAAAATGGTACAGATATTTATATAGTGTTAATGGTAACCATCGTAATGTTAATGATTATAATAACAATAAGACTAGCAACAATAGTCGTTGCAGCAGAGGGTGTCGAGCAGGAACACGGGGGCAGCAGGTGACCCGCAGCCACAGATCCAGACTCCACAGCTCCAGAGCCAGAAAACCTGCAGGAAGTGATAGGAGGAGAGGAGAGAGACGAGAAAGCACAAGACTACCAGAAAGGGGAGAAGTTGTGTTAGTAACATGCAATAATGGGATAAGGTTGCATACAGAGGGAGAGAAAGTAGAGGAGAGAGGAGCTCAGTGCATCATGGGAAATCCCCCGGCAGTCTAGGCCTATAGCAGCATAACTAAGGGATGGTTCAGGACTCACCTGAGCCAGCCCTAACTATAAGCTTTATCAAAGAGGAAAGTCTTAAGCCTACTCTTAAATGTGGAGATGGTGTCTGCCTCCTGAACCCAAACTGGAACCTGGTTCCACAGGAGAGGAGCTTGATAGCTGAACGCTCTGGCTCCTAGTCTACTTTTGGAGACTCTAGGAACCACAAGTAACCCTGCATTCTGGGAGCGCAGTGCTCTGGTGGGGTAGTAAGGTACTATGAGCTCTTTAAGATAAGATGGTGCCTGACCATTAAGAGCTTTGTAGGTAAGAAGAATGATTTTAAATTCTATTCTGGATTTTACTGGAAGCCAATGCAAAGAAGCTAAAACAGGAGAAATGTGATCTCTTTTCCTGGTTCCTGTCAGAACACGTGCTGCAGCATTCTGGATCAGCTGAAGAGTCTTAATGGACTTTTTCGAGCAGCCTGATAATAAGGAATTGCAGTAATCCAGCCTAGAAGTAACAAATGCATGGACTAGTTTTTCTGCATCATTTTTAGACAGGATGTTCCTGATTTTCGCAATATTACGTAGGTGAAAAAAGGCGGTCCTTGAAATTTGCTTAATGTGAGACTTAAACGACATGTCCTGATCAAAGATAACTCCAAGATTCCTCACAGTGGTGCTGGAGGCCAGGCGATGCCATCCAGGGAAACTATATCTTTAGATAATGCGTCACGGAGGTGCTTAGGCCCCAGAGCAATAACTTCAGTTTTATCTGAGTTTAACATAGAAAATTACAGGTCATCCAGGTTTTAACATCCTGAAGGCACATTTGAAGTTTAGCTAACTGATGAGTTTCATCTGGCTTGATCGATAGATATAACTGAGTATCATCTGCATAACAATGAAAGCTTATGGAATGTTTCCTGATAATATTGCCTAAAGGAAGCATATATAAAGTGAAGAGGATTGGTCCAAGGACAGATCCTTGAGGAACTCCATGAGTAACTTTGGCGTGCATGGAGGACTCATCGTTAACATGTACAAACTGAAATCGATCTGATAAATAGGACTTAAACCAGCTTAGAGCGGTTCCTTTAATGCCAATGAAATATTCCAGTCTCTGCAATAGGATCTGATGGTCAATGGTATCAAATGCAGCACTAAGATCTAATAAAACCAGTACAGAGACAAGTCCTTTGTCTGATGCAATAAGGAGGTCATTAGTAATTTTCACCAGTGCTGTCTCTGTGCTATGATGAGCTCTAAATCCTGACTGAAAATCCTCAAATAAACTATTGCTCTGTAGAAAGTCACACAGCTGTTTAGCAACTGCTTTCTCCAGAACCTTAGAGAGAAATGGAAGGTTAGATATAGGTCTATAGTTGGCTAAAACATCCGGATCAAGTTTGGGCTTTTTCAGAAGAGGTTTAATTACAGCTACTTTAAAGTACTGTGGTACATAGCCTGTTGATAAAGATAGATTGATCATATCTAGTATAGAGGTGCTGACTAAGGGTAAAACATCTTTAAGCAGCCTAGTCGGGATGGGGTCTAAGAGGCAGGTTGATGGTTTAGATGAAGAAATTATTGAAGTTAGTTGGTAAAGATTGAGGGAAGCAAAACAGTCTAAACATGTATCTGGTTCTACAGCTGTTTCTAAGGTTCCTGAGTTAAGAGATAAGTCGGTGCCAGTTGAGGGCAGGTCTTGGTGAATTTTGTCTCTAATAGCTAGAATTTTATCATTAAAGAAGCTCATGAAGTCGTAACTACTGAGAGCTATGGGAATACTTGGCTCAATAGAGCTGTGACTCTCTGTCAGCCTGGCTACAGTGCTGAAAAGAAACCTGGGGTTGTTCCTATTTTCCTCTATTAATGACGAGTAGTACGCTGCTCTGGCATTACGGAGGGCCTTCCTATAAGTTTTAAGACTATCTTGCCAAATTAAACGAGAATTTTCCACTTTGGTGGAACGCCAATTCCTCTCAAGTTTCCGTGATATTTGCTTTAATTTGCGAGTTTCAGTATTATACCATGGAGCTAACCGTCTTTGTTTTAGTATTTTCTTTTTTAGAGGGGCTACAGAGTCGAGTGTCATTCGCAGCGAGCCTGCAGCACTATCAACAAGATGATCGATTTGGGAGGGACTGAAATTAGCATAGGAGTCCTCCGTTACTTTGTGACTAGATAATGTATTTAGAGCTGATGGAATCGCATCCTTAAATTTAGCTATAGCACTATCAGACAGACATCTTGTATAGAAATTTTTGCCCAATGGCGAGTAGTTCAGCAATACAAACTCAAAAGTTATCAAACAGTGGTCGGATAAAGAGGGATTCTGTGGGAACACCACTAAATGTTCAATTTCAATACCATACACCAAAACAAGGTCGAGGGTGTGGTTAAAACAGTGAGTCGGTTCATGAACACTCTGAGAGAAGCCGATGGAATCTAACAAGAGATAAACGCAGTACTGAAGCTGTCATTCTCAACATCCACATGAATATTAAAATCCCCTACAATAATAACTTTGTCCGTTTTAAGGACTAAAGTTGACAAAAACTCTGCAAATTCAGATAAGAATTCAGAATACGGGCCAGGTGCTCGGTACACTATAAAAAAAGAATTGGTTGCAGTGATTTCCAACTTGGGTGCGAAAGACTAAGAACAAGACTTTCAAATGAGTTATAGTTTAGTTTAGGTTTAGAGCTGATTAGTAGGCTAGAGTCGAAGATAGCTGCAACTCCACCTCCTCGGCCTGTGCCTCGAGGAATGTGAGTATTAATATGACTGGGAGGGGTGGATTCATTTAGGCTAACATATTCTCCATCACCCAGCCAGGTTTCAGTAAGACCAAATAAATCAATATCATAATCTGATATTAGTTCATTTACTAGTACACCTTTAGAAGAGAGAGATCTGATGTTTAAGAGTCCACATTTAACTCTCCTATTCGTTTGCACTATTGCTCTTGTGGTTTTAATTTTTATGAGGTTTTTATGCACAGCTCCTCTTCTGTTTACCTTTTTAAATAATTTCGATGGTCGGGGGACAGACACCGTCACTATAGGATTTTCACTAAGTAACTCCTGAAATGGAGGAGCAGAGAAGTGTGTTAGACTGCGACTCTGCGTAGGGTTTTGGGTGGGTAACTGCTGAAAAAGAAGGGCAGAGAAGTGTGTTAAACTGCGACTCTGCCTCCTGGTCTCAACTCTGGGTTGTCATGGATTTGGTCCACTAATAAACTTGGCCAGATTTCTAGAAATGAGAGCTGCTCCTTCCCAAGTGGGATGGATGCCGTCTCTCCGGATCAGACCAGGTCTTCCCCAGAAAGTCTGCCAATGATCAACAAAGCCCACATCGTTTGCTGGACACCACCTCGACAACCAGCGGCGGAATGACGACATGCGGCTATACATGTCATCACTGGTCAGATTTGGCAGGGGTCCAGAGAAAACTACGGTGTCCGACATTGTTTTTGCATATGTACACACCGACTCAACATTAATCTTAGTGACCTCCGATTGGCGTAACCGGGAGTCATTACCGCCGACGTGAATAACAATCTTACTGTATTTACGTTTATCCTTAGCCAGCAGTTTCAAATAAGACTCAATGTCGCCCGCTCTGGCCCCAGGGATGCACTTAACTATGGCCGCTGGCTTCGCTAAATTCACGTTTCTCAAAATGGAGCTGCCAATGATCAGAGTTGGTTTCTCAGCGGGTGTGTCGCTGAGTGGGGAAAATCTGTTAGAAACGTGAACAGGTTGATGATGCCCCGTGGACTTTGAATGCTTACTATTCCTCCTTCGGACAGTCACCCAGCCCCCCTTTCCTGGCTGCACAGGGGATGCCGGGGACGGCTACCAGAGGCTAACTCAGGCCGTTCCGCACCGACTACCGGGGACTGGCTAGCTACAGTAGCTAAAGACTGATCTACCAGGTGCGGAGCCGGACTTCTAATCACTGAGCCTCGCCTCCATGTCTATAAATAAACTACACCTATAACACGTACCATTACCGCTAAAGGAGGCAGAGGAGTAACTGAACATCTGACACACCGAGCAGGAGAAAGTAGGAGAGAGAGAGGGAGAAGGAGAAGCCATCGCTAGCTGCTAAGCTAAAGTCGCTAACGGCTAAGCTAAAGTACTGTAGCGTCAGTTACCAAAACTTTAGAACAACTATGAGATTGAACAGCAGTCACTAAAAGATGGAAAGAACTGTGAGTGCTTAGGCAAAATTACTGTAAAGAATAAGTGTTTAGCGAACAGTTGGCCGCTGTAATCAAACAAATGTAACTGTTATTTAGCGAGAGCAGCACAACACGGTACCAACACACAAGCACCGGAACGGAAATGAGTCGACACGCTTACCGCAA